>NC_060276.1:20685427-21048785 GCF_021613505.1 Equus quagga | reverse complement strand
ATTTTCAAATACAACCATATCAATGCACTCCCACTAGCAGTATATGAAGGATCCCCACAGTTCCCCACTTCATCAACATTTGATAATATCAGGCTTTAAAAATTTTTGCCAATCTCATAGATTTAAAATGATATCTCATTGAGGTTATAATTTTTATTTCCATGAAGAATAATTAGATTTAACTTTTATTTATTTTTCCATGTATAGTTTTATTCTAACTCTTCTCAACCATAGTCAACATTTAAGTGCTTTTTCACTAAAACCAGAGTCACTTTTTGAATCATATTATATTTTCTTCTATTTAAGTTAAGATATAGTTTTGTTTTAATCTGAGCATCATGCTTTCACTGGAAATTTTATCTTAAATCCAAAGTAACTTTTTTGATTTTTTTATTTCTACAAAATAATAACTTTCAGCACTTATGAGACTTTTTAAAATTGAGGAATAATTTACATGCAGTGAAATGCACAGACCTCAAGTCATTTTTGGCAAATGCATACAGCTGTATAACCCAGCTCCTTATCCAGATATAAAACACCCCATTGCCTCCAAAAGTTTCCTTTCGTCCCTTCTTACTCCCCATATATCCCCTCATCCCAGACCAGAAACAACCATTGATCTGAGTTCTGTCACAGTAGATTAGTTTTGCCTATTGTAGAACTTAATATAAATAAAATTGTACAGTATATGTGCTCTTGTGTCAGATCTTTTTATCCATCATGTTTTTGAGATTCATTCACTTTGTAGCATATATCAGTAGTCCTTTCTTTTTTTAATGCTGAGTAGCATTCCATTGTATGAATACGTAGTTTGTCCATTCTCCTATTGATGGGTATCTAGATTATTTCTAGTTTGATGTTTTTATTAATTACTCCGCTATGAATATTCTTGAATAATGTTTGTTGTGGACAATGCTTTCATGTATCTTGGATAAATATCTAGGAATGTAATTGCTGAGTTATAGAGTAGATTACGCCAAACAATTTTCTGAAGTGTTTTTATCATATTACATTCCTACTAGCAATGTATGAGCTCCAGTTGCTCCAAAACCTTGCCAATATTTTACGGCATCAGTCTTTTTCATTCTAGTCATTTTAGTAGGCGGTATCTCATTGTGAAGTGGTATTTCATTGTGGTCTATTCATATTTTTATTGAATATATATTTTCTCTTCTGTGAAATGACTCTCCAAACCCATATTTCTATTGAGATGTGTGTCTTTTCCTTTTTAATTCAGAGTAATTTACATTATAATGCTTCTAATGGTTCATGATTAATTATGAGTGCTGCTAATGGTGTTTTTCAGATACTTGTTATCAGGTGAAGGAAGTATTCTTATATTTCTAGTTTGGTAAGAGTTTTTTAAAAATTATGAGTGAATGTTAAGTTTAATTTTTTCTGCTTGTATTTAGGTGATCAATCATATGGCTTTAATTCTTTAAACTGATAGTGTTGACTTGCATAAAAAGAGTAATGTTGAACTAACATTGAATTCCTAAAAAAAAACCTTAATGTAGTTATGATATATTATCCTTTTTATGCATAGCTTGACTCAGTTTGCTGATATTTTTTGATATTTTGTTTTTGGTTTTCATATTGATGTTAATGAGTGAGACACCTGTAATTCTTCTTCCTTATATTATCCTTATCTGTTTTTTGACAAGGTTATTAATAGCCTCATTAAATGTTTTGGGGTGTTCAATATTTTTCTATTTTCTGTGTGAGGTTGGAATTATATGGTGTTTACATATTTTATAGATCTCAACTATAAACCATATATGTATGGTGTTTTCTTTTGGGGAAGATTTTAAACTAATAATTCACAATTTCTATTTCTATGTGAGTTTGCTTTGGTTTGATTTTTAAAGAAAATTTTACCTTTCATCTGAATTTCAAATTTATTGTCATGAAGTCACTCACAATATTATTTAATTGCATTTTAATATCTACTAAATCTGTAGTTATGTTCCATTTTTCTTTATTCTTATTACATTTTGTGTCTTCTATCTTTGTTCGTGATTAGTATTGCCTAAACTTTGCCAATATTTTTAGTCCTTTTTAGAATACCACTTGTCCCTGTTTATCCTCTTTATCAGCGGTTCTGAATCCTTTCTACATATTAGAATCAACTGAAGAATCTCTTAAGAAAATATCGAGGAGCCAGCTTGGTGGTGTAGTGGTTAAGTTCAGCGCATTCCACTTCGGCAGCCCAGATTCGCAGATTCGGATCCCAGATGCAGACGTGTATCACTCATCAAACCATGCTGCTGTGGCAACCCATATACAAAATAGAGGAGGATTGGCACAGATGTTAGCTCAGGGAAAATCTTCCTCATCAAAAAAAAAAAATAGTGATGTCTGAGGGCACATGCCCAGTGGCTCTCATCTAATTGGTCTGAGATGAGGCCTGAATATCTGTATTTATTAAAGCTCCCAAAGTGACTCTAACAATCAATAAATGTTGAAAACTATTGCTTTATGTAGCACCTTAACTTCTACAGTTTTCTCTTACATTTATTTCCCTGCATATACTATCTTTGCTGTTATTCTATTGTTTTCTGAAATTTATAAGTTGGATGTTTATTTAATTTTTAGTCTTTTTAAATTTCTAATATAAACTTTTCAGACTATATATTTTAACTATCCTTTGTCTATAATCCCCCACTGTTCATTGATATACACTATTTTCTTTATTATTAGGTTCTAGGTGGATTCTAATTCTATGATGTCTTCTTTGACCCATGAGTTAAATAGTAACATGCTTTTAAATTTCCAAATATATGGGGCTGGTTACACTTTTGTTACTTATTTCTTACTTAAATGCATTTTGGTTAGAGAGCATATTTTGTCTGATACTGAGTCTTATAAATTTTTAAAAACTTATTTTATGGCATAGTACATGATTAGTTTGTTGTGTGCTTGAAAAGAATCTCTGTTCTCTAATAGTCGGGCACAGTGTTCTAATTATATATGTCCACTAGGTCAAGCTTGTTAATTTTGTTATTCAAGTTTTCTGTATCCTTACTGAGTTTATCTGCTTGATCTATCAATTACTTGGAGAGGTATATAAAATTCTCTTACTATCATGGTGGAGTGGTCAGTTTCTCCTGATTCTATAAGATTTACTTTCTCTTCCCCTATCAGCTCCCTCCTGAGCTGCTGTCCACTCAGGTGATCCAGAAGGGGACCTCTAAAGCACACAATCCAGGACAATCACACCTGGGATCCACATTTGGAATGGCTTTTTGCCTAGTAACAGTGCCTTTTTGAAATTTAGATATGCAGATGGAATGTCAAAGCCCATATTGGAAGGGGCGGTAAAAGTGAGCATCGAGATATTTTAGCAGTTCTTCATGTTCACCTACATCCCTGGCTATGATCCAATTCAGGACCCAAACTCAAAGTAAACTCCACAATATTTAGTCAGCATTGTTTCAAATAAGGAAGTTCCTCTCTTTTTCAGATGCTGGAAGCAATCCAAGAGATAAAAATAGAAAAAAACTAAACCAGGAAAACCAAGGTGACACCAATGTAGAAATCTAAAAATACATCAAGACCAAAATAACCAGAGTGATTGGTGATTTCCATAAAGTAAAGATAGAATGCCTTATGCACATGTATGTCAAGGCATCATCTCAAACATCAGGCACTCCAGTTTTGAAGATACATTTAGCTACTGGCAGTCTCAAATTAATTACAAGCTGCTCGGGCCAAAGAGAGACATTCAATTTTAAAGCACAAGTTCTAAAATTCATAGAGGAACTAAAAAGATGGAAATCGAACTCTGGCTGGTGTTGATGCTGATATATATTCAATTGACCTATATATCCTCATTCTTCCTTTCTCAACCTTGACTTTCCTTCCCCATATATACATCTCTCAGGCTCCATGTGTCATTTTTTTCTCCTACAAGACAGCTTTTAGTGTTTATCATTTCCAGTAGATTTAACTTGGATTTATATATATATATATATATATATATATATATATATAATGCATAATACATAACAGGTAATATACATATATAAATGTGCATAAATGTTGTGGTGTATGGGAGTGGCAGAGAAAGCCATATGTCCCAGTCTCATTCCTCTCTGACACCAAGTTTAAAGGCAAGAAATTTAGCATTAGCTACTTTTCCTGGGGGAAAAAAATGATCTTCATTCTGCCCCCTCCCAACATAGTTCAGCCACTGTTATTAGAATTGGCTTTATAACTCCATCTGATAAAAAGAACCCACTAATGGACCGTTTAGTACTTCACAAAATACATGAAATGGCAGCAAGTTTCCTTTCACCCTTCTCAAAAAAAAAAAAAAAAAAAGCTTTGACAAATAACTATGAAGAACTAAGAGGCTAGACTGTCCAATATTCAAAAGACTTGATCTTGTGTCCCTTTGGAAAAACAGCAGAATGAGGCAGCCAGGGAGTAAACGGTGCTGCTGCAGAGAAGGGAACAGCCCACACAGCCTAAGAGGCCTCACTAATAGAGCTCTTAAGCTAATACGTGTCATCCTTGGGCTGAATGTTAAATCAATGGGGACCAGTTTGTCCTAACGTCCCAAGTTCTGTAAATCACCAAATGTCCTAATTAGAATCATCTCTCAGCGGACTCTGTGGATTACTTTGAGTCAGAAGGGAAACAAAAAATAATGAGATTGTGGCTGTTCAAGTCATCTCTGCCTCTCCTTTCTGTAGATCTCTTTATTTTTCATTCAGTAAATATTTACTGAGTAACTACTACATGCAGGCATTGTATTCAGCACAGGATGAATGAGCCCTTTCCCAAAAAGTTTACTAAGAAAGACATGATTCCTGCCATTAAGGAGTTTCCTAAGAAAGGGACAGATAAAATGCTGTGAAAATTCAGAAAAGAAAGAGATGAGGGGACCTGTGTTTAAAAAAGGAAAGAGTAAAAGGAGCCATGATAGCTTCCATAGTAACCTCTACCCCACTAATGTGGCCAGGTAAAACATGGGGTGCCCAGTCAAATTTGAATTTAAGATAAGAAACAAATATTTCTTTTCTTTAGTAGAAGCATAGCACATGTATTATCTGGGGAAACTTATACTAAAGATTATTCATTGTTTATCTGAAATTTGAATTTAACTGGGCATTCCGTATTTTTTGTTTTTTTGACAATCCCAGCAAAGATTTCTCTGGGAGGAGGGCAGCAAACCAGTATGTGGGCCTCTTTTTAATTTTATCAGCACCAATATTCCTAGTCAGAGTGATCTTTTAAAGCATATATCAAATCACGTCGTTCTCATGCTGAAAACCTGCTCTTTAATTCCTGTCATATTCCGAATAAAATCCAAACTCCTCACCAAACCCTGTAAAGGCTTACTGCTCTGACTCTTGCTACCCCTCTAATTTGTACAATAGGCCTATGAAGAGGACACCATTATTAGTCCCATTCCACAGGTGAGAAAAACAAGACCTAGAAAAGGAGGACATGCCCTACTAGATTTCAAAACCAGTTGTCTTATATAAAAACCATTATAGCATTAGTACAGAAAGTATAAAAACAGATTAGAAAAACTTTAAAAAAAATTAAATATTGGTAACATTCAATGTTGGCAAGGATGGAGAGCAACAGGTACTTTCATGCACAGTAGTGTGAACTGGTCATGCTGTTTTGGAGGGAGATTTGGCCTTGTTTATGACCACTTAAAAATATTTGTCCCATGACTTGTTTCGCTTAGCATAATACCCTCAAGGTCAATCCCTGTTGCACCATATGATTTCACTCATGTGGAAGATAACCAAACATGTGGATAAGGAGAACAGATTAGTGGTTACCAGAGGGGAATGGGGTGGGGGTAGGGGAAAAGGGGTAAAGGGGCACATATGTATGGTGACGGACAAAAAGTAGGCTACTGGTGGTGATCACAATGCAGTCTATACAGAAACCGAAATAGAATAACGTACACCTGAAATTTACAGTTATAAACCAATATGACCTCAATAAAAAAACTTCCATTAAAGTCAGAAACAAGAAAAAAAAAAAGATATGTGTCCTCTGAGTGAGCATTCATATTCTAGGTATTATCCTATTTACATGTGCACATACACGCACTTATATATGTAAATAGATAAAATAAGATCAGAAAGTGTGCAAACCATCTTCTTTTCAGTTGTTACCTCTAGGGAAGAGAGTGAGAATGGGGCACAAGGGGTCAATAGGGGCTTTCAGTTTTTATTAAAGGTTTATGGCTAGGATATATTTGTGATTTTCTTGTGTGATTTAAATTAATATTTTTTAAAAATAAAGACAATAGGCTAGAAAAAGACATTCCAAAAGTCATTAGTGATGACAGGATTATAAGTAAATTATTTCTCTTTTCTCTTGAAACAGGGTGCCCTTACCCTGGCTGAAAATTGGCTCTATGATTTCAGAAAATGTGATGGACACAAGAGGGGAAAACTGTCATATAAACACTGCAAGTCATTTTCTTTCTCTCAAATGATAAGAACTCAAATCACCTTTGGGGCAGATTGCTCTTTTCTTTTGGGGAAAGTCCCCTGAACAGCCCCTTGTTACACAAATAAAAAACATCTATTTTTCTTGGGGAAAACTATAAAGTAGTCTGGATGTAGGTGTTTTAGACTCAGAAGTAACTGTTCTCTTTCGTAATGTAAATTGTTATATATGATTGAGTTAGGGCTGTACTTTATTGCTTTCGGGGTAGTAAGGTGTGGCTCTCCACGAATTTATCCTACACTGTGCTTATATTGTTGCTTGTTCGCTTGGGGAAGTGGAAATGTTTAGCAATTTCTCACAGGATAGCTTTAGTTGAGATCTTGAGAACTCAGGAAAGATGCATAGGTGTGATCTTTATCTGCTGCATAACTCTAATTCTTATAAAAGAAGAATGACAATAGGTGTATGTGGCTTAAATTGGACTGGATTGGTAGTATTCTATGCATCATACATTTTAATTTGAAACCAAACGATCCAAACTTTGGAAAATGCACTGATGCTGAATAAATCACTGTCTTTAGAGCTAAAGAATAAGGATACAATTCTACAAGGCCTCAAGCAAGAGAGAGTGGGAGTTGCCCTTTCAAAAGTGTTAACATTCCCATTAGCAGTCATCCTTAAAAAGGACAGGGATTGGGGGAGGAAATAAGAACAAGGGAATTGGTCCTCTTTTAGCAATAAGAGGAAACTTTTCCTCTCTCTGTTGGAAAGAGTTGTAACTTAACCTGGAACCTACTGTGTAAACATGCTGACACTATTTGTTGTTTGGGGCAAGGAGTGGCACCTAGCTCCTGGCTACATGGAAGCAAGCCAAGAGCTAGGCAGAGAGATACCTTTTATGAAATCCTGATTATGGATTTGGCCCTGTGCACTATGAGAGCAGCCACATATACTACTAGTGGTGGTGGTGAAGTGTCCTCTGTGTTGTATTTTCTTTCCATGATCCCCAAACTTTAATAAAGTGTTATGAAAAGAAGGGCTAACTTCCTGGGTGTGCAAGATGTGCAGTTACACATGGCTACACATTTAGAAGAGTACTGCAATTGTTTTAATGCTCTATGGTTGCCACAGATGTTTGCTCAGGGCGAATAATCCTCAAGCAAAAAAGAGGAAGATTAGCAATGGCTGTTAGCTGAGGGCAAGTCTTCCTCAGCAAAAAGAAAAAGTTTCAGTCTTATCAGCTGTGAGAAACATGGGACATTCACAGGGTCTTCAATCCATGGTTGGAGTAGTGGTAGCAACAGGGAAGATGAACAGAAAACACCTGTATATAGCAAAACCACCGATCCTGAGGACCATTGGCAGCAGGGACAAAGCACCTTGTCAAAGACAACTCTAGAGCATTCTTGAAGATTCTCATAAAGTAGGGACACTTTTGAGAGGTCCTAGGCAGATGGAGATCTCAAAGTCTCTGTAATTTAATTAAACAAAGAAAATTTGAGTTCCCTGGAAGTCCACTGTCTGGAATTATTCATTGTGTCCCTTTGGTTTGTTTGCATTTTTTACTTTTCTTAATGGGCATATATTAACTTATAAAAAGTTAGAGATGCAGAACCATCAATTGTAGGAGTTAGGAGGAATCTTGAGGTATATTGACTTCAGCGGTTCCCACCCTGTGTGTTAAAGACCCGTGAGATAAGGTGCTATTGATGTGGATTAAGGCTGCCCCAGCTAGAGAAGCCCAAGGTGACCTGGCTTACATGCAAACTATATGACCCAGTGGATTTTTTTATGGTATGAATTAGGGCTGCTCCAGGGAGAGAAGCCCAGGGCATCCTCACCTACATGCCGATCTATATGGCAAGATTCGTATCTAAAAGTTAGATGACCACAATAACCAGACCCCATCTGCACTGAAATCATTTAATGACTTTTTACATCATCTTTTCTTTTTCCAGTAAAAATAAGTCACGTACCCATGCCTTATAAAATTAGCCCTAACCCTCAACTCAGGGCAGCAGAAGCTCTGACTGCCCATGGGTCCTGTCCCCATGCTATTCCACACTATTCTCTAAATAAAAAGAGCACTACTGCCACATCTTGAGAGTCCAAGAAATCTTTCTTTTGACTCCTCGGCTCACCGACCCCGCATCACTATCACAGGAATCTACACACACCAGGATCATTCATAGTCAGGATAAGTAAAGTGCCTCACTGTCCCCTCAGCTGAAATGCTTTTTACCCCTCTCCTCGCCTGGATAACTCCTACTGATGCTTTGGCCCTTAGCTTAGATATGACCTCCACAGGAAATCCTTCTCTGATGACCTCAGTCTGTATTAGATGCTTCTTCTGGGAGCTGCCAGAGAAGCTCTGTACCCATACCACACTACCTATCATCCTACAACTGTCTGTCAACTTGCCTGTCTCCCCAGGGACCATGAGTCTTTGAAAATAGAGACCTTGGCTCATTCATCTTTGTTCCTCTACCACTTAGCAAGGCTCTTGCTACATCTTAGATGCTAGTAAACTGTGGGTGAATAAATAACTGAATGAATGAACAATGTCCCATGTTTTTCAAACTGTGCATATGATGCTGTAATTGCTAAAGAACATATTCTTTTTATAGTCTTAATGTTATTAAGTGTTCAACTCACAGATGCCTTAAATACACATTACTATCATGACAGTCTCTGAAATACTTTGATAATAAAAAGGATCCTTCATAATTGAAAATATTGAGGACCACTTATCTAGTTTAACTCTTTTAGTGTACAAACGAAGGTACAGAGGAGAGATTGTATTAATTTGCCCAATGTCTCAAACTTTACCAAGGGCAATGGGGCCAACAGCCAGCACCTGGGCCTCAGTCTTTTCCTGACTTCTAATTCTCTGTTGTTTCTCCTCCCTAAATCTGGCAATTCAACCTGTGCAAACAAGATTGATGCAAAATAGCTTTCTTGTACTGATGCTTCCCTCAGGTCTGCAAAGCAGTAGTAGCAAAGTGGCCCATGTCTCAAGGCCCATGTCTGGTACCCAAGAGGCTAAATGCGAGAATGAGGCAAGCCAGTGAGCAGGCAGGCTGAGTGGGTCAGCATAAAGTCAATTCACAGAGAAGGACAAAGTGGTCAAGTCTTTCCAACATAGTATTTGGCAATATCAGATGCTGAGCCAAGGGGTAAAGGTGCAAGAAATGTCCGTAGCAAAAATTTCTAATAGTATATGAAGTCCATGTAGGCAGTGCCCGTCTTGTTCACTGCTATATTCCTAGCGCCAAGCACAAGGCCTGAAATATAGCTGCTGCTTAATAAATGCTTACTAACAGAATGAATAAATGAAAAATGGGAATTGAGCTTCTCCGTGTCTTGAAGGAACTTCTCCAAAAAGCTATTTAAAGCAATAAGCCTTGCAGATCCACCTGTCTGACTCTAAATGGATACTCCATGGTCTTCAATTCTGCTCCCTCAATATCCAAATTATCAGGCAAGGGCAACATTTAACAAAAGAAATACATACCTAACGGGAGCTATACCTTAAGACTGCAGCTGAGGGGAGAAAATGGACCTACCTGATACTAAAATAAAGGAAACTCAGTCAGAAGCTCACATGCATAAAACAGGCCTTTAAAGCACATCAGCCAAGTTAAGTGAAAGGACTGCTGCAACTCTCCAGAGCTATACCCCCAGGAAGGCCTTTCATAAAGACTTTGTTTTGTTTTCCTTTTAGGTTTTTATTTTATGTTCTTTATAATCTGATTCCTTCTGGATAAACTAGAGGAGGGAGATCAGTAGAATATGATAGGTAGATAGTAGTGTGATTGTTTCTGGGCTCCACAAACCCTAGGGATGGACCCTGAGCCATGTACACCCCTAAGAAGTCCTGACTGATCTTATAAATTTATCCTTTCTCCATAATGGGGTTGGAGACCTTGAGATTTTAAAACAATTACTTCAACTCTCCATTTCCCTTTGCTTGTTTAGACACAGATTTAGTGGCTATTTCAAGATGGGAATTTTCTGGTTTCTTCCACCTGCCTGGATGTCATTTCATAACACCTTTTTATTCAAGTTTTCATGTCATTAATTCCCCCTCTTTAATCCTGTTAGAAGTCAGTGTCCTTTAATGTCATCCATTGAATTTCCCAAGAGTGAACATTTTTTTTTCTCATCTTGCAAACATCTTCTAATTAATGGTCACCACCGCCTTCTCATTAATGCTAAATACAGGAGGCAATTAATGATCACTCATGCACCAGATGAGATTTTCAGGCACGGTTCACTCCAATATTGCTGTAGCTTTTCTGACCTCAGTCAAAATTTCATTTCTACGTCCTTTCTGTAAAGGGAAGGATGTCACAATTTCACTTTCTCAACTTCTCCCAAGCAACAGACTCTTTCCATCAGCAAGCATGTTCAAGTGTTCCCCATATATATATTTTAAAAGTCCAAATGCAATGAAAAGGTACCATAATCCCTCAACTATCTATCTCCCTCTAGCTATTACCTCCTCCCTTCACCTCTTCATAGCCAAGCATTTTCCATGAGTAATCTACATCCGCTAGTCCTACTTCTACCTTAACCCAGTATAATCTGGTTATTGAGATATTCTTGCTATTGAAATTACTAAGCTCAGCAATTATGTCAAAATGCAAAATCTTTGATTTCTATATGCCATATGATTCTACTGACCACCAGTTTTTTTTTAGTAATTATTCTGGTGATATTTGTAGCACCATTTTTTTCTTGGCTCTCATCGAATTTCTTATACTGTTTCTCTCCATTCTCCTTCACTGGCTCATTTTACTTCATCCATCAGTTAAATATTGATAAACTCCAGGGTTCTTCTTTGGCTTTCTTTCCTAAATTCATCCTAGGAAAGAGCATATACTCTTCTACCTACTGATTGTAATTTTCCAAATTGGTGTCTTTTACCCCATTATATTTCCTGAGCCCCAGGTTCATTATCTGGCTTCCTACTAAAAATCTCCACTTGGATGACCCACAGGTAACTCATACTCATTTCCCAAACTAGACTTATCAACTACCCTACTTCAAATTTATTCCTCTTCCAGTGTTCTCGGTGAATCACACCACTACTCATGCAGTTGTTCATATTAGAAAGGTAAGAGTCAATCTTGATTCCTCCATCCTTCTCATCCCTCCAAACACAGTCATCTCAAGACTCCCTCCTAGTTATCTCTTAAACTCTTATCTTCCTCTCTACCTCCCTACTAATACTTTGCCACCACCAGCATGAAATCCAAAATTCTTATTACAACCATCCAATGCTCATTTATTTAACCAATATTTATTGTGTTGCCAACTCTGTTCTAAGCATGGTGCAGAATGCTTTTCGTGTTTAAGTCCCTGGCTAATACTGTAGGGTCATCTTTTTTGAATCAACCCAATCTCTTTGCCACTTTCCATGCTTGCATCATAACAAGTTATTTATGTTTCACTAAATACATACTCCTCTCTTGCTTTTCTAATTTTTCAGAGACTGTTTGCTGTAATTGAGGTTTTTTTAAGATTCAGTTTAAGTGTTAAGTGGAAATAATTATATACCAAGTGACTCTATACTGTTTGCAGCCACACGAGGATACACAGGTGTTATTTGATTTTCTTCCTGAGAACAGTCCATCTGCATTTTTATGAGTCAGAACCATTGCTACTACAAGGAAATAACTGACTGAGCCTGAGGTGTTTTTGTTGAGGGTAGGGAATGTTAGATTAGATGGGCTTTAGGTTAGAAAGGGAACCAAGGGTAAAATGTCTGCCCAGGATGTCTTCCAGCCTAGCCAACAGAAGTTGGACTAGATTGGGCTTGAGTTACCCAAATGCTTTTGGAGTACAATTACTCAATACTTTAATCCAAATTCTGAGGTAGACTAGCAAGAGAAAGATTTTGATGCTCAAATATTTTTGACCATCACCACATGGGAATGGGCCTCTTGTCTTTAAGCATTCTTGCTAGCACTGAAAGAGAGAACAGGAAGGGATTCTAACATGTCTTTGTACTTTCTTGTGTTTCTTTAAGCTTCTCATTGTCCATCCCTACCCCTAGCTCATCCCCTTTGCTAAAACTCAGCTTGTTTTCTCAATATATCCTTCAGTAGGTGTTCCCAACCTGCTGCAACTGCTATCTTTAAACAGATTATTTTTCAATATAGTTTTCTAGCCTGATGCCCCCCTCTGACCGTTTCTGACTCTCTTGCTGTTTTGTTCCACTCTCACTTGGGAGCTCTCCCCAGGATTTGAAACTCAGCATGGAAACAAAATATATCCATTTCCTCCTCCCCCACGAAAGCCAGACAGAGTCACAAGTATGAGACATGCAAAATGATTTTGGGCTCTTTCCTCTAACATATCAGAGATATTCAAATCTTTGCTTTTTAAACCTCTGCTTCTGATGCTAATAATTTATAAAAACCGCATTTCTTGTAAGCAATTGTCCTAAAATCCAGTTTCCAAAACAAGAACAAGAACAGCAACAACAAACATGTATACAGGACTTACTATGCACTGGGCTTTATTCTAAATTCTGCGCGTGCGTGTATGTATATAATACTCCTCACATAAGATTGCCTATGAGTCAGGCACTACTACCACTCAAACTTTACTGATAGAGAAATAGGCACAGAGAAACTAAAAGACTCACCCTAGGTCACATAGCTGGTAAATGTCAGAGGCATGCTTTTAACCTACATCATCTGGCTCTCAAGTCCATGCCCTTAACTACTATGTTATACTTGTCCCCTTTTGACTATCAGGCCAGAGGTAAAATTCATCTGACATTCCACATTCTCTCCCCAGCAGACCTTCAAGATAGTATTATTAAAGACAAATCTTATAATGTCCTAGTCTAGAACCCATATCTGAGCTTCAAGGTAGTAACCACTAGTCACATGTGGCTATCCAGCTCTTAAAACATGCCTAGTGCAATTGAGTAATTGAATTTTTAATTTTATTTAATTGTAATTAATTTTAATTTTAATTAAAATAGCTACATGTGGCAGTGATTACTATCTTGGACAGTGCAGTAGCTTTGGCTTTTCTTTAGCAACCAGAAAATGAATATTGATCAAACATACCTGTCACTAAAAAGAACAAGTGCATAAGAGCACAGCCTTTTTTTTCCCAATAGAATAGGACATAACTGGGAATCTAAGACACAGGGAAAAGTAATAGTCCATGTTGGTGTTGAATTGAGAGTGATGCTAGGACAAGGTAGGCCAAGAGAATTCAGGGAACTAAGCCAAGTCACAAAAAGGTCATGTTAGGTTCATGACACACAGATACAAGTTTACAGCCAGAGCGCCAGGGAGCAAAGTCCAGAAGGAACAGATTGACCAAGAGGAAAAGCCTTTATCATAGTTTTGGATGTTAACTTAAACAAGAAGAAGATCAGCTGTGATATTCAAGCTGAGGCAAGTCAGAAGTCTCAGTTAGGCAAAAGGGCACAAGTATAGCACAGACTAAGTGTATATGCAATAATTAGTTCACACTGGGCACCAGGCAACAAAGAATAAAATTGAAACAGGAAGGCAGATAATATATTTAAAAGGAAGACAAGTGCAAGCAAGTGGGTCCATCCTACAGATGGACCAGCTTAGCACATTTGATCCTAATAATAACAGGTACCACTTAGTGGGAACCTACTATGAGCCAGACACCATTCTTGGTGCTTTGTACATACATAATATAATTTAATCTTGTGAGGTAAATACAATCATTATCTTCATTTTATAGACGAGAAAACTGATCCTCAGTGAGGTTATCTTCCAAAAATCATGCAGCTATTAAGCGGTAGAGGCAGGATTTGAACCAAAGTGTGTCCAAAGTCCATCTAATTTGCACCACTCTATTGATGTAAAGTAGATATCTTTAGGCCTAGGCATAGGGAAAGGTTCTTGGGGGGAATTTGTAGGCCCAGAAGGAAAGAGGAGATCTCTTCAAAGAGGTGTTCAAAAGAGTCAGAGCCTGAATTATGGGCATATATTGGTCTATTAAAAAGTAAAGGAGAATCTCCATTGAGAGGAGGCTGATAGTTTGAGCAGGGATAGAGGTATGTAAAAATATGGGGTTATTCTGGAGGCAATAGCAGAGGATGGGACAATGCTAATGTTAGCTCCCATTTACCCATGTACAAGACACTGAACTAAATGTTTCCAACATAACTAGATGATTTATAGCTATTTTCTATAATTTTCACTTAAATTGTTTATGGGAAATTGCATGAGCTCCATTTCACAGATGAAGGCTTGAGTACATGAAAAGGCATGGATTATAACCAAGGCCTGTCTGGTTCTAAAGACATACTTTTTCCTTTGTAACATATGGCTTCCATGAAAAGCCACATGGAAGGCTTTGATCTCTCCCTACCCTTCAAATGTTGGCTTCTGAGACTTTCTTTCATTCTTTACATCCTCTTTTAGATTGGGTGCATGTTTCAATAGCCAAATGTTCAGACCATACAGGGATCTCTAGGTCTCTAAAGAACATGTCCTCTTCTCAGCTATTAATTTCCATAGGAGCCAACTCAGAGGCAACCCCAGAGTTGCTGTGTGGTGAGGAAATTTAGGTATGATCATCTGGTTTGGGGCCTATCTAGAAATTTGCCATGAAGTTGCATCCCCATATCAAGCTGCAAAGCACATGATTCTTGCTTTGATTTACGTGAAAGTTTCTACTTCCTAATTATTGCCCTATTTTTTTTAACTTTGTGTCTATTGAAGTAAAATTTATGCATAGGAAATGCACGTCTTAAGGGTACTCATTCAATGAGTTTTGACAAGTGTATACAGCCCTGTAAACAACACCCAAATCAAGATATGGAATATTTCTATCATCCCAGCAGAAAGTTCCCATGTTACCCTTTCCCAGTCAATCCCTCCCTACAACGCCTAGCCCAGGCAACCACTGTTTTGATTGTTTTGTCCCTTTTTGAAATTCATTTAAGTGATATTATACTGTATATACTCTTTTGTGTCTGGTTTCTTTCACTTAATCTTGTATATGTAAGATTGATCTATTAATTGAAAAGAACATCCTTTCTCCACTGTGTATTCTTGGTCAGCCTTAAAATAAGAAGTAAATTCCGTAATTTGCAACAACATGGATGAACCTATAGGACATTATGCTAAGTGAAAGAAACCAGATACAAAGAGTAAATATTATATGATCCCACCTGTATGAAGAATATGAAAAAGTCAAACTCATAGAAGCAGAGAGCAGAATGGTGGTTACCAGGAGCCAGGGGAGGGGGAAACAGGGAGGTGTTGGTCAAAGGGTACAAAGTTTCAGTTATGCAGGATGTAGAAATCCTAGAAATCTACTGTACATGATAGTGCCTGTAGTTAACAATACTGAATTGTATATTTAATAATATAATAATAGAGTAGATCTTATGTTAAGTGTTCCTATCACAATAAATAAATAAATAAAGAGGGTGGGAGGAAGCTATTAGAGGCAATGGATATAGTTTATGGCACTTATTGTGGTGATGGTTTCATGGATGTCTACTTATCTCTAAACTCTTCAAATTGTATTCATTAAATATGTACAGCATTTTGTATGTCAATAATACCCTGACACAGTGGTTTGAAAAATATTGATCTGTGCTTTAGCATGTGTCAGTAATTCATGCTTTTTGCTTAGTAGTATTTCAATGAATAGATATAGCACAATTTGTTCCTCCACTCTCTTGTTGAGGGACATTTGGGCCTTTTCCATCTTGGGGATATTATAAATAAAGCTGTTTTAAATATTCGAAACAAGTCTTTTTTGTGGACATATATTTTAATTTCTCCTGGGGAAAGTGCCTAGGAGTCAAAATGCTAGGTCACAGAGTAGGCATATGTTTAATAACAACGAACTGAGAAATAGTTTTCCAAAGTGATTGTAACATTTTACACTCTTACCAGCAAAGTACAGGTAGTCTTGGTTGCTTCACACACAAAGCTTTGGTATTGTCAATCTATTTAATTTTAGCCACTCTGGTGGTTGTGTAGTGGTATCTCACTATGGTTTTAATTTTCATTTCCCTGATGACTAGTGAAATTTAACATCTTTTTATGTGCTTAGTAAGGTTGGACTATTTTTATAGTGGTAGACTACACATATCTTCCATCAATTAAGCTGGGACACTATTAACCTGAAGTGCTTTTGTACAGGGCAGGGCAGGGCTAATGGAGATTATGGGATGGGCTAATGCCCCTTTGTCAAGCAACCTCTTGTCTGGTCACCGTGTCTACCTCAGTCAAGGACGCTGCTGCTACTGCTGCTGCTGCCACTGCTGCCTTTAAAACTGCAACATAGGGGCCAGCCTGGTGGTGCAGTGGTTAAGTGTGCATGTTCCACTTCAGCAGCCTGGGGTTCGCCAGCCCTGATCCTGGGTGCAGACATGGCACCCCTTGGCAAGCCATGCTGTGGTAGGCATCCTACATATAAAGTAGAGGAAGATGGGCACGGATGTTAGCTCAGGGCCACTCTTCCTCAGCAAAAATAGGAGGATTGGCAGCAGATGTTAGCTCAGGGCTAATCTTCCTCAAAAAAAACAAAAAACTGCAAAATAATGGTCCTTTTTCTTGAGCAATTACTTTCTCAGGACTCAGAATTACAGTTCAATTGCTCAAGATATCTTACAAATTAACCCAAAGGTTATTGTTTCTCCTTCCAGGACTTAAACTTTAGTTTTCAGACAGGAAAAAGAGGGAGTCAACTTTTGTGATCTGTAGTCCATAGATTTATGTCCCCATAGTCAGCCCGCAATACTGGAGATGATCGTATAACTGTATTGTAATTTATGTCTCACTGAGTTTTAATAACAGCATCCCCAAAAGCTAATTCAAAATTAGGGGAGAAAGAAAGAGTGACAAAGACATAGAGAAAAATCAAATCGATGAAGATAAAGCAACACAGTTACCTGAAAAGTGTAGAAATGCCTACTTTTGGTGTGAGGGAATCCAGTCCAAATTGACTTGGTGTGATTTTGTTCTCTTCTAGTCAAATGAATTTTGTATAATGAGGTTTAAGATGAGGAGAGGATTAATAATCAGCTGGATACATTTCAGAAGCTTGAATGTTGTAACTTGAAAGGATCTGCAAGGTCATCTAATACAACTCCCTGCAGAGTGCAGGAATCGACTCATAGAACCCATAAATGTTTTTATCTTTTAAAGTCCATTGGTCATAGTGAGAGCCTCTGGAGCCACACAAAATAAATCTATTGCCTTCTATATGTCAGCACTTCATAAGTTACAATAGGGTTATTATGCCCTCTACTCTCAACTCAAGTTTGACCCTCTCAGTTCCTTCAGCCATTGCTTATAGAAACTATTAACCATCTTGGTCACCTTTGCTTATCACACTCCATTTGTAAACACTCTCCCTAAAATGTCCCCCAAAAAACACCATGTTATATATGTGATCTGAGCACGGATAAAGTGGGACTGTAAAATTCCAGAAAAGATACAATGTAGTCTCAGATTACATTAGCTTTTTGGTTACAACAGTAGCATTGACTGGTTTTGCCCCTACAGTCGATTAAAACTCTTAGGCTTTTTCATAAGCAGTCACTTCAATCTTGGCTTCCTCACTTGAGTCTTTTGGGGAGGAGGTAGGGTGGAGGTGGGGAAGGAAGTTGAGTATAGAACTTTTCATTAGTCTTTATTATACTTCATCTTGTTGGTTTCAGTCCACTGTTCTAACCTGCCAAGATTCTGTTATACCGTGTGAAAATGCTTTGTAATTTCACCCTTTGTTTTTGTTGGAAAATCCTTCCATAATATCTCAGTACGCTTCTCTGCTTTAGAACCTAGAATCTAAAGGATAAAATTGAATCATTCCTTTTTGCTTCAGGCTCTTAAAGCATCATCATTCTTCAGCTTCAGTATTTACTGCCTGGGACCTTAGGAACAGAGAAGACACAGGAGATGTAGGACACTGCATTTCAATTGTATTGAGCCCAGGACATCCTACAGAGATATTTTTGTTTCAGTAAATACCTGATATGACATCATTATACTTATTTTTCTTCTTTTTTCGGGAAGGAACAGGTAATGATAATCAACCACAATTCTGTATAATTAAGGGTCTAAGTTAATTGGCTTGAATTTGATGGAGATTTTATTGGAATGTAATTTACCTAAGTTACTAATGAACTATGTAACATTCAAATTTCAACTGATAATATTATCTACTCACTAAGAAAAAAAATATTGCGTTAAAAAAGTTCCATCAAAAACGGTTGTCCCACCATACCCTTGCGAGGAGAGGAGTGGGGGTAACTTTGCTGTTTGATCTAGTCTCCTCACTCTCTTAACATCAGAACTTTCTAAAAGGTTAACTTTGTACTTTATGTTTACTAGAATAACACAGGTGAAGGAGGGTTTACTGAAAAATCACCTATGCAGAAAAGCTTTAAAATGTTATAATGCAAGTACTCTTCATGGAGGTTTGACATCTCTGACATTACCACTCAAGAAAGTGCTTTACCAGGGCCAGCCCAGTGGCATAGTGGTTAAGTTTGCACACTCTGCTTTGGCAGCCTGGGGTTTGTGGGTTCAGATCTGGGATGTGGACCTGCAGACCACTCATCAAGCCATGCTGTGGTGGTGTCCCACATACAAAATAGAGGAAGATAAGCATAGGTGTTAGCTCAGGGACAATCTTCCTCAAGCAAAATAAAAAAAAGAAAGAAAGGAAGTGATTTACCAAAGGAGAATTCATGATGAATATGTCAACACTCTATAGTGCTTTTCACAAAAACTATAATATACACCCCTCCCCACTCATCTTTAAATCTAAATTTTCATTGTTTGACTAGAACTCTCATTGCCTGAAATTAATCAGAAATTTCTGAATCTTAGTTCATATCTATTTTATGCCCCCTCTTTACGCATCTTTATCCAAAATCTTGGTTTAGATAAAGGTCCAGTACTAACATGTACTCAACCAAAGGAGGATTAAATCCACAAAATAACTTCTTTCTGATGAATGTGAATCAGGTAAAAATTCCACTCTTTGATCAGAAACAACTACTTAGGTCACATTTATTAAAAAGCAGCTTCTGGCTTTGCTTAAATGTTACTCCCTTCAAGACTCACTCAATATTTACAATATTTGTCATCTATCAAAATAGTTTAAAAAATAATTGAACTGTTTGGAATTTTTGCCTAAGATTTTTGGAAAGCTCCAGTTCCACCACTCTACTCCCAATCATCAGAACCTAAACCAAGTATTTCAAAGTGCCTACATACTATGTATGATAGGAGCATGAGGTTGAGTCAGACAGGTCTGTTTCCTGTCCCATTTCAGTCTCAGTTATATCATTGTTAATAATGGAATAATACATATCTCACAGAGTTGTTGTAAGGATAATTTCTATAAAGAGTATGGTATATAGTAGGTACTCAATAAAGACCAGTTTCATTAGCACTTACACCTACTCTTATCCCTGGGTCAAGCTTAAACACTAAATAATATCTATACAGAGGAAATTCAAGAATCAGATTCAATATATACCCCTACTGTCAGGTGAACATTTGTTTTAAGTGAAATGATGTGTCTTCATCAAAATTATCAGAGTCTACATCAAATGAGAATAATATTTGAATTTCAACACACCTTGCATTATGTAGGAGAAACTCAAGTTCAACTAGCTTCCTCATTTAACCAGGTTATATGGGCTCACTTAAACACATAATACTTTTTAAAATAACAATATAAAAACCAAATTCATGGATTTACTCATTGCAGTTCTTTGTTATAGATATGTATATGTCTGCCTTTGTTATACGTATGGTGTGTGTGTGTGACTATGACATATATGTGTGTGTGTCTTTTATATGTGTGCTTATGTTTTCTGTTTTTCCTTTCTCCTAAATCAAGCTAGGAACCATTTGAGATCATGGATTGTATCTCTATTATAGTAAGACCCCCATTGTGAATAGACTGAGCTTTCCTGGAAAATAAGGACCAAGTCTCCTCCAACCCAGCTCCGTCTCACCCACAAATGTTGCTGACTCTCAATCCATTGTTGATTAATTATGTGAACATAGAGCAGAGCCTGGAGATTACTGATAAATTCTGAGAGCAGCTGAATATGTTTCTTAGAGACCTGTGTCACGCAACATTGGGCCCTAGATTTTGGATGTCCATAATGAAATCATTCTTGGGTAAGGTGCATAAATGACTAAAGAAACTGCAGGTTTTTCCTATGTATTAATAGAATAAGATCCAAATGGCCAATAAAATGCAACATCAGAGAAGCACACTAAGAACATGACTGGTGGAGAAGTTTTGGGGAATGTAAACAACACTGGGCTGGCATTCAGAGACCACCTGAGTCTTTGTCCTGACTCTACCACTGATTTTTCTGTGACTGTGGTTAGTTTACTTCATCTGTCTAGGTCTCAGATCCTGGATCACTTATGAAATGACTAGATGAGATGCTAAATTCCTTCCCGGGTCTAACAGTCTAAAGTTCAACATTAAATCAAAATTGATGCATCTACCTCAGAACTCATGCTAACATTAGAATCTATATGATCCAGGTTAGTATATGACAAATTGCTGCTGGGGTCTTGAATTGTTTCTTATACATGCAGCTTGTATCCACAATACAGGAGTCATGGCTCACTCACACATCTGTATTTTAGGCCAAGACTTAGACCATGGCTGCTCAAACTAATCTGCGCTTTTAAAAATATTTGTGTTGATTGATTGATCTGGAAAATGAGAAATTTGACTACTGACGTGGCCTCACAGCTGTGATACCAAGATTAGCAAGGTAATATACATTAACATTGACACTGCTTTGAGCTTGCTAAATAAAAGACAGTATAAGTTCAGAGTGAATGCACAGATCAGGATCAATTTTCTATTTCCTTCCAAACCTTTCTAGTGATCAGCAAATATTAGATAACATGATGGGGTCTGCTGGTTTCTTTGAAACCCTATTTTTTTTTCAAGAAGTCCGGTATTTGTGTGTCTGACCATAAAAGGTTAGTTAAAAAGAATTTCTTGGGGGGCCAGCCCCATAGCGCTTAACCCCATATAAAATCTCTTGAGCAGTTGAGTTCACAACTTCTACTTCTCAGCATCCGGGGTTCGCTGGTTCAGATCCCAAGTGTGTACATGGCACCGCTTGGCAAAAGCCATGGTGTGGTAGGCGTCCCATGTATGGAGTGGAGGAGGACAGGTGTGGATGTTGGCTTGTGGCCAGTCTTCCTCAGCATAAAAGGAGGAGGATTGGCAGTAGTTAGCTCAGGGCTAATCTTCCTCAAAAAAAAAAAAAAACTTTCCTAGAAACCTAGCTCAGTAGTAGTCACCAAAATCAGTCCTATGTGGTTTGCTGTGAGGGATTCCAGAGATGCTCTCAGTCCCCAACTCTGCTCAATAGCCTCTCTCCTTACAGCATTTATGGTTACTGAGATTCTCATCTTAGAGTCACCTCTGTGGACATAAGAGGCAAGACTTAGGTAGTTTGGATGACGGGAAGAAAGAGCAAGAAATATAAGCAGGGCGTTGAAGGAGAGCAAGTCCAGAAAAGGAACAGGAAGAGGGCACTCAAGAGGAGAAGAGATGCCTATGGCATTTCTTTTCCTTTTTTTTTTTTTTTAAACAATTGCACCAGGGCTAGAACCAAAGTAGGGAGGGGTGAACAGAAGAGAAAAACATACTTTCTCTCCTTCAGATGACAATTTAAATATGACTTGTAAAGATAAAAGTTGCCATTTTATTAGACCCTGGGCATATCATTCAGTCTTTTACTTCCTCAATGGAATCTAAACACTTTTCACCATCTCTACTGCTACCGCCACCATCACCCCTCACCTGGAGCTTTTATCAGCCTCCTAACTGGTCTCTTTGTTTCCACACTTGCCTCTTATATCCACTGCACGGCAGCTGGAGTGATCCTTTCAAAGCATAAATCAGATATTGTGACTTCCTGTCTTAAAATTCTCCAATGGCTTCCCATTGAAAGTAGAATGAAATCCTAAGTCTTTTTCATGGTCTCTTGCCTGTCTCTGTGACCTTACGTCCCATCACTCTTCCTCTTCCTTTGCAGTCCACCTACACTGACTTTCATTCTGTCTTTTGAACACCCTGAGCTAGTTCTTATCTCTGGTCATCTTGCACTTAGCCTTCTGCACAGAATTCGCTTTTATGAAATTTCTTTTTAAAAACATGCTTATTTTCCACATTCCTTTACTAAGTGATAAACTCCATGAGTGATCTTGATCATTATTGCATCCTCAGTGTTTGGGCCATAGCTGAAATATAATAATAGCTTAATAAAGGTTTGTCAAAACAATGAATAAATGGCAAAGGGAGCCAGCAAGTCAGGAAAAGAAATGTAGACAAGTAGTCAAGAAAGCCCAGCTGAAATGAGCTAGCATAGCTACAGGGAATCAAATGTGGGGGACTGTAATTGGCCACCCCAAGATATCTCTCTTTGGCATGAGGATTATTTTGGGCTGGTTACTTTTAAAAACTGCAGACATGAGAGAAACTCTGGAAAGCAGAATTTACTTACCCTTTGTAAGAGACATTTACTTGTAAGGGAAATATCCATCTCTAAAGGTGTTTCCTTCTCTGTACCAGGAAGAAGGGGGGGATGACTTTATCTCTAGAAACTCTTGTCAGTGTGGAAGACAAGGACTTAAATCTGCACAATAACCCTACTCTTGTTTACTGTACTTTTCTGGTAATCTCCCATAACTGACTCCACCCACCCCCAACATCCTCCTTTAGCTGTAGCTGAAGATGGTATTTAAGATGAGAACCTCCGCCATTTTGGCAGAGTTACTCAGTTTTCCTGGGTCTCTCCCATGAATACGTGTTATAAAGCTTTGTTTAATTTTCTCCTGTTATTCTGTCTCATGTCAATTTAATTCATAGTACAGCGAGAAGGACCTAGAGTGAGTAGAGGAAATGTCTTTGTCCCCTACACAAGTCATCATGGTTTTGTGACTTTTCTTAGAAACCCTCAACACCTCAAAAGCAAAAAAAAGAAGTTAAGGGCTGAGAGAATTGGGACTACAAAAGGGTTTGAAGGTGATAATGGGATCAAAGAGGGAACATTCAGTGGGAGATAAGGAGAAGAAATCCAGAAAGGCACAGGAGATTGTGTGGTTAGAGAGGATAAGAATTCGGGATCATGGATCAGTGTTGTTCTCAGCGATGACAGAATGTATGTTGTGACTGAAATGAAGGGAGCATGGAATTTGGGAAGTGAGTTCAGGGCCAGAATGCAAAGACCCCTCAATTACTCACCACTGTCTTACTTAGCTATAAAATCTCTTCCCTGGCAACATTGTGAAACTAAAGGACCATTCAACTTTACAATGGACTCCCTACTGTTTCAGGTATAGTCTACCTCATCATACAGAGCTTATCTGGAAAAGTCCCTAGTTGGACCTGATCACTGACTTTGGAGAATCTGGGCCAGAATTAAGGATAGGGGAGCTTCTCTCCAGTTTTGTTTCATCTAACTTTTCTCCAGCCCTTAGACCCTATCCCTAGTTCTAAATCTTTCCTTTTCCTTGTCAAAAAAATACCCAACCTCTATCAGAGGGCCCTAATGGAGCTGATAGCTAATCTAATTCGCAGTAAGATGAGAATGGCTCAGAATGACTTAAAGCCTTACCAGTCCTGGGATACATGAAAATTTTGACAGTGTCCTTCCTGTCTTAACTCAAATCGAGGAATAGTAAATAAGGTGGAAATTTAGCACCATTGTCAGCGCCCACTTTTGCTAGACTCAAGGTCATCTCCAGCGGGCAATACCCTCAGGCTCCTGTGCTTTGCTATTGAATATTCATGTGGAATTAGGATCTCTTGGCAGCTCTGCCATCTATTTAGATTAAACCTGGATTACAGGCCCTCTGACCACATAGGATCAGGAAAGGCAACAAAATCTCAGAGCAAAGAAAATGACTCTAATCCCCACATATCTATTTGGCTATTGACATGCCCTCCAAGGAGAAAGTGCCCCTCCCAGGAGCACGGGGCCCTTAGAGACAGATTTCCTAGTGCATCACTTTTAGATCCATTAGAACTAACATGTACGATGGTTGCTAGGATACTATAAATTGGGAAAGAAAACATCACATAATGGTATGTGCAGAGAGGCAGGCGCTGGCCTGTTTTGCAGCCTACGTACTGGGCTGTTACTTATTAGCATCATGATTATGATAATTTCCAACAGCTCCTGTCTATTTTCCTTCTGGAAGCTAGGATGCTATTGCATTTCAATTGGTAAAGTGTTTATAATTCATATTTTTGGAGGGGTAATTGAATTTGTGAAAGTTGAGCCTCATAATTGCTACTGAGTAATCTATTAATGAGTAAGAAGGAGGTTGGGGTGTGCATGTGTATGTTTTTTCCCTGACTATTAAATGGTAACTTCAATTTGGGAATGAAATCACCCTCCATTGATTTCCAGTGTATTCTGCCATCATCCAGATAGCACTTTCAAAGAGTTCTGTAAATAAGATTTGTAGCTGAGGTAATTGCTGCTGCAAAAGCATGCAATAGAAGGCAAGCTCTATAACTGCCACTTTCTTGATGAAACTTAACTACCTCCTTTCCAAATCAAAGCTGAGTAGGATAGAAGATGAAGTTCTGTTTGATTTTTGACCTTGCCTCTTATCTCCTAAAGGGAGGAGATACTCCAGACAATACTTTGATCTTCATCTTACTTTATGATGTTAATTACCTAACTGGAAAATTTCAAAAAAAAAAAAAAACCACTAGCAAATTGCTTGGTATTAATGATCACAGCTTGATTATTCTTAGATTTGGGGATCTTCCCTCAAAACTAACAAAGAGTAACCAGTCCTTTTGCAATGATTTTTCAATGGCGTTGCCCAAGAGAGGATACTTAGCTCCTTCCTAGATGGGACTCATTACTTTTAAGTGCAGTGCTTTAGTGACAGTTGAGGAGAGACAAAAATTCATCTCTATAGACGGACTCTGCCTACATCCGAGTGCCTGAGTGATATTCATTGCCAGTGGATACCACCTACCTTAGTCAGTGCTTGAAAAGCAAGCTCTTAATCAACTACCAGCCCCTGTGTCTTAATGCCTGGGAAGGGCTCATTAGGAGAACATCATGAACCTGGGACAGGTCTTCACCACCAATATTATAATTAGAACCATGAGGTAGGCTGGTACCATCCGTATTTACTAGTTTCTACTTTAAGTAATTAATACCTATCTGCCTCCTCTATTTTCTGCCTCTCACCTCAGTTTGAGATTTGGGGGGAGTATATGTTATTTATTTCTCTGGCTTCCCATAGTCCTTATAGGTTTTTGCACCTATCAAGTGCTTAATTAATGTTTAATTAAATGTGTTTTTGATATAGGAAATACTAAGTATCAGGTAAAAGTATTATAAGTGCCTTTACTGTAATTTGAACATGGTTGGAGGAGTCAAAACCTCCTATAATCTAAGAATAAATTTTAGCCAGCTTTGAAATTGTTGCTGTGTTCTTTTTTTTTAATAAAGAGACAGGGGAAGACAAAGAGTTTTTAAAAATAAATTTTAAATCCTGAAAAGATTCTAATGATGATAAAAGAATGGCATGGATGAAAGTTATCACTTGCAGACTCAGATTTCCTTCCTACCTAGACCCTTTGCTTGCTGTAACTTAAGGTCCAAGCATGCTCCCTAACATTTTCACAATTAGCTGGGTCGGATTCCCTACAAACACAGTCCTTCAGTAGTACTTAATAGGGAACTGCTCCCAGGGAAATTGTGGAGGCCACAGTGAGGAGCCACAAGAAATAGAACAGAAATGTCAGCCTCAAATTTATCTGTCAGAGTACGCTATCTACCATGAAGCTTGCCTGAAGGAGGAGGAAAGACTGGGCTCTGTTTCATTTGTTTTTTCCATTGTTGGTACAAGCTGCTAAGGATGACTAAACACTTCCAATCCGTGAAAGTCATGGGAGATCACCATTGATTGCCAAGTATTTGGAATGATTCAACTCACCTTGACACAATAGTGGGAGAGCAGCCTGACTGAAGGATTTGCTTCCTTTCACGTGACCAAGAAGATACCTTTACTATCCTCTATTTTATCAACCTTGATTCTTATTTTTTCCTATTAGCTTTCTCCCACCATTCACCCAATTTACTTGGCAAAATTTAAGTGAAGAAAAGAGTAAAGTAAACAGATAACTAGATGCAGGGCCACGCTGAGTCAAGAATTTAGGAATCTCTAGAAGGAATTCATGTTGTAAGAAGTCAAGGAAGGAACTTAATCTTAAATCAGGGAGTTCTTCTGGACTTGGGGCACACAGGTTTCTTTTTTTTCTAGAAATGCAAATAGTGTCTGGGTGTGGGCATGGGCAGCCTGAACAACCAAATTTGTAAGCAAGGCTGTCAGGTGTCTGCAAGTCAACCCTGATTCTGAGACAGAAGTTAGAGAGCTAAGATTTCAGAAAAGTGTAGTTGTTCCCAAATAGGACAAAAATAAAGTAAATGGTTTAAGTTTTCGAAGTGTGGTACATGTATTCCCGGTGGTCCCTGAAATCTTTTCATGGGGTCTGCAAGTCAACATTATTTTCATAGTAATACTAAGATATTCCTTGCCTTTTTCCCTGTGTTGACATTTTCACTGATGGTGCAAAAGCAATGGTGATAAAATTACTGGGCTCCTAACATTAATCAAAGCAGTGGCACCAAACTGTTATGAGTGCTATAGTAAATATGGACTGTCTACAATACTACTAATAAATACGGCTTATACAAGTTAATAAATACACTTTCCTTTTAAAAAATATCTTGAAAAATAAGAGGTTGTCTTTATTAAAATTTTTATGCCCATGTAAAAATGTTTCTGACTTTGTAAAACACGTTTAAATTCCACATATCTTTTAAGTCACAATGGGAATCTCAGATATTGTCTTCTCTATATTGACACCTATTATATATCAAAGTACAGTTAATAAATAGTTATAGTTACGCTAACAGAGAGTTATTCTTCAATAATTAAGCTATTAACATGTATATATTCTATGGAAAATGACCAAGGAAAGTCTAAGTTTATACTAGGGAACAGCTATTTTCATATTCCTTATATGGAAGTAGACTAGCTTAATAGTTCCAGAACAGACTCTGCTACCAGCCAGCATGAGTTTGAGTCCCAGCTTTGCCACCTCCTACCAGAGTGACCATGGGCAATGTACTTAACCTCTCAATGTTTCAGTTTCTCCATTTTTCTTAAAGGGCTATGAGGGTTAAATGAGCTAATATGTGCAAGATGCTTAGAATAGTGCCCAGCACACAATAAGTGCTATGTAAGTGTTAATTCTTAATATGATTGGTGAATTGCTTGAAACCGAGATCATGTGTGAGCACCAGACACAGCATTGTTAGAGATGTCTAACGTGAGTTTATGGAGCCCAAGTGCCTGTCTTGTACTTTAGCTATGAGTAAACTCTAATTAGTTCATGTCTCAGACTAAAAAAGTGATACTTTCTCTTGGCCTGTCACATTTATACCGAGCTTTTCACAGTTTGAAACTGAGTCTTTGTTATTCCCTGAGGAGTTCGGTGGGGGGAGGGGGGGGATGCAAGTTCAGTACTCAATCACATACAAAATTTTCCTCTGGTTTTATGCCACTTTTACCAACATATTGGTTGTATGTTTTCTTCTGCCACCAGATTTAAGTTTCCAAGGTTAGTTCCTGATTCCTACTTCTATAGTACACTATTTTCTAAATCTGGTTTCATAACATCCCCCTTTCTTGCCAAGATATCTTTATTTTTAGAATTGTCACAAAATCATTTAACAAAATTAAGTGCAATACATTCTTTAAAAATAAAAGTCAAGGAGGGCCTCTAGTGTGTTTTCAATGTTCTATTTTTTGATCTGGGTGGTGGTTAAATGGATGATTGCTTTGTGATAGTTTATTGAGCTCTACATTCATGTTTTGCTAACTTATCTGTATGAATTCTACTTCACAACACAAAGAGATTTAAAGGGAAAATAAAAGAAAAAAATAGAGGAAAAAGATCATGTGTGTTCCTTCAGGAGGAGATATAATATGTTTACAGATTTTTTAAATTTGTAAACGATGAATTATGCTAGGACATTGATTTTAAAAATATTAGATATTCCTGCTTTAACCTTTGACACAGCTCTGAATCTATCACACAGAAGGCTCTGCTTCAATGGAAAGTGAGTTATTTCTATTGTTTTAAAACTCCATTCAAATGGGTAGCTCATTTCCAGAAGCTGGTCTCAAGACAAGGCACAGAGAGTAGCACCACATTATTTCAAACTGTTCCAGCAACAGCTTAGGCTGGCACTGTCTTTTTCCTCCAAGTATTGCCCATGGTCACCATCAAAGGTGGCTCTGGTCTGAGGTGGGTACCTAAAATTAAGACCATCTGGTTGGAAAGATTATTGGTTTTAAATCTCCATGGCTTGCTCAAGCTCCCCTGCAATGGTGAATTTAAAATCTAGTAAGATGATGTGTAAATAGCAAATGACATCTGGTATTTGGCTAGTATCCTTCCTTGTAAATCCATTAAGAAATTCATTTAATACTTTAATAATTTTGCCATCCTCTGTGACAATGTTTTCCTTTTTATCCTCTAATGTTCTAACTTCTGCCTTCACTGATCTCTGGCTTTTTACAGTTCTGAGAAACTATATATTTTAATGATGCTAGCTTTTTTGGAGGTAGTTACATTTCTTTCAGTTTTCTTTCTTCCTTATCCTTTATTCACTTATCTTGGTGTCCTTGGCTTCTGTTTTTGAGAAAGAAGTTTTGAGAAGACTTAATCTATGAGTCTTTTTCTTTCATAAATTGAATTTTATATGTCATATTGTATCTCCTGATACTCTCCAACATGCAACTTTCACTATTAATCAATGTTCCCAATAATGTATTTTTATTAAAATTTTGAGTAGTATCCATGCTACATGAAGAAGAAACTGTATAGACTGGACCATGTAAGTAGAGTTTAGTGATGACTTAAGAAAAAAAGGTGACATCACCAGGAATGGCAAAATAAATAACTTCAAAAATCCTCTCCTCCACAAAAACAATGACAGCATTGGCAAAAATTATAAGAATCAACTTTTCCAGAACTCTGGGAATTAGTCAAATGGCTGCAATAATATAATGAGCATTTATTTAAGAAAAATGGTTGAATGTTGATAAGAGGAGTGAGCTTTGTGGCATTTTAACTTGGTCTGTTCCCATCCCCTTTCCCCAGCTCCACAGTGGCCTTGAAAACCAACAATATGTAATCACAATGAAAATCAGCAGCCTGACAGACACTGGAGGAGGTAGAATGAGGATGGATCTCCTTCAAAGAGCCATTCCCAGAGAATTGTCATTATTTGACATGTCTAGTGATTTTCTGAAATATCTCACTTGCAAGTCTTGTCTTTAATTGACCTAAGAGATCACTCAATGTGAATAGCCTTTGATTGAGAGGGATTTGTTGAAAGCTATTATTGGAAATTGTTTACCATTGAGGCTGCCTGATGCAGTAGATAACAGCTGGACAAATGACAGGCTAACCAAAAATGTTAAAAGGAAAAGCTAGGGAATTAGATATCCAAAGGAGGCTTTGAAAAGCTCCTGTATATTCCCAGAAATATAGAAATAGAAGACCATGCTCATGCATAAGTCTGTGCACATGCCCAAGGCTGTATACATGCTCATGAATGACATGAGAAGGCCCTAAGCCATCACTTCTGGCTGACCTTGAGGCTCTGCATAAGCAGAAAGTGAAGTGGAATTATAAGCTGCCTCGCTGAGTGTTGAAGATGTGTCCCAACAAGCACACAGAGCCACTCAGCAAATACTGGGGGTCTCACTGGTTCCAGGAATTTAAGGAAATCTTGGTCTAATCATAAGCTGATCACTAAGATAACTGAGCAGAGACTTCAGTGGCCATAGACGACAAAGAAAACAGACTTTATGGAATTAATTTAGAAAAGTAACTAAATTAACAAAAAACAATCAGCCTCAAGAACAAACCATGGGAAGAGAGAGAATCTAATTTCTAGAGTTTCTCAACAAAAAACAAATATAGGATATCCAAAGAAATGAGAAAGTATGGCACATACACAGGATAAAAAGAAGTAAATAGAAACTGTCCTTGAGAAAATCTAGACATTGGACTTACTAGACAAAAACTTCAAATCAGTCATTATAAATATGTTCAAATAACTAAAGGAAATTATGCTTAAGAAGTGAAAAATAGTATGAGGACAAGCTTTTGCCAAATAGAAGATATCAATCAAGAGACGGAAATTATTAAAAAAAAATATGAGAATTCTGGAGCTGAAAAGAAGATAACTGAAATAAAAATTCACTAGAAGGGCTTAACAACAGATTTGAGCAGGCAAAAGAAAGAATAAGGGAATTTGAAGATGAGTCCATTGAGATTATGCAGTCTGAGAAACAGAAAGGAAAAAGAATGAGGAAAAATGTACAGAGTCTCAAAGACCTGTGGGACATCATCAAATATACTAATATATACATAATTAAAGTCCTAGAAAGAGAGGAGAGAAAGAAAAAGGCAGAACAAAGATTTTAAATAAGTAATGGCTGAAAACTTCCCAAATTTAATATAAAACATTAATTAACACATTCAAGAAGCTCAAGAAACTCCATGTAGTATAAATGCAAAGAGATCCCCACCTAGACAAATCATAATCAAATTGCTGAATGTCAGAGACAACAAGAGAATTTTGAAAGCTGCAAGAGAGATGCACTACTCATGTACAAAGGATCCTCAGTAAGATTAAAAACTGATTTTTCATGAGATACCACAAAGTCTTGATGGCTGAAATGAAAATACACTGGACAGTAACTCAAATCCCTAAGAAGAAATCAAAAGCACTGATAAAAGTAACTGCATAAGTAAATATAAAAAACAGTATAAATATATTTTGTTTATAACTTTTTCCCCATCTGATTTAAAAGACAACTACATAAAGTAATAATTATAAATCTATGTTGATGGGCATACAATGTATAAAGATGCAATTTTATGACAATTGCAGCACAAAGGAGGGTAGACAGAATGGAGATATATAAGAGCAAAGTTTTTTTATACAATTGAAATTACATTGTCTTATTCCAAACTAAATTGTTATATGGAAAGATGTTAATTTTAATCCACAGAGCAATCACTAAGAAAATAACTTTCAAAGAAAAACACTAAAAGAAATAACAAGGAATTAAAATGACACATTAGACAATATCTATTTAACAAAGAATCAATATTGGAGGAATAATGGAGCAATAATGGAGGAATATAGGAGCAAAAACGACATACGACATATAGAAAATGAATATCAAAATGACATACATAAATCCTATTTTATAATTACATTGAATGTAAATGGACTGAACACTGTAATCAAAAGGAAAAGATTGGCAGAATCAGTAAAAAAAAATCCAACTATATGCTGTTTACATGCGACTCACTTTAGATTAAAAACACAAATAGGTTGAAAGTAAAAGAATGCAAAAGATATATCATGCAAATAATAACCAAAATAGAGCTGAAGTGGCTATACTAATGTAAGAGAAAATAGACTTTGAGACAAAAATTGTTACTAGAGGCAAACAGGGTATCTTCTGATGATAAAAGAGTAAATCTATCAAGAAGACAGAACAGCTATAAACATAAATGCAAATGACAGAAGATCTCTAAAATACATTAGGCCAAAACTGACATAATTGAAGGGAGAAATAGACAATTCAACAATAACAGAGACTTCCATACCCTACTTTCAATAATGGATAGAACAACTAGGCAGATGATCAACAAGGAAATAAAAGATTTGAACAATACTATAAAACAACAACACCTAAAAGATATCCATAGGACACTTCACCCAACAACAACTGAATACACATTCTTCTCAAGTGCACATGGAACATATTCCAGAAGAGATGATATGGTAATGGGCCATAAAAGAAGTCTCAATACATTGAAAAGTGCTGAAATTGTACAAAGTATCTTCTCCAAGCACCATGGAATGAAATTAGAAATCAATAACAGATGGAAACTTGGGAAACTCACAAATATGTGAAATTTGAACAATACACTTTTTTGTTTTTATTTTTTGGTGAAAAAGACTGGTACTGAGCTAACATCTGTTGCCAATCTCCCTCTTTTTGCTTGAGGAAGAGTGTCCCTAAGCTAACATCCATGTCAATCTTCCCCCATTTTGTATGTGGGATGCCACCACAGCTTGGCTTGATGAACGGTATGTGGGTCCGCAACCGAGATCTGAACTTGCAAATTCCAGGCCACCAAAGCAGAGTGTGCAAACCTAACCATCATGCCACTGGGCCAGCCCCTGTACAGTAAACTTTTAAATAGCCAATGGGATGAAGAATAATCAACAAATCTAAAAGTTGGTTCTTTGAAAGGTCAACAAAAATCAACAAACCTTCCTTCACTAGACTGACCAAGAAACAAAGAAAAAACACTCAAATTACTAAAATCATGAACGAAAGAGGGGATATTAGTGTAGACCTTATGGAAATGAAAATAATTAATTATAAGGAAACACTGTGAACAAGTTGGATAACCCAGATGAAATGTACAAATTCCTAGATAGACACAAACTATTTTAACTAGGAAGAAATTACAAATCATAATAAAGCTTTAAAAAGTAAAGAGATTGAATAAGTAATAATAATAATGATAAAAATTACCAGTAAAGAACAGACTAGGACCAGATGCTACCATGGATAAGTTCTACCAAATGTTTAATGAAGAATTATCACCAATCCTTCACAAACTATTCCCCCAAGCTAGAAGAGCAGTGATTATTTCCCAAATCATTCTATGAGGCCAGAATTACCCTGATACCAAACCCTGACAAGGAAATCACAAGAAAAGACAACTATAAACCACTGTCTCTTATGAATATGACTGTCTAGCCCATCAGTGGGTCTCATGTCTCTCTGTTTACAACTTCACTAAACTGTAAAGAGGGGATTGTCAGTCAAAATACCAAGAGCTGAAAGGTCACAGCAGACGGCTTACTATTTGCCAATGATTTTTAATCATTCACTCTGCAATACACCTGAGACTCTACGGTTAATTCCGTTTGTTATTGACAGAAAGAATTTCACCCAGACTTCATTTCTAGGGTTTAACAGAAACCAGAGACAAATACAATAGAATTTCACTATATTGTGGGGATTGAGGATGATTCAATTCAATTCAATAGGCTTTTCTTCAATACTTTTAATATGCCCAGCAATGTGTTGATTATTATGGGAACATAAAAAAAGAAAAAGTCATGCACCGTACTTTACTGAGTTTTTGGAAAGTATGTAGAGAGACAAGATACATCCATATAACCCACATGTTCTCAAACCCTTCATAGCTTGTGGGTATTAAGTCAAGTCACCAAAGCACATTGGATAGATTGGATAAAATCTAATATCACCTTAGAATAGAGCACAATGTATTCCTCTAAAACAGGGTTTCTCAACCTGAGCACTATTGACATTTGGGGCCAGATAATTCATTATCGTGGGTAACTGTTCTGTATATTGTAGGATATTTAGCAGCATCCCTAGCATCTACCCACTAGATGCTAGTAGCACCTCCCTCAGTTGTGACAACCCCAAACGGCTCCAGATATTGCCAAATGTCCCCTGTGTACTTTTCATTAATAATATATATGTATATATAATATTATGCATATAATATGTATATATAGTGTAGAAAGCCTAGACCAATGATTCTCAATCCTGCCTATACTGGAGGAGCTTTAAAAAAAAATCTCTGGAAGTAAGTCCTGGGCTCTGGTATTTTTTTCAAAGTTCCTCTGGTAATTCTATTATTATTCAACCACCAGAGGGCTTGTTAAAACACAAATAGCATAGCCTCACCTCCAGAGTTTCTGAATCAGAAGGTCTGAGGTGAGGCCAGATAATTTCCGTTTCTAAAAAGTTCCCAGGTGATGCCCATGGTGCTGGCCCAGAGAACACGCTGAGAACCACTACTCTAGAAGGATATACCCCAAATTATTGATAGTGCTAGTTTCCTCTCTTACATGGAATTGTAGAGCAGAGGAAAAGGGAAAATTCTACTCCTAATATTATATTCTTCTGTAGTGTTTGAGTAATTATGATAGGCATGCATTACTGTGATAATAGCTTTTAAATGTCCAGAACTAAAGAGCACATTGCCAATACTTGAATCCCCCTTTACGTTCCTTCAAAATTGCCTCCCCATTCTTTCACCAAAGATATTCACTATCCTAAATATTTTGTTAGTCATTCTTTCACTTATTAAAAGTAGTTTTATCACCTATACCCATATCCCTAAACAACGTATTATTTAATTTTGTCTGTTTTTTAAAAATTATAAAACTAAAATTACAATATCTGTATTTATCTATGGCATAGTAGTTTTTGGTAAATACCATGATCTAACTATCTTGATATGTATAGGTATGGCTTACTCATTTTTCTTCATTGCATGTTTTCCCCGAATATATTTATGCATATTACATGTACATTCATATTATTTCCAGTTTTTTCCCCTTACAAACAATGCTGCTATGAATATTCATGTACATGCACATATTTGTATTTACTGGGTAAAGAAGTTGTACCAATGCACACGCTCAACAACAGTAGAGAGTTCCCATTACACTATATCTTCACCAGTACTTGGTATTGACAGATCTTAATTTTTTTACCATTCATTTATTGTGAAATGATATCTCTTTACAGTTTTAATTTTCATATCTATGATACAAATTAGTTTGCAAAGGAACTAATTTTATGCTTCAATCAGACATGTGTAATATCAGAGGCACAAATGTTTAAGGTCCCTGACAAACTCCTCAGGGCACTCTTCACAAACATCCATAGATGGGAAGGAATCAATTCTGTGTTTGCTGACCAAGAGCTTAATGAATTCAATTACATAATAATGATACTGACTGTATGTCTGCATTTGGATATTTTAAGTTATTTTCACTTTAATTTTGATTCTCATAAAAGGGGGTGCTCAAGGTGGGTCAGTAAGTTTCTTTATCCCAAACTCACAGAAGAGACTATGGAAACTCTGAGTTTAACAAACCTTTCCCAATCATACCACTGGTTTTTGACAAAGGTGGAGCCACAAAATAAATAAAAGGCAAAATTAAAAGCAACCTTGAAATTTACCTCTCTCAACCCTTCAAGTTGAGTAGAAAAGACAGAAGATAACAGAGAAGTGACTTATTCAAGGTCATATAGCCAATTTGTAGCTGAGCTGAGAGTAGAATGCAAATCCAGTTCTCTTTTCAGTATAACCCCCACCCTCTTGGAATAGGCCTGTGAAAAAGATTCAGGATGGAAATCTCTGATATTCGGGAGTGGCAAGGTATAAAGGAATGGGCCTTAAAAAAAGGAAGTTAGCCAGTAGTGCTCAGGCCAAAAAGGCTGTGCCCTAGGGAGTTTTAGCATCATTGAGGGATGGTCTCAATGCTTCCATCCACAGTTGAGGCAATCAACCCCCGGGATTGTGCCAGGCTAGATTGGTCAGTGAAGGATAATGCTTTTTAATGGGACAGTCTCTAGCTATGGAGTAACCTGCCAGCCACCTTGACATGAGCTTCCAGAAGTCATTGTTTTAAAGCAGGCACCATTGCACTGGCTGAAAATACCTCAGTCAGACTATCAGGCTCTTAATTAGCCGTGCATGATGGCAATCAATTAAGGATGGCATAAAAGCCAATAGAAATAATGCAACTCTCATTAGGGATTTCTCATTCATTATATGAGTGTGTCTACTGGGTAAGTTCCCATTAAAGCAAACTGGGCCTATTATTCAAGCCATTTCAGTAGAGTGCCAGGTTATCTTTCCCTTCGACATTTATTGTACCTGGCATAAAGGTTAAAAACAATTACATTCACTTGGAATATTTATTATCTTATGAGATTCAAGCAGGGCCATTATGTTTGTTTTCTTCTCCTTATCAAAGCTGGTCATGGGGAGACTTTTTAATGAGCTTGAGCTAAATATTAAGGAAAGTTTCCCTTCTCTGCACTCAGAAAGATAAACCTGGAAATAGTGATATTCTATAAAAGCCATAGCTCTGAGACTTGTCATTTATCATTTGCACACTCCTGCTGCCGCACGTGCTTTGGACCAGCTTCCATTGTCTGAGTCATATCAGCATCCCCCGGAAGGCACAAGGATATTAGTGGAAAGAACATTGGATTGGGAGTTAGGAGGGCCTGGTTTCAACAACTCACTCTTCCACCAACTTCCTGTATGACTTTGATAACTCCTTCCAGTCGCTTGGGCCAAAAACTTTGACTCCTCTCTTTCTCTTATACTGTACATTCAAACCTTCAACAAATCATGTTTGGTTCTACCTTCAAAATCAATCCAGAATTTGATGATTTCTCATCTTTTCCACTGCTGCTAAGATGACCTAGGTCAACAGCATCTCTAGGCTGGATTACTATCACAGCTTCCTAACTGGTTGTATTAGTCAGGATTCTCCAGAGAAACTTAACCAATAGGAAATATATAAGATATGCATAAAGAGATATAGTATGAGGGATTGACTCATATGATTACGGAGGGTGAGAAGTCCCACAATCTGTCACCTGCAAGCTGGAGGCCCTAGAAACGTGGTGGTGTAATTCCAATCCAAGGCCAAAGGCCAGAGAACAAGAGGAGCCAATGGTGTAAGTCCCAGGCCAAGTCTGAAGGCCCAAGAATCAGGAGTGCTAATGTCTGAGGGCAGAAGATTGAGTCTCAACTCAAGCAGAGAGAGTAAATTTGCTCTTTCTCCACCTTTGTTCTATTCAGGCCCTCTACAGATTGGATGATTCCCACCTGTGTTGGTGAGACTCTGTCAACTGATTCACATTCTAATCTCTTCCAGAGATACTCTCATAGACACACCCAGAAATAATGTTTTAGCAGCTATCTGGGCATCCTTTAACCCAGTCAAGTTGACACATAAAATTAACCATCCCACTGACTTTTGGCATTCACCCTCACCCCCTTAACAGTTTATCTTCAATAGAGACACTAAAATCTAAATCCAAGTCAGATCATGTCACTTCTCTGTTCAAAATCTGCAGTGGTTCCTCATTTCATTCATAGTCTTCCCAATGGCCTTATAAACCCTATGGCATGTGGTACCCCATCACCTCTCTTCCTTCATCTCCTACTATCCTCCCCATCACCCACTTTACTCCGGAGAAACTGGCCTCCTTGCTGTTCCTGGAACATGTCTCATGCCTCAGGGCTTTGTTTGAACAGTTATCTATACCTGAAAATGTTTTTTCCCAGGAGTCTCCAACGTTCACCCCACCTTCTTCAAGTCTTTTCTCAAATCCCCACTTCTTAGTGAAGCCTACTCTCATCACCCTATTTAAAGTTTCAACTTTTCCTGCCCCATATTCCTGATCCCACTTTAACCCACTGTCATTCTGTTAGTCTTTTTCCATGCCATTATCAATTGCTAACCTTTGTATAATGTTAGTATAATCGTTAGTATAACTAGTCTAACATTTTTCATTTGTTTTGTTCACTGATGTATCTCAAGTGCCTTCGATAGTGCCCGACACAGAGTAGAGATTCAATAGTTATTTGCCTAATTTCATAATATTTCTACAATTTGGACTTCAATTTCTCCATCTGCATAATGATATGGTTAAACTGGTCCAGAACTCAGCCAATGTTTTTCTGTAAAGGGTCAGATAGTTTAGCGTTTTTGTTGCTATTTGGTTTACATCACAACCACTCGACTCTGCCATTGTAGCGTGAAAGCAGCCATAGACAATACGTAAATGAAGGGGCATGGCCATTCCAATTAAACTTTATTCACAAAAACAAGCAGAGAGCCAGATTTGGCCCCAAGTCATAGTTTCCAACACCCAAACTAGATGGTCTTTAAGAGGTCACTTGGTTCTGACGTTTTGTGGCTCCAGAGCATGAAGGAACAGGTTTGTTGTTAGGGGATTTTTAAAATAGATTTCATGTCACACCACATAAGAACTACCTATTCTGCTTGTGCTTAGACCCAGATAGCCCTGAGAAGAAAAAGGGTGAGCCAAGCAAAGTGCCAGCATGCTAAACCACTGAATGGTGCTTTATGTGCTTAAGTTACTACCTCCCTTCTACAAGACAAAAGTAGTATTCCCTCAGTGGTGTCCTTCATAGAACACCACAGGCTGGTAGAGAATCACAAGGGGAGGTCCCTGCTAGACAGATTACCTCTATAGTAAGAAATTTAACTTTTCCCAGAAAGAGGTCTGACCTTTGCTGTTGGCTTCCGGGAGGTAATCTCTTAAGCCTTTGGGATATCCTGCCTGATAAAAGTGTCTTTGTTTACCTGGGGCCCTTGGCCACTGGACATTTTAACGATATAGCTTATGACAGAGACTTTGGGACACACAGTGTCCACTATACGTCAAGAGTGACTGGAGACTAAAGGTCAGCCATGTGGTATCAGTTCTACATCTGGAGGTCCTGGAAACTAAGGATCAGTCATGTGGGCAGTCAATCACAGAGCCTTAATAAAATCTCTGGACACCAAGACTCAGGTGAGCTTCCCTGGTTGGCAATACTCTGTGTGTATTGTTACACATTGATGCTGATAAAATAATACTGTCCATGACTCCATGGGAAAGGACAACTGGAAGTCCTGAATTTGCAACTTTCCTTGACTCTGCCCTATGAATCTCTTCCCTTGAATGACTTTAATCTTTATCCTTTCCTGCAGTAAATCATAACCTTGAATACAACAGCTTTCAGTGAGTTGTGTGAGTCCTAGCAAATCATAGAACCTCAGACTGGTTTCAAGAACCCCTCAAACTTTCAGTTGGGATCAGAAGTGAGGACAGTCTCGGGGACTGTGCTCCCTCAAAGTCTACAACGCCCTAATCTCCTAGCCACAGAAAGGAAAAGATGTTGTTTTGGCTTCCTCTACCCTCTCACCCTCATACTAAAATTTCCAGTGTTACTCAATGCCTAACTTTGACTCTGTGGTCTTTCAGACCCCACCAAAGGCAAACTCCCAAATGCTATGAAGTCTTAGAACCACTTCAAAAAGGAAAAACTACACCCCTGATGTCAGCCATAAATGTCCATGAAGTCCTGATGTTGAGGTCACGATGTATTAATGCAGGATCCCTGATTGATAGGTAGCCGTCATAGGAGATTTCAGGGGCATGTATCCCAGGCATTATATCACAGAAGCAGGTTTTCAGATCTAGGTGTTTTCATGGTCATGTCATTCATTCTCTATCTCTTCTTCTCTCTCCCTCTCTCTCTCTCTTTCTCTCTTCCCCTGCCTCCCTTTCTCTCTATTGTTCTTATGATCAACTACGCCATTTAAAGAACTACATTAATATAACCAAAATTGTTTATCCATCCCAAGCATTTGCAAAATATATGCTAATTGAAATGTCCGTCAATTGGGGAACAATTGAGTAAAATATATCTACAAGTTAATGTTATACTGTCTTTAATATAATATTTATGGTGTTTTTAATGACAGAGAGAAATTATTCTAACTTACTGGGAAAAGGCAAGATTGAAATTTTATATGCAGTGCATCAACTATATGTTTATGTACATCTATATAATGCAAATAATGAATGAAATACACAAAAATATTAACAGTGATTATCTGTTTTTTAGGATTATGAATGATTTCTTTTGTTAGAATTTATATATTTTCCAAATTTTTAGTCTGTGTTAAATTTAGAAACAAACGGTCTTATTTTACAAAGTAGAAAGTTTATTGACAACCACAAGGGAGACAGTACCTGTCAGTGCCTCCAATCCTTTCCCTTTCAGGAGATACATCTCATAGTATGATATGTGCTGGTCAGTCATTTGTTTATCTGATTTTTAGGAGTCAGAGGCCATGTCTCCTTCCTTCACTGTAGAATCCCTATCACTTCACACAGAGCATAATATAAAGCAAGCACTTTCTCAGTAAATGTCTGCCAAATTGCAGTTACAATGGTTAGAAATGGCAACTTAGTTTACAAAGGGCACAATGACACTCCTCCAAGAACCTTTCCACTGCTCTGCTGGCCTGAATAGACCCAATATGACTACTTGTCAATCTATTAGGTAAGAAATGTTACATACCACAGAAGAGAAACTCATTGTTTTTTTTTAAATTGATATCATAATAGTTTATACCATTGTTAATTTCAGTTGTACATTATTTCTTGTCCATCACCATATAAGGGCTATCCTTCACCCCCTGTGCCCACCCCCTAGCCCCCTTCCCCTGGTTACCACTGAACCGTTCTCTTTGTCCATGAGAAACATATTGCTTTTTATTGCACAATTTAGTGCAGGCCAAATTCTCTTCTCATGTTAAAAGCACCATGTCTCTCTGGACTGCCCAGTTGCTTTCTTTCCCACTACCCAATTAACAGCGTGTTAAACACCAGTCATGTAACAGCTTTAACCTCAATCACTGACTGCCCTGTAGCTTTCAAATCCTTTCCACTTACACAAATGCCAAGTCATTGTTCTGTATCTTGGAACTACTCAAGTAGAACAGAATTTGTTTACTGCTATGGGAGCTAATTCTCAACATTTCCTATGATCCCTTGTGGTTTCCGGCCCAAACAGTGACCCCACACTTACACACAGTGTTGCTTATTTGTAAGGTCCTCTGGTGCCCAAAGAAGTCTCCTGTCAACCTTCAGAGCACTGGTCAGCCATGTGACCAAAATAGGTACTACTTTCCAGGGGTCTTATGAATAATTTTGAGAAACTGTCCAGCAAATTCTTGGGCCTTATCAGGTCTCTCTCCTCTCAAGAAGAAGCAGGAAGTAAAAAGACTATTTTTGCATCTTTCCTTGAAGAAGCTGGAAGTATCTAGGTATATAATGAAATGGGCAGTTAATCACTCAACTTTCCGCAAATGACAACTGTGAGAAAAATAAACTTTAGGTATTCTAGAGGGGACTTAAAGAAAATAGAAGATGGAAAAGCTCCTTTGTCCATGCCCCTGAGAACATGACAATCTATTTTTTCCCAAGCACATAAAGACAAGAAAAAGGCTAATTCTCCCTCTCCAAAAACTAGAAAGTGAATAATTAGAAAGTCAACTGAATGATATTTTCGAGGAAAAAGTAAAGCCAATGAGAAGGAAGAATAACCATGGAACTAGTCAAAACAGGTTTACTGAAAATGTGACTCCGTAGACATAGCTTGAAGGAAGGAAGGGATGTGATATGCGAGTGAGTAGCATGTGGCTTAATACATGATGGTCAGGTAGAAGAAGAAAATGTTGAATTGAGACTGTTACTGCTCAGAGAGCTCTGGTGGAGTGGCATAAGTAGAGACACAGCCTAGCATCAAACAGCAGCAATTCCAGCGATTTTTTGGAACTTGCAGCTCAACAATAAGGCCTGAACAAGATTACATGGGAGTACCACAGCTCCTCCAAGGCTAAAAGAAATCCTATTATGTTGGTCAATGTTCTAAAGGTTTACAGAAGACCACTGCCCTATGTAATTGCTAATTCTCAATGTGTGCTTGCCTATTTCAACCCACACAGATCTTAACCGTGTCTGCTTCTTGTGCCTCTAACTCCTCACAGACCAACGTGTGCTCTGCTTGCCAACATGATGCTACTATTATTACTAATTACAATAATATTGCCAGCTACAAGATTAAGAACTTTATACTAACTTTTGTCATTGACTCTTCACAACAACACTTTGAAGTAGGTTCTATTATTATACTTTTTTACACAACTTGTATAAGGTCACCCAGATCAAGTTAGATCTGGAACTTGAATCTGTGTCTATCTTACATCAAAGTCCATCTTATTATCCACTATTTTATAGGCTTTCAAAATGTACATCAAAGAATCATCATTTCAACATCTTCTCACTTCTCCTTCTAGAAATTATTATGAAATTGAAATAAAACAAAACATTATAAATGTCATTTTTAGAGAAATTGGTATAGCAGAGACTTTAAAATGTTCATCAAAATCTATTTCCTTTTCTTTATATACAAAATGCTAGACTAAACTTCCCAGACTTACTTGCAGTAAAATATAAGCATGTGATTGCATTCTGGACAATGGAATGTAGATATAAATGATATAAACCACATCTATGCATGGCCCACAAAATGTCCCCATGTGTCCTCACTCTTTCTTCTCATAACTGTCAATAGGAGGCAGATAACCTCTTAAAATTGAATATTTTTATTAAAAAATAAGAGGCGCTAATAGATGGCAAAGCCACATAATGGAAGGAGTCTGAGTTCTTAACAAGCACATAGAAGTCTGGACACAAAAGCAGGAATATCTATATTGGGCTCTGCATGTGTGAAATATTTTTACCATATTTGACCACTAAAATTTTGGAATTAAGGAAATAACTACTGATTTTTTAAATTATAAAACCACTTATATAAATAAATATGAAAGCAAGCATAAAGTGAATAATTTTCTATAAAAATATAATTTATCAAAATTGACACTAGAAGAGAAAGAAAATTCCAAACAAGCTGATTTCCCCTAAAGAATAAGGGAGAGTTGTCAAAGACCTGCCTTTCTACTCCCCTAAAAACAAAATTAACATGGTCCAGACAGTTAAAAAGCATATCATTTTAGAGAGAATAAAAAGAAAATAAAATTCCAAAATCTTGCATATAGAAGATGTTTTAGATATGTATACTTAATTTCATTATAATTTCAACTTCTCCTAAGTTACTTTATAAATTTAACATCTCAATAAATTTAGCAATTTTTTTGGTGCAGAAAATTAGACAAGAAGTTTCCAGAATTTAAAGAAAATTAAACAAACAATATTCCCCAGGGAGAAAAAAACTCTGAAAAAAATAAGAACAATTAGTAAGGGACAGACCTATCAGATATTCAAAGTTATTATGAAGCTACAACAATTAAAACTGTGATACAGGGGCTGGCCCAGTGGTGCAGCGGTTAAGTGTGCACGTTCCACTTCAGCAGCCTAGGGTTCGCTGGTTCAGATCCTGAGTGTGGACATGGCACTGCTTAGCAAACCATGCTGTGGTAGGCATCCCACGTATAAAGTAGAGCAAGATGGGCACAGATGTTAGCTCAGGGCCAGTCTTCCTCAGATAAAATAGGATTGGTAGCAGTTAGCTCACGCCAATCTTCCTCAAAAAAAGAAAAAAAAAACTGTGATACAGTGTACAAATAAGCAAGTCATTGAAACAGAATATAAAGTCTAGAATAGGCCAAAATGCATGGGGGAAAAGAAAAATATTTAATGAATAATTTTAAGACAATTAGATAGTCATCTGGAAAAATTAAGTTGGAATCATACTTCATAAGTACATCAGGATAATCCCCAAATGGATAAAATATTAAAAGATAAAATAAACCACAAAAAACTAGAATGAAACATTCAATAATCCCTTTATAAACTTAGCTGAGGAAAGTCTTTCTAATTATAACTCAGTCAAGAAGCTATACATTTTGACTACATTAGAAAAAACCTTATTACTAAGTATTTTATTCTTTTTGATGTTATTGTGAATTGAATTGTTTTGCTAATTTCCTTCTCAAATAGTTCATTGTTAGTGTATAGAAATGCAACTGTTTTTTTTTTAAAGATTGGCACCTGAGCTAACAACTGTTGCCAATCATCTTCTTTTTTTTTTTTTCCTACTTTTTCTCCCCAAATCCCTCCAGTACATAGGTGTATATTTTACTTGTGGGTCCTTCTAGTTGTGGCATGTGGGACACTGCCTTAGTGTGGCCTGATGAGTGGTGCCATGTCTGTGCCCAGGATCTTAACTGGTGAAACCCTGGGCCGCCGAAGCAGAGCACGTGAACTTAACCACTCGGCCACGGGGCTGGCCCGCAACTAATTTTTATGTTGATTTTTGTATCCTGCAACTTTACTGAGTTTATTAGTTCTAATAGTTTTGTTAACAGAGTCTTTAGGGTTTTCTAAATATTAGAAGATGGCATCTGCAAAGAGGAACAATTTTACTTCATCATTTCTGGTTTGGATGCCTTTTAGTTCTTTTTCTTAGCTAATTTCTCTGGTTAGGACTTCCAGTACTATTGAATAGAAGTGGTGATAGTAGGCATCCTTGTCTTATTCCTGATCTTAGAGAAAAGCTTACATTTTTCACCATTGACAATGATGGTATCTTTGGGCTTTGGGGTTATATACGACCTTTATTATGTTGAGATGCTTTCCTTCTACTCCTAGTTTGTTGAGAGTTTTTGTCATGAACAGGTGATGAATTTTGTCAAATGATTTTCCTGCATATATTAAGATAATCATGTGATTTTTTTCTTTATTCTGTAACTGTGATGTATCACGTTAACTGATTTTCATGTTGAAACATCCTTGCACCCCAGGGATAAATCCTCTTTGGTCATGGTGTATGGTCCTTTTAAAGTGCTATTGGATTTTGTTGGCTAGTATTTTTTTGAAGATTTTTTCATCTATATTAATCAGAGATATTGGCCTGTAATTGTCTTTTTTTTCTTGTGGTGTCTTTGTTTGGCTTTGGTATCAGGATAATGCGGGACTCATAAAATGAGTTTGGAAGTGTTCCCTCCTCTGCAATCTTTGGAAGTGTTTGAGAAGTAGTGACATTAATTCTTCTTTAAATTTTTGGTAGAATTCACCTGTAAAGCCATCTGGTCCTACAATTTTCTTTGTTGGGAGGTTTTAGATTACTGATCAATCACCAAAGTTGGATTATGAAACGTTGATGAAAGAAATTAAAGACACAGACAAACGGAAAGACATCCCATGTTCATGGATATGAAAACTTAATATTGTCAAAAATGCCCCTACTATCCAAATCAATCTACAGATTCAATGCAATCACTCTCAAAATAACAATGGTATTTTTTTACAGAAATAGAAAACTAATTCTGAAATTTATATGAAATCACAAAAGACCATAAATAGACAAATTGATCTTGAGAAAGAAGAACAAAGTTGGGAGCATAATGTTTCCTGATTTCAAAATATATTACAAAGCTATAGTAATCAAAACAGTATTACACTGGAATGAAAACAGACATATAGACCAATGGAATAGAATTGAAAGCAAAGAAATAAATCCATGCATTTAGAGTCAACTGATCTTTGAAAAGGGTGCCAAGAATATACAATTGAAAAGGATAGTTTCTTTAACAAATAATGTTGCAAAAACTGGATATTCACATGCAAAAGAGTAAAATTGGATCTTTATCTTACATCAAACATAAAATTCAACTCAAAATGGATTAAAGACTTAAAAATAAGACCCAAACTATAAAACTAGAAGGAAACCTAGGGAAAAGCTTCATGACATTGGCCTTGGCAATGAAATCATGAATCAAACACAAAAACCACAGGCAACAACAACAACAAAAATAAACAAGTAGGACTACATCAAATTACAAAGCTTCTGCACAGCATAGGAAACAATCAATTGAAAGAGTGAGAAGGCAACCTATTGAATAGGAGAAAATATTTGCAAAACAGATCTGATATGGGGGTTAATCTTCAAAATATATAAGGAACTCCTACAACTCAGTAGCAAAAAAAATAATACTCCAATTAAAAAATTGGCTAAGAACTTGAATAAATATTTCTCCAAAGTAGACATACAAATGGCCAACAGGTTTATGAAAAAATGCTCAATGTCAGAAATCATCAGGAAAATAGAAATCAAAACCATAATGAGTGGACGGCCCTGTACCTGAGTGGCTAAGTTTGCATGCTTTGCTTCAGTGGCCCGTCGTTCACCAGTTTGGATCCAGGGCACAGAACTACATGCAGCTCATTAAGCCATGCTGTGGCAGCATCCCATATAGAAGAGCTAGACAGACTCACAACTATGATATACAACTGTGTGCTGGGGGCTTTAGGGAGAAGAAAATAAAGGGAAAGATTGGCAACAGACATTAGCTCAGGGCCAATCCTCCTCACACACAAAAAAGGAGAAACCTCCTTAAAAAAAACCACATGCACACACAATGAGACATCACCTCATACCTGTCATCATGGCTATTATAAAAAAACAAAAAACAAGAAGTGTTGGCAAGGATGTGGAGGAAGTAAAACCCTTGCAAACTGTTGGTGGGAATGCAAAATGGTGCAGACGTTATGGAAAAGAGTATGGAGGTTCCTCAAAGGAATTAAAGGTAGAACTATCTCATGGGCCAGCAATCGACTGTTGGATATCTATCGAAAAGAATGTAAATCAAGATCTCAAAGATATTTTAGTATTCCTATGTTCATTGCAGCACTATTCACAATAGCCAAGAAGTGGGAACAACCTAAATGTCCATTGATACATGAATGAAGAAAATGTGGTAAAATAGAAAATAGTCAAATTCATAGAATCAAAGTGTGGAATGGTGGTTGCCATGGATGAGGGGGAGGAGAAAATGGGAGGTTACTAGTCAAGGGGCATAAATTTTCAGTTAAGCAAGATAAGAGATCTGCTTTACAACATTTTACCTATAATCAATAACACTGTATAGTACAGTCAAAAATGTGTTGGGGTAGATCTCATGTTAAGTGTTCTTACCATGATAAAATTAAAAAAAAAACACTTTTGCACTTCAAAACTCTCTTATTCCTGCAGTTGCGGGGATCATGTCAGGCACTAGTCAGTTACCACCCTCTGACACAGGAAGGAATTTCACTTCATTCAGAAAATCCACCCTAGGCTATTGAGATACTCCAAATTCCCTGAAGATTGAAACCTATCTCCAGAGCTGTCTGCCTGTGTAGAGACGGCCATGAGGTAGCTCCTACCATTCTGAAATGTTAGTGTGGCTCTCAGTCCCATTGGACATCTATGTCTCTAAGGGCTAGTAGAGGAGCAGCAGCTTCTGAGATGTGAATTCCAAAGATCCATTTGTATGACAAAAAGAAGCAGGGAGCTGGGAGTGACGTCAGCATCATGGCAGAGTGAACTTGCATGAGACTCTCTCCCCTCCAACATACAATGACAAGGGCCATCCATACTCTAACAGAACACATCCTAACACAACACAAAAATGTCAGAGAGACATGCAGCCGTACGACCGAGGGCAGAGAGGCTGGAGGCCCCCTCAGAGGAGCTGGAACAGGGTAAGAGAGAACTCCGTTCCCTCCCCTAAAGACAGCTATCCGAGACCACGGGACACTCCATGAGGGAAGGAAAAGGCAAGGTGACATGTGTTCATGGGAACATTAAGGATCACCAAGGGCCCATGCAGCCTAGAGGGAAGCACTCTACTGGGAAAAGAGCTTTCATGAGGGATGACCTCATCAAGCCAACACCCTAGGAGACAAGAAAGTGAGAGCAGAGTGTGAAAACCCCAAGAGCACACAAGAGGAAGTGCCACTCCCTCCACCCGCCCCATGCAGCTCCACTGCCGGGGATCTCAGCTGAAGGCAGAGGGTTCAGAATACACGGCTCTTGACCCCCAGCAAGTGGCAATAGGCAGTAACTGCAACCAAACAATATCAGAATGCAAAAGACATAACCCACTTCCTCTAACAATGTCAAACACAACAGCAAATCTGCAGACCAGAGAGAAAATGACAAGTACCCAGAATTCAGTCCTGAGGACACATAAATATGTAATCTAAATGACAATGAACTCAAAATAGCTATCATCAAAAAAACTCAATTATGTAAAAGAGAATATAGAGAAACAATTCAACAAGTTCAGGAGCTACTTCACAAAAGAGATTGAAACATATTAGATATGAGAGACACAATGGAAGAAATAAAACAACATACAGATTCCCTGAACGCTCAGGTGGATATCATAGAGGAGTGTAACAGCATAATCGAAGATAGACATGTTGAAATGCTCCAGACAGAGAAGGAGAGAGAACTAGACTAAAAAGAAAGGAAGAAAGTCTCCAAGAAATATCCAACTCAATGAGGAAATGCAACATAAGAATCATAGGTATTCAAGAAGGAGAAGAAAAGGAGAATGGAGCAGGAAATGTGTTCAACGAAATAATAGCAGAGAACTTCCCAAAGCTAGGGAAAGTGGGGGAGATCTGTGCGGAAGAGGACTGCAGATCTCCTAGATATGTCAATGTAAAAAGACCCACTGCAAGGCATATAGTTGTAAAACTGACAAAAATTTATGACCAAGAAAGAATACTAGGGGCAGCAAGGCAGAAGAAAATAACCTACAAAGGAACCCCTATCAGGTTTTCAGTGGATTTCTCTGCAGAAACCTTAGAATCTAGGAGAGAATGGAATGACATATTCAAATCTTTAAAAGACAAAAATTTTCAGCTAAGAATACTATATCTAACAAAAATATCCTTCAGATATGTGGGAAAAATAAAAACTTTCCCAGACAAACAAAAGCTAAGAGAGTCCATAGCCACAAGACGCCCCCCGCCCACAAGAAATCCTCAAGAAGGTCCTCATACCTTAAAAAAAAGAGGGAGAGAGGGGTCACAAAACACAGAGTAAGGAATTAAATAGGTAGAGAGAATCAGAATAGGATAGCAAGTATTCAAGTGTAGCAATAAACTAAATGGAAGGAAAACACCAAAAACAAAGACAAGCCTGTCATTTTAACCACAAACTCACAACACAAGATGGAATAAGATGTGAGAAAAGCAACTTAGGAGGGAAGGAGGAAAGGGACTGAATCACTTTAGGTCAAGGAAATAAGAGGCCATCAGAAAATGAAATATCTCATACATGAGATTCTGAATGCAAACCTCAGTATAACCACAAAACAAAAAAGCAGAACAGAGACACAAATAATAAATAAGGAAAAAACAAAGAAACACATCATAAAAAGCTACATACTACAATGGGTAGACCAAACACAAAGGACGAGAAACAATGGTAATACAGGAAAACTGGAAAACGAGTGATAAAATGACAGCATTAAGTCATCACACATCAGTAATCACCCTAAATGTAAATGGATTGAATTCTCCAATAAAAAGACACAGAGTGGCGAGATGGATTAAAGAACAAGACCCAACAATATGCTGCCACCAGGAAACACATCTCAGCTCCAAGGGCAAACACAGGCTAAGAGTGAAGGGATGGAAGATGATACTCCAAGATAATGGCAAACAAAGGAAAGCTGGTGTCAGAGTACTTATATCAAAGTAGACTTCAAGATAAGAAAGGTAAAGAGAAACAAAGAGGGGCAGTATGTAGTGATCAAAGGGACACTCCATCAAGAAGAAGAAACACTTATAAATATATTTGCACCCAACAGAGGAGCACCAAAGTTCATAAAGCAACTAATAACAAACCTAAAAGAAGATATTAATAATAACACAATGATAGTAGGGGACCTCAACACTCTGCTCACATCAATGGATAGATCCTCCAGAGAGAAAATCAACAAGGAAACAGTGGAATTAAATGAAAATCTAAACCAGTTGGACTTAATAGACATATATAGAACAATCCATCCAAAAACAGCAGAATACACATTCTTCTCAAATGCACATGAAATATTCTCAAGGATAGACCATATGTTGGGAAACAAGGCAAGCCTCAATAAATTTAAGAATATTGAAATAATAACAAGCATCTTTTCCAATCACAATGCTATAAAGCTAGAAATTAATTACAAGAAAAATGCTGAGAAAGGGACAAAGATGTGGAGACTAAACAACATGCTATTGAAAAAGCAATGGATCATTGAAGAAATCAAAGGGGAAATCAAAAACTATCTGGAGACAAATGAAAATGATAAGATACCATACCAACTCATATGGGATGCAGCCAAAGCCATATTAAGAGGTAAATTCATCGCAACACAGGCACACTGTAACAAACAAGAAAAATCCAAAATAAGTAATCTCAAATTACACCTAACTGAATTAGAAAAAAAGAACAAAGCCCAAAGTCAGCAGAAAGAGAGAAATAAAAATCACAGCAGAAATAAATGCTATTGAAACAAAAAAAGGCGGTAGAAAGGATCAATGAAAGAAAGAGCTCGTTCTTTGAGAAGATAAATAAAATTGGCAAACCCCTAGCCAGACTTAGAAAGGAAACAAGAGAGAAAGCTCAGATAAACAAAATTAGAAATGAAAGCGGAGAAATAACAACAGACACCACAGAAATACAACAGAATATGAGAGAATACTATGAAAAACTATATGCCAACAAAATGGATTATCTAGAGGAAATGGATAAATTCTTAGACTCTTACAACCTCCCAAAGCTGGACCAAGAAGAAACAGACAATCTGAATAGACCAATCACAAGGAAAGAGATTGAAACAGTAATCAAAAGCATCCCAAAGAATAACACCCCAGGACCATATGGCTTCCCTGGATAATTCAACCAAACTTTCAGAGAGGAGTTAATACCTATCCTTCTCAAGATATTCCAAAAAATTAGGAAAGATGGAACACTTCCTACCACAGTCTATGAGGACAACATCACTCTGATACCAAAGCCTGACAAGGACAGCACAAAAAAGGAAAACTACAGGCCAACATCACTGATGAACATAGATGCAAAAATCGTCAAGAAAATTTTGGCAACCCAAATTCAGCAATACATCAAAAGGATCATACATCATGATCAAGTGGGACTTATACCAGGGACACAGGGATGGTTCAACATACCCAAACCAATCAATGTGATACACCACATCAACAAATTGAGGAATAAAAACCACATGATCATCTCAATAGATACAGAGAAAGCATTTGACAAAATCCAACAGCCATTTATGATAAAAACTCTTAACAAAATGGGGATTCAAGGAAATTACCTCAACATGATAAAGGCCATATATGACAAACCCACAGCCAACATCATACTCAATGGGCAAAAACTGAACGCCATGCCCCTGAGAACAGGAACAAGACAAGGATGCCCACTCTCACCACTCTTATTCAACATAGTACTGGAGGTTTTGGCCAGAGCCATTAGGCAAGAGAAAGAAATAAAAGGAATCCAAATAGGGAGTGAAGAAGTGAAACTCTCACTATTTGCAGACGACATGATCTTATATATAGAAAACCCCAAAGAATCCATCAGAAAACTAATAGAAATAATTAACAACTACAGTAAAGTTGCAGTGTACAAAATCAACTTAGAAAAATCAGTTGCTTTTCTATAGTCTAATAATGAACTTAACAGACAAAGAACTCAAGAATACAATCACAACTAAAAGAATAAAGTACCTAGGAATAAATTTAACCAAGGAGGTGAAGTACTTATACAATGAAAACTATAAGACATTACTGAAAGAAACTGATAATGACATAAAGAGATGGAAAGAGATTCCATGCACATGGATTGGAAGAATAAACATAGTTAAAATGTCCATACTACCCAAAGCAATCTACAGATTCAATGCAATCCCAACCAGATTCCCAATGACATTCTTCATGGAAATAGAAAAAAGAATCCTAAAATTCATATGCGCCAATTAAAGACCCAAAATTGCTAAGGCAATCCTGAGAAAAAAGAACAAAGCTGGAGGTATCACAATTCCTGATTTCAAAATGTACTACAAAGCCATAGTGATCAAAACAGCATGATACTGGTCCAAAAAAGGCACACAGATCAATGGAACAGAACTGAAAGCCCAGAGATGAAACCACACATCTAATGGCAGCTAATCTTTGACAAAGGTGCCAAGAACATACAATGGAGAAAAGATAGTCTCTTTAATAAATGGTGTTGGGAAAACTGGAGAGCCACATGCAAAAGAATGAAGGTAGACCGTTATCTCAAACCATGCACAAAAATAAACTCAAAATGGATCAAATACTTGAAGATAAGTCCTGAAACCATAAAACTCCTGGAAGATAGATAATATAGGTAGCACACTCTTCGACATCAAATTTAAAAGGACCTTTTCAAATACCATGTCTTCTCGGACAAGGGAAAAAAAAGAAAAAATAAACAAATGGGAGTTCATCAGACTAAGGAGCTTCTGCCAGGCAAAAGAAACTAGGATCAAAACAGACAACCCACCAACTGGGAGAAAATATTTTCAAATCATATATCTGATAAGGGGTTAATCTCCATAATATATAAGGAACTCATGCAACTGAACAGTAAAAAAACAAACAGCCCGATCAAAAAATGGGCAGAGGATATTAACAGATATTTTTCCAAAGAAGATATACAGATTGCCAATAACCACATGAAAAGATGTTCACCATCACTAATCATCATGGAAATGCAAATCAAAACTATACTAAGATACCACCTTATGCCTGTTAAAATGGCTATAATCACTAAGACTAAAAATAACAAATGCTGGATTGGGTGTGGAGAGAAGAGAACCCTTATACACTGCTGGTGGGAATGCAAACTGGTGCAGCCACTATGGAAAACAGTACGGAGACTCCTCAAAAAACTAAAAATAGAACTACATACGACTCAGCTATCCCACTGCTGGGTATCTACCCAAACAACTTGAAAGTAACAATCCAAAGTAACATATTCACCCCTATGTTCATTACAGCACTATTCACAACACCCAACACATGGAAACTATCCAAGTGTCCATCGACTGATGATTAGATAAAGAAGATGTCATATATATATACACACACACACACACACACACACACACACACACAATGGAATACTACTCAGCCATGAAAAACACAAATTCATCCCATTTGCAGCAAGATGGAAGGACCCAGAGGAAATAATGCTAAACGAAATAAGTCAGACTGAGAAAGACAAACACTAGATGATTTCACTCATATGTGGAAAATGAACAAACACATGGACAAAGAAAACAGTTCAGTGGTTACCAAGGAAGGGGGGTGTGGGTGGGCACAGGGGGTAAAGGGGAGCACTTATGTGGTGACAGTCAAGAAATAATGTACAACTGACATCTCACATTGATGTAAACTATTATGAACTCAGAAAAAAAAAAAGAAGTGGGGAACCTGTTCCAGGTCTTCCACATAAACATACAGTGAGTGTATACCATTCCTGAGCCCTGTTCTGGGCCTAATTTAACCAGTAACATTTTTATGGGCTTCACAGGAGGCTGGGAGATTTCTAGGACCTTGGAACTCAGATGAATAAGGCCAACCCTGAGGTGGTTAGAGATGAGGACCAAGTGGTCCTAGGGTTTCAGTGTGATCTAACCAATCCCATTAAATGCTATCTGTGTGTGAAGTATGTGTGCCTTTGGTAAACAAACCTCAATATATAACAGCATCCCAGTGAAGAATCTCCAAGTATGTTTCTCTGTAACATACTTTTGATACCTAAGTTATCCCAGAGATATTTTTTTTTTATTTTATTGAAGTCATATTGGCTTATAACATTGTGTAAATTTCAAGTTTATATTATCATATTTCAGTTTCTCTATAGACTGCATCATGTTTAGTACCAATAGTCTAGTTTTTATCTGTCACATATGTATGTTCCCCTTTACCACTTTTGCCCTCCTCCCACCCCCTTCCCCTCTGGTAACCACTAATTGTGTTCTTGTTATCCTTATGTTTGTTTATCTTCCACATAGGAGTGAAATCATACAGTGTCTTTCTCTGTCTGGCTGTCTCGCTTAGCGTAATAGCCTCAGGGTCCATCCATATTGTTGCAAATGTCTTTTTTATGGCTGAGTAGTATTCTCTTGTATATATATATATACAAGACTAACCTGGCAGAAGTCTCTGTGATCACAGTTTTCAGTGCCAGCTCATTTGATTCTCACAAGCAGTCTTGAGGGACATATATATATATATATACCACATTTTCTTTATCCATCCATCTGTTGATGGGCACTTGGGTTGTTTCCACATCTTGGCTATTGTGAATAATGCTGTGATGAACGTAGGGATGCATACATCTCTTTGAATTGTTGATTTCGTGTTCTTTCAATAAGTACCCAGTAGTGGGATAGCTGGGTCATATGGTATTTTTATTGTTAATTATTTGAGAAATGTCCATACTCTTTTCCACAGTGGCTCCACCAGTTTGCATTCCCTCCAGCACTGTATGAGGGTTCCCTTTTCTCCACATCCTCTCCAATACTTGTTATTTCTTGTTGATTATAGCCATTCTGATGGGTGTGAGGTGATACACAAATATAAATTTAAACAACAAAATAAGCATGATGCTCCAGAAAGTATTCCAAGTGTGACTATACTCTGAGTCAAGGGAACCATTTCCTGAAGAAAATATCACCAGAATATTCCTGTGATTTACCATATTGGCCATATTGGCTTATCTTTGTTAATATACGAAAGATGGGTAAAAAATATCAGAGAAGTGAGAACTTTTCCCTCCTTTGAACATTTGCTTCTTGCTATTTATTTACTTAATTTGTATTTTTTTGTCCTTCTATAGGTAATAATTCTCCTGGAATAATGGATGGCACTAAACATTGTCCCTATGAACACACACATGCACATACACAGGTGTGGGTGTAGGCATTGAAGAATTGTACCAACATGTTTCTTAACGTGTACATGTTTAGGTATCTACAAAGAAAAATTTTCAAACCACAGTTTTATTTGGGTTGATCCAGTTAGCTCATTTGGTTAGAAACCAAAATTATCAAAACTAAGATAGAAATTTGACATATACAAGAAAAACCATTCTAATAACTAAAGCTAGAGCTCTAACCTAGGCCACAGATGGAATCCTAACCTCAGCTCAGTGAGTCACCTCAGTAAGAGGGACTTTAGAAGTGAATTATAAGGATGGCTCAGTGTATACCTACTCTGACTACTGGAGAAAAACTAAAGGCAGATTGCTACTGGGTCCAAACTATGCCATTTTTGTATACAAAGAACAGACGGCCCATTCTTTTCTTTGTCCAGCAAAATGTAAACATGCCCAGACCACTCCTTACTTCTGGCAGCTCAATCTGTGCTCTTTGCTTGTAATAACTTTGCCTCTGGCGATTAGCACAGCTTTAAGGCTACCAAGTTGGCTTATTTATGTTTTATTTCCCTTGGAACCATACAGAATGTGTACAGAGAACACAGTCCTGACCTTTGAGCTGCATAATGCTTTTTTAATCAATACCGTAGGAAATGCATGGCTTTATCATTTCTAACATTTAAAAACATCTGACACACACCATTGGTAATGTTGCTGTCAGGCTGCAGATGAAGGGATTGAGGCCATGGCTACTGAGTCCATCTTTGGCAGTCCTCTGGTATCTTTCTGGAGAAAAATAATCACTTCTAGATAGTGGAGATAGAGCTTAAACCCCTGAGATCTTAGCCTAGTAACCTGGCAGAAGTCTCTGTGATCACAGTTTTCAGTGCCAGCTCATTTGATTCTCACAAGCAGTCTTGAGGGACATAAGACAGAGTTTAATGTTCTTCATTTTTAGAGGAGAGAAGAAAAAAACAGAGAGAGGAAGAGACGTGTCCAAGCTCACACAGCTGCACATTGTAGAGCAAAGATTGTCCAGGCTCTTGTGATTCCCACACGTAACTCACTCCAGCCAACATTTTCCCGGCCTATTTAGAGCAGTAACTCAGATGAGATGGGCTCTCATTCAAAATTAGTAGTGTCTCCATGAGTCAGCCATACTCTCCTTTATCTTGGATGAATGTATCCTTAAAGATGCCAAGGATCCTGTATATGTCAGGATTCTTGGAGACAGTTTAATGGAATTAGGAGAATTTACCTTGATGCAACTGTGAAATCAGGAGGCTCAGTGGGACTTTTTCACTCTTACATTTCCATTTTCTTATTTCTAATTTCTCCTTTTCATTGCTGCCAGGTTAGCAAATAAACATATCTATTTCTTTTTCTCTCATTTTGTCTCCTACTGCCTTTAGCTGTTTGCCTCAGTGCTCAGGCTTCCAGGGGCATTGTGTAATTTCTCCTGAATACTTGGATGATAAGTCTTTCTCCCTGTCACCATCTCTTTTCTTCATTATTACCTGAAGAAATTAATTCCACTTTATCACCTTATACTGACGCCAGTGACAGCCATCAATCCCACATCTGGATTCTACTCTTTCTTTAGAATCCAAGGATCTTTGTGTATACCAGCTTTGAAATTTGTTGATCCAAAAGTTTGCAGCTCTCTTTTTCTTAGGATTGTTTCCTCAAGTCCTGATAGAGTGGAGATTATATTTAATTTCTACTGGAAAATTGCTTGCAAGGCAACCAGGTAATGGCCCAGATGTAAAACCACAAAGCAAAAAGGGCAGCCCTTGAAATCTCAGAGGGAGGCAGATAAAGCAAAACTGGAAAACAAAATACTATCCCTCTCCCAATCAGAAACACAGAAGATTCTCAACCTTTATCCTATTATCAGAAAACTTCAGATGGAATTGTAATCAAAAGAATAATTGGTCAAAAATTTTAAGCACTTTCCAAGACATACAAACTGTATGGCTTGTTAAAATATAACCCTAAGGCTAACACAGGACTTGAAGAGTCATGCTTGTCTACCCCCTGGTCCTCACACAGTACAGGCCTGTATACTTGCCCATTTTCAAAGACATTTAGTAAGAGCCATTATGCAACTTTTCTCTGGGGTAGCCTGCAATTGAGCAAAGATATCGAAGTTGACATAAATCATATCAGCTATGTGGACATAAACTCTAAACCTAAACTTATCCAGACTTGTGGAAGAGGTTTTAGAAATAGAATATGTTTATTTGTTGAGTGACAGGCTCAGTTATAGGACTCAGAAATAATAAAGAGGAGCAAAACTGAGCTTTGTCCCCATGGGCTCACAGTCTATTTGCGGACAGCCATACTAAGAGTATGATAGGTATTGTAATAGCAATTTGCACAAAATTCTATGGGAGCAAAAGGGAAAGAAGAATCAATTCTGGATAAGAGAGTTGGGGGAGACCTTGATGGCTGTATAAGAGTTTGCTAAGTAGAAGAGTGGGAAAGGAGCACCATGGTTCAGAAAAACCAAAGAGTCTGGTGTATTTGGGGAACAAGCATGCCTATGTGACCTATTTTTACAGATTTTTTCAGTGGCAGAGATGAAGTTTGATTGATGATAGGAGCCATATTGTAGATGGCCTTGTATTCCATGATGATGACTTAGGATTATATACTATAGGCAAGTTTATGACAGAGAATTACATGGTCATATTTGCATTTTAGAAAAATCACTCTGACTTCCAGATAGAGGTAGGGCTAGCAGGAAAAGATTAAAGGAGTATCACAGAGTCTAAATTGTCAAGTGCCTGCCTGGAGCTGTCCACTGGCTGAGACAAACTAGCAATGCTAAAGAATGGAGTTCAATACTGATGAGAACAAGAGGCAGGGCAAAATAATAAGAAAACATGAGAGAAAAACAAAATATGAAAGGAAGGAGGAAAGGAGAAAATAGTAATGCTAAAATTAAATGTTTACTATGTACTAGGGACAGAACTAAATGTTTTATGTATGTTATCTTATTTAATCTTTTCAACAACCTCATGAAGTAAAGCTGATCATCCAAGTTTACAGATGGATAATCTGCAGCAGAAAGAGATTAATTGCTTTGCCCAGGGTCATAGAAGCAGTCAGTGGCAAAAGCAGAATTCCAATATCTGCTCTTAACTACTTACCTAGAGAAAGGAAGAGTGACAGCAAGAGCACAGAAAAGAAAGTGACACAATAAAGGAAAAAGAGAGAAAAGGGAAAGCGAAAGGAAGAAACATTTATGGAAGAAAATGGTGAAAGGGAGGCTGGTTATATTAATGGATAACACTCTTATGCACAAACACTAGGAAAGATTTCATTAAACCTTGCCTTTATGTCTCTGTCTGTGGTTCCAAAGAGTAGTGACCAATGGCATGAATAAACATTTCCCTGACAATTAGCCATTGGTGTGCATCTGAGTCCAGGCCCAACTGTTATTTGATTAATCCATATAAAACTGCAATATTTGATGACTTTTTGCCTACAGAAACATTCTAATAGCTTTTCACCATACTAACTTTAAGGTGAAATATGCTCCCAACCCAAGGTCACTTCCTTACGTTCAAGTCTTGGCATTCTGAGTCCTCCTATCTCCTTGCACAGGGACCTATGCCCAGCTGAAGTGACTGTCAACCAGCCTTTGTGAATCCTTAAGAGGTGGTTCACAAGTGGATTAGCCTAGTTTAAAAAGCTAAGGGCAGTAAACACCTCTTTTGACTTTATTTTTGCTGCTTGGAGTAGAGATGGTAGAAGAAGAGAGAGTTGTCAGAATACTAACTAAATTGAAAATAAGACCTGGGATCGCTGAGATGTGCATGCCTCTCTCATCAGGGCTGATAACAGGATGTTATTAAATTTTTGTAAATGGTAACTGGCATTTAAGCTCCCTTCAATCTTGTTTTACAGGTATCAAAAAGACAGTTATTTTAAAACTTCACATCAATTAATGGGTTAGTTAATAAAAGCTTTCTTTCCACAAAGAAGATTGCTATCTCCTCAGACAGACTGCATTTTTAATTACATGGAATGATCTCCAAGTCAAGCTGCCCTGAGCTGAATCTCTGCACTGGACAATCACCTCTGCTGTTTTGCAATCAGTGGCCTTTAAGAATACTTATTTTTGAGGGCTTTCATTTTCTTGAACGCTGGTGAAATGGTGACAGGAAGACAGATGGAGAATCAGGATAGGAGGCATAAAAGCGAACTGCTACACGTTTGGTTTTTTTCTGATTACCAGAAGCCAATGAACAGACGAGAGGAAAAAATCTCTCTTGGCGGATATGAATTACATTCTTTACTTTTTTTTCTTTTTTAATAAACCATCTACTAGGGAAGGATCTTACATTCAATATTGAACACTAGGCATTTTAGAGCTGGAAGGAACTTTGGATATTGTTTAGTTCTACACTTCATTTCATACTTAGGAAACCAAGAATCGGAAAGCATATATATGTTGTCCAAGGTGAGCGAGTGGCAGTCAGGATTAGATTCCAGGTTTTCTGACTTTCCAGCTTTTGTTTATTACACTGGGCGACATTATCATATGCTGTGCTTGTATGTGATCACGATAACTAACCCTGCAAGTACTTACTAAGTGCTCTCTAGATAGTGACGCATTTAACACTTACAACAACACTTGCAGTTAACTACTACTATTATCCCCTTTTACAGATGAGTAATATGAATTCCAGAGAAGTAAAATAACTTTTCCAGGATCAACCAGCTAGTAAGGTGCAGTGATAATTCAAAGCCATCCAGTCTGCTTCCAGAGTCTTTTGTTCTTAACCCTCATCCTATAGATTATGGTATCTATCTTCTTGGGTGCCTATTCTGTCTCCCCAGCTAGATAAACATAACAGTACCATTTGTATCTAAAGTATTGTACAGATAGAAAGCACAAAATGTATATTTGATACTGAGGAAGGTAGTAATGAAGATAGAAGCAAAATGATGCTTGGCAGGTGCCGAGGTGAATTTATATCATAACAACCTCATTGGGTCTATCTGCAGGCTCCTAGTGCCTGCCCTGTGCCTCTCACCCTAGCAGTGATGGGCATATACTTTGACTCAAGTTTTTCCCCAATTTTCCCCTTCAATATATTAAGTTGTTCTTGTAATAACTTTGTAATAAAAGGTGCCTCATGGCTTCATGGAGAAAGATTAAGGATTTGTCAACTTGGGTTTTTCAGCCTAATTGCTTCAATATAGGAAGGAAGTAGCTTGACCCTCCACCTCTGACCCCACTGGCAGAAATGTGGTTGGTGTCCGCAATAAGCAAGCTGTCACCACTTGTATCAGAGAGGAAAACTGAGTACTCTATCAATTCAAGTCACCAAGCATTCACCACATATCTCCCCTCTGCTAGTCTCTGTGCCCAGTGCCGTGGAAAATACAGAGATGAAAAAGACACAGTTCTTGTTTTTGAGTGTCTCTCACAGACTAGTGGTGACGGACTTGTAAATAACAAACTAACAGTTGAGGCAGAATAACATAAATGTGGAATATGGGTATCAGCAATATGCTATGGGCACATAGAAGTAATTCCTTTGTACTTGGAGTCAGGGAAGCTTCAAAGATCAGGTAAAATTTGAGCTGATACTTGAAGAATGAGTAGATTTCACAGGCAGTGATTAGGGAGAAGGGAAAGAGAGAAGAGCATTCTAGAGTGAGCAGAAAGAGCAAAGGCCTGAAGGTAAGAAATTTCCAGGCATATTATCATGAACCTCCAGTTTATTATTAGGAGAAGTAGGAAAGTAAAACTGAAAGGGCAATTAGAGGCCCCAAAATAGAGAGTCTTACATGTGTAGCTTAAAAATTTGGCTTTATTATTTTCGAAATGTTGGATCATGTAAGAATTTCAAGCAGAGGAATGCCGGGAGTAGAACCGTGCTTTAAAAAAAGGTAATCTGGCATAATTTCATAGAATGGATTGAAAAGGAGAAGCTAAAGGCAGTAAGACTATTTGGGAAGTTGTTATGATAGAAAATACAATAATAATAGCTAGGCAGAGTTTTGATAAGTAAAGTCTATTTTTGGGGTACTTTCACAAGTACCCACAGGGCACCTCACTGATCTTTGCCTGCCCCCACCAACAGCTGTCTCAACATGTGCCCTATTCCCTAAAGATCCAGCTAGATGAACAGGAGTTGAGGTGGAATTAATTGATCATTGAAGTTTCCTCACCACTGCAGCCAGTATATTCATTGACAGGAATCCCATGAAGATAATGGCTGGATGTCTACAATCACCATGAGCCAAAGTGAGGTTGTGGTGGTTCAACTTCAGGACAAGTAAGTGGTCAGGCGTAGGCTTGCAAACACCAGCTGTGCCAAGTGTGTGGCAGGCTTTGATGATCCCCCAGAGTACAGGCCAATCAGGAAGAAAAAGAAAATTATTTGTGAGTTGTGCTTCTGTATCCTCCTGTTTTCCTAAGGTGAACAGTTATTTAACTAAAATATTCCAATCAGATTAAAGCCATTCTGAGGGGAAAAGTGTTTCTATAATTTGCCTGTAGGTTTGAATCTGACCATTCTTGAATTTCGGAGTGAGGATTCAGGCCAAAAACCATTCTCATCACTCCCAGCAAGTAAATCAGACTGATTTACAAATTTTCCTATGCTCTGCTCATTCTCTTCTATTATAGACATGATCGATTCCAGTTGCTCAGAGACCAGAGTAAAGGTCAGCGTTTCAATAATAGTAGGGGTGGGATTATTTCATTAACATTGCTGCAGCCCTCTCCTCCTTCTGAATAGGTGGGAAGGAAAACATTTGAGGGACAGGTTGCCTTCAGGAAGCACTATGCTTTGCAGTGGCTTGTGTTGCTTATGTGGGGCATTAGAAGAATGAAGGCAGTTAAAATTTATTTGCAAATCTGTTGTTTCCTAGTTTGCTTCTAAGAAAACACACCACCATCTGTCTCACTGGTCTTAAATCAAATCCTGTCATTGTAGCACTAATGTTCTTTGCCTGTTTGTATTCTGCTTTCTAGTTTAATCTTTGAAGAAGTTCAAGGGTTGTGCTTTGAGAATCTCTATTTTCCAAGAATCCCACATAGCCCCAAATCATTTTTTAAAGACAAAGACATATGGTTGTGCTCCAGAAGATACCGTTTATACAGACTATAATGTGAATGGTACCACCTGGAATTGGGTAACACTGAAACCCTGCAATTGCACATGCCTCCCAGACGTTGATATGAAAACAAACAAGAACCAAGTAATGGTTACTCTGGGCAGCCCTTTGTCACCTGCTTCATTTTGCCTTCTCCATACCTTCTGTTTTTTCCTGTGGCAGAGACAATGGTATGTGCCCACCAAAATTTATATTCTTCTCTTCTTCCTGAGTACACCACTAGACTACACTTTCCAAGTCCCTTGTGTCAACATGGGACCATGTAAGTAATTCTCGGCAATGAGCAGAAGTGATTTAGGTCACCTCTGGGCCAAAGAGTTTAACAGTGGATGTGCCTTCTGTGTCCCCTCCCTTTAGATGCCATAAATATCCAGTGGAAGATTCTGAGACCCTAGAAGGTGGCAGAGCCACTAGATGAAAAGAGCTGAGTCCCTGATGACTGAGTGGAGCAGAGCTTTCCTGAAGTCCTGCACTGGACAGTGATATGAAAAGGACATATACGTCACATGTGTTATGCCAGTACTATGTAGGAATTTTTTGTTATGGCAGTTACCGTAGGCTGATTATACACCTTCCCAATGTCCTCAAACTTAATCTTTGTCCTAACCACTCAGGGCATTCCACTCTAGATCCCCACCCAAGCCTGACCCCCTCATCATCTAATTGAAGTATTTATGCTTCCAATCTCATTCTAATAGGACTTTGTTCTCTGTGAGCTGAGAATTTTTGATCAAGTAACCCAGAATTTCATGTAATAGCAGTTAATGAGCTACTGGATGTCAGCTCCCTTGGAGATAATGGCATCCAGATGAGGATAATGCTCAGGATGGCTCATGTCTGTCACAGAATCGTTTGGTATACAGTGAGGACCCTTGAGCCAGAGCTGAAGAGAGGATCTAATGGTTTTACCAGTTAGATGCACTAGACTAAGAACTCGACGACGCCAGGAAGTGGGTCTGTCTTTAACGTCAGGGAGAAGTGACTTCACACCCAAATTTGCCATCTACTAGCTTTGTAATCTTAGGTAAATTACTTCTCTGAGTTGCAGTTTCCTCATTTTAAAAACAGGAGTAGTAATATTAGCTTCTTCTTTGGGTTTTTTAAGGATTAAATGGGATTAGGTAGGAAAAGTACTTAGCATACTGCCTAGCACATAAGAATCACTCAGTAAAGGGTGGTTATTATAATAGGATGCATATCACGTTAGAACTAGTCAAAACCTCAGGATCATTTCATCCACTTCATGTACAGATGGTGAACTAAAGGCCCAGAGGGATGCAAGGACTTCTTCTCTGAAAACTTAGCCCCAAATAAACCAGTTCCATGAAACCTTCAGAGATTGTTCTCACCTGAATTTTCCCGGCACTTGGACATGGGATTTGTTTCTTTCTCTGGACTTGCTCCTGTTTTGAGATGCCGTTGAGGTGATATTTCCTTGGATGGTTTACTGGAGGTGGGTGGGAAGTAGACTTGCCCTACTTCTAATTCTCCCAGTAGAATCACAAGCAGCTCAAGGGAACACAGCTTCTCTGCCTCAAGAACCCTGGTGCTCCAAACTGCAAACAGGCTCTTTATCCGTGTTCTACAGTGGCTAGACTCGTGGTCTTAAGGGGATATTCAAAGGTGTCTACTTTAAGTTTTATTTCCAAAGGAAAATAACCAAAGCATTCTTCATAAGTCAAACCTTAATGAACTGTTTAGTTACCATCAGAGAATTCATGGGATATAACACACAAATCTGACCTTTTTTTTCTCCCACAAGTATCTCAATACCTGTCTTCTCTATCAATTATTCAGGTTTGTCCTCAGTCTCCAGATTAGTCATGGCAACTAGTTCCTAATCTAACAGGAGAACAAGAAGCTTTTCTCCCCCTTTCCTTCCCAGAGCTGTAATCAAATCAATAGCCACAACTCTGACTTCCTGGCCTGGAGCTGAGCCAGCCACAGCCACTAGAAAAATGGCATTGCTGAGGGCTTTGTTATTTTTCATAGAGAGAGATCTCGCTATTGATCACTAAGGCAAAGAAAAGCTGGTGGCAGGATGGGGGAGCTAATGGAAAGAGATGAGATAAAATCCAGCTGGGTATCCCTGAGGTCATTCTGTGGATAACGGAAGGAAATTCAAGTGAGAATCTGAAAAAGCAAATAAAAGGACCCTGATTCTGCAAGCACTGCATGGAATATCTGACAGCCCTTGCTGTCTTGGTGTATGTTATTTTTTTCCAGCTGAACTACCTAATGATCAAACATGACACACCTCATGCTTACTAGCCTTTGTTCAGGAAATATTCTGAAATTTGCTACCCAGTTGGAGGCTAAGACTGTGTACATTCTTTCCTCTTTACTAGAAGACGCTTTTTCAACAGAAGTGCTTCTGTGTGTTGTTACTGCTGTACAGATGTGTCTTGCTTTATGCAAGTAAGTTTCAGGTGAGTTCCCTAAATTGAAATTTCGTAAGTCAAATTATATTTCTTCCCTGCTACACAATACAGTCTCACAGCAGTTTTGTCATCATTTGGGTGCTAGCCTCAACTGATAGAGGCTTGAAGATTTTTTCTGTTTTTGACCCCCAAGTCCAATATTTAATGACATGAAAAAGGCTTATAAGGTCAGCCCTGATGGCCTAGTGGTTAAAGTTCAGTGTGCTCCACTTTGGCAGCTGGGTTTGGTTCCTGGTCGTGGAACCACACCACTTGTCTGTCAGTAGACATGCTGTGGCAGCAGCTCACATAGAAGAATTAGAAGGACTTACAACTAGAATATACAACTATGTGCTTTGGGGAGGGACAAAATAGAGACAGGAAGACTGAAAACAGATGTTAGCTCAGAGCAAATTTTTTCCAGTAAATAAATAAACGAGTTTGTATGTCTTTTCATATACGTAAAAAAAAGAGGCTTCTAGCACAAGGGAACCTGCTTTTTCTAAGGACTCCTTTAGAAATAACAACAATGTCCACAGCTACAGCTGCCATTTGGTAGTTACTGCCTATGCATCACATTGGGCAGTTTACATGTGCTATCAGATTAATCCCAAACGTGCTATCACATATAATCCCAGAAGCACTTTTTGAGCTGGGTATCCTTATCCCTATTTCACAAGTACAGAAACTGAGTCTCAGAGAGATGGAATAATTTAATCAAGTTCACATAGCTACTTGGCAGTAGAGCAGAGCTTCTAACTCATACCGGCCTGACTTCAGAGCTTTGCTCTTTCAACTACTCTACCGCCTCCCTAATTTGGGGTAGCAATGTGAAATTTGCTACCAATATATCTATATTCTTAAAACGAGGGACAGATGTCCCAATACTCTAATCACTGCCTGGAGTCTGGTCTTCTCTCTGCCACTAACTTGCCGCCTGAATTTTGGTGAGCAGTTTCCCTTCTCTAGTTCTCTTAGTTCTGTCATCTGTAAATTTAGGAGATTGATCCAGGTAATCTCTAATGTCCTCTAGAAGTTCATGGCTACATACTTTTAAATTCCTAAGAGAAACATGTTAACCCTTAAAATCCACTTAGGTGCCATTTGATGCCACGAGTTTTTCACAAGTTCTTCCAAAATGGGTGTTTTTCACACTGATCAGCTATGACCTGAAAGTGATCACTATGAAATCTTTTTACTCATGTCTACACTTGCAAACCCTTTCAGCCTGATACTTCAAGCTAGTACATTTTTCTCTGGTGTCAGTAATGCCAAATGAACAGTTTGACCGAATTTTTCACTTTTCAGTGGATCATTTTAGTTTCCTTGTCTAAATGACCTGTCTTTTCCAACAAAATGATATCCTACCTGGAAAATGGCTTTTTGTTTCCAACTTGCCTTTTGGAAAGCAACAAAGAGGCTCTGGCAGGCCTGTCATTAACCCAGGGGTAATTAAAAGCAGGGTGCCAGTTGCATCTCAAATATGGCAGACACACTGTGCCCTAGGTTTGGTTTTCTCCCACCTCTGCTGCATTTTCAGGAAATGATCTGGAACACCAACCTATAAAAGGAGCTGTGCTCCCACATACCCAAATGTGGTTCAAAAGCCATGTAAATAAATATACATGAACTGAACTGGAGCAGCTGGGGAGTCCTCAACAGGGACCTCTAATGACCTCTGAATTGGAAGGGACACAGCTGATCAAGGAATCATTACTAAGATTAAAGGCTTATACCAAAATCACTGTGAGACTTAAGCTACTGAATTTACAATGTTGATGGCATAAACTGGAAAGCACTAACTAGCTATATTAACGTGTTGCTTGAAAGTCAGAAGAAGCAGAGAACGCTGGGTTATTTCTCTACCTTTTTCTACATTTGCAACGGAAACTAGGCAGTTGAACTTTAGGAGATACTTTTATTTCACAGCCTTACATTGTTGTTGATGTAGAGGAGGTTTCTTGTTCTTTAGGCAAGTTGTTTATAGCACAGTGCTAAAGAAGTGAGTGTTTGAGTTCAACAAACGGTGTCCGTTTCAGGAAACTTGGCCACCAGGCACGCCGGGATCTCAGTGAGAAAGCAGAGAAGGCTGGAACAGGGTAATTTTGAGGACAAAGAAAATGACATGGCTATGTGGCTTGGTCCATAAACTGTGGTTGTTAAGTAGGAGGGTGCTCATTAGTCCAATAAATTTTCAAGTCTCAGTTTGATTTGGGCTGGAGTTGCCATTTTGGAAAGGATGGGAGGTGAAATCTACAGAATGGGGCACAACATCATAAATCTCCAGACAACGGCAATACCCAAAGTCAAGCACACAGCACCAGGAAACACGGTTCTAGGCGGTTTGATGAAAAGATTCTGAAAAAACTAGGGAGTGAGTGACAGGTTTCAGCTCCTAAGGGGAAAGGGATAACACCTGGGCTAGGTGGGGCTTAAGGGTCACAAAGCGAGGTGGAATTTAGAGCATAGAAGTCCTAGCAGTGTAGTTAGAGAACTAGTCAGGAACCACGAAGTCTACAGGGAACACACCTGGTAAGGGGAAGAGGCAGCTGAGGTCAGTGGGCGTGTGAATGGAGCATACCACATACACAGCAAGCTTTTTGCAGTATTGGTCAGGATTGGATCAGAAACTGAGCCAGACAGTCATTAGATTGAAGACATCAGCTGAGAGGGGCTTGAAAAACTTCCTCCCTGAGGGAGCAGGTGAGAGTATGCAGATAGCTCAGTGCAGCCCTTCCTTGGCAATTGGGCAAAATACTGCTTAATAGTCCTAGCCTTACTGCAAACAACAACACATCCTGTTACCATTAATTAAGTTTTCTAGTGGGTTTTCTGTAAATCAAAATGTGAGGACCTTTAATATCTCCTCAAATATAATCCATAAGAAAAACTATTCAATATGCCATCAATCCCACCACTACTTACATGTTCTCTGAGGGCCTACACACGAAAGTACAAGACCTGGGCCAGAGATACATCTGCTTCAGATCACTATTTCAATTATTAAGTCCAATCATTCCTTATATCTGCTACTACATATGTCCGGTCATACTAGATTCAGGAGCCAAACTTTCTGTATGGCCTTGGGCATGATCCTTAGCCCCTCTGAGTTGCTTCAAATTTAAAATAGGATGTTAATAATCGAACCTATCTCATAGGGTTGCTGTGAGGATTAAGTGACATAATGCATGTAAAGCACTAGCATAGTAACTGGTGTAGATAACCATGCAAAAACAATATTAAAAACGAACATCTTAGGTCGTTTGTCAAAACCTCTGCTCCTTGAAAATGGGGTTAATGAAAGTTAACTGGGCTGTGAAGCCATCCAACACATACTAGGCAGCCTACGGAGGCCAGCAATCTGCCATCAAGCATTCAGGAAACACGTATGGAATAAAATAGAGATTATCGAAGAGGAAAGGCCTTCCTTGTCAACAACAGCAACCAATGGTAGAAATGGCACAAAGAAGTATAACATGCATCCCTCTCTGTCAGATATAAAGAAAGCAATAAATGAGAAATAAAACCGGTGCCAGAAAATATATACAAATGTGAAGCAGTGTGTTATGTTTAGCGCTCAGGCAGTGAGCAAGGAGAGGGGTGCTCTGGCAGACCTCTGTTAGGACATAGTAGGCTTCTGATCTTGGAGAAAGTCAGAGAGAATGAATTTTTCCCTCCCACTACTAGCCCCTATCAAGACCAGGCCTCCTGCAACCTCATCAGAGCCAACATGGGCTCATCTTTCTTAGAAGATCAGTGTGCTAGGGGACGGGATGGGGGGCGGGGAGTAGATCAGGATCAGTCGCAGCCATTCTTCCTGTCTCTCCTCTAATCTCAAAAAGTCTAAGATTTGCCTTCAGTTTCAGGGTCCTATAGGCCTATTGAGATTTTAGGGGACCTTTTGATCTCTCCCAAAATCTTCATATTTGGTTGCTGAGGCCTGAAATCCCTTTATAAATGTCAAAGCTCATTGTGGAATGAAGAGCTTAAACTACACATGCCTATAGTCAAGGAAATACTTTGGGATAGATAAATTTCTCAATCAATCCCAGATTCTAAAGAATGACATCAGTTACTTTCTTGTTTGGATAAAGGGAGAGGTTGGCTATTCAGGAAAATGGCAGAGGGACCCCATGGGATGTGGGTAGATTAGGAGGCAAGTCTGCCTCTGAGCAGAAAAAAACAGTTCAGAAAAAGGACACATTCCCACCTGACTATGTTAGAAAGTGTCCTTCAGCTGAAGGGGAGGATTGAAGTAGGAAGTGGGGGTGCAAAACATGAAGCTGTATGCCAAGATATTTCCATCATAAGATTGACAAGCAAACTACTTCACATGTCTTATGAATCCTTTGATGTTTTGCCTTTCTACCAGCAACCTTCAAATAATGGAACTTCATTGCCAAGGGTTTTGTTGCTAGAAGTATCCCTAGGGATACAAAGAAAAACTATCACACTCTCCATAGCATTCAGAGTACTACTAAAATGCAAAGATCTTGAGTCCTAATAAAGCTTTCCTCTGCACATAAAAGACTCGTGCTGTTTACAATATCATGTATAATCTGGAACAAGGCCTTGAAATTTGTGAAAGCCTTGGCTGAGTGTAGTGAGCCTGGTATACATTCTACTTCTAGTAATGGGACACGAGGAAAACAAAACACGGCCATAAGATTCTAGCATGGGACAGAGTATAGAGGGAACAGAACCCCAGAGGCCAAGAGAGTGGAAGAAGAGAGAGCCAAAACAGTTAGCTCTTCCTTGATTTTATGTACTAATCCCAGTTTATGCCAAAAGAACAGGCAGTGACCTATTTACACTTGTGCCTACCTTTCGTCATACCTTTTGGGTTTGATCTCCCTCTTCAAAACTGCATTTGATGGGTGTACCTCTGAGTTGGTACCTGAGTCCAGCAACATATTTCTTGCATGAAGATTCATATGTATTTTTGCTCATGCTGCTTTAATATGAGTTTGTGTGTGTTTCCTGTGTTTGCAGGATAATTTACCCACACTTGAGCTTCTTGCCTGGGTTGGTGAGGTGTTGTTTGTAGATCAGCCACTGCCTTAAAAGGAGCTCAGGACTCTAACTGGGTTTTGTAGGCAACATGGTCCCTGTACCCAGAACTGATAACTGCTTGTCAGAAGAGACCCCTTTGGATTCCAAGGCTCACATAGAACTGGTACAAGATAGTTGAAGCAGTGGATTTTTAAAGTAGGGGTCAGAACTAGCATTTTTATTAAAAAATTAAAGGAATGGGATGGAAAAGAATAGAATTGAGTATATTCTATGGAAAATCTAAGAACGTGTTACATAGGGTAAAGTTAATATTTGTTTGGTAAAGCTTTTGTTTCAGTTAGGTATATGCATATTGGATCACAATATAAAATACATTTCTTATTGTGGATCACAGGTGAAAGTTTGAAAAACACTGGTTAGAGTTTAACCACCAAGTAGGTTGGCACCAAAATTGATACCTGAGCCACTTCCCTCTGAAGTCCTTCCTGAACCAAATAAAATCAAAATCGTAATTGTAAACTGCCCCCTCAAAAGAAAGACAACTGTGCTTGAATCCAAAAACATCAATGGACACATAATAGCAAAGAAAAGTGTCTCCTCATATGTTTTTGTGTTCCTTTGTTACTATAGTAAACATTTGCCTACCTACTTAATAGAAATCCCCTGTTTCAGAAGTACTTTGAGCTCTGGCTCTCAGTTTTCCCATATGCAAAATGGAAACAACAGTAGCATCTATGTCAAAGAGTTGTAAGAAATGTATGAGACAATGTGATGATGAGAGGAAGAGGAGGAGGATAGTTCACACTTACCGAGCTTCTGCTGAGCATTAAGCACTGGAGATATATGGCAAATAAGGTAGGCACAGTTACTGACACATAGTAATCTGTTACTAAACGATAGTCCCTTCCTCTTGCCCTTCCTCTAAGGTCCTTTCCAAACTCACTAGTCTATAATTCCAGGAGAACCAAATCAATGGAGAATGCAGATCTATCACAATAAGGAGCCCAGGCTCATGTAAGGCACCCAGCTGCTTGGTGAGATTGGAAACTGTTACAGTGAACAATGAGGCATCAGTGACAGAAAACAACCTTGGCTGGGGGGCAAGAGACCATGGTAAAAGAAAATTTATCACAGTAGTTGTAGCTGCAGGAGGGCTTTATTAAGTCCTGCTCATCTTTATCAGCAGCCTGACCATATCACTATCCTGCTTAAAACATTTCAACAGGGGCTGGCCCCGTGGCCGAGTGGTTAAGTTCGCGCGCTCTGCTGCAGGCAGCCCAGGTTTCATTGGTTCGAATCCTGGGCGTGGACATGGCACTGCTCATCACACCACGCTGAGGCAGCATCCCACATGCCATAACTAGAAGGACCCACAACGAAAAATATACAACTATGTACAGGAGGCTTTGGGGAGAAAAAGGAAAAAATAAAATCTTTAGAAAAAACATTTCAACAGTTCCACATTGCCTCTGAGAGAAAACTCAAGGACCTTAACATATCCCAGAAGGCCCTCCTTGTTATGGATCTTGCTTGCCTCTCCAGCCTCATCCCAGCCACTCTCATTCAGGTACCCCATAGGCTAAACACACCATGCCATGGCCATTTCACCAATGCATGTGAATGTTCACCCTCCATGACTTTGTTCATGTTGCTCCTTTAACAGAAATGCCTTTCTCAACTTCTGTCCAGTGAACTCAAAATATTTCTTCAAGACCCAGCTATAAGAACATATTCTCCAAAGAGGTTTTACTGGCATCATCACCTCCAGGAGAGACTGCACTCTTATATAAATCTACGTTCCTATAGCACTTGGGCCACACCTCCATTAAAGCTATTATCTAGTATTACAATTGTTTATTTCCACGTCTGTCTCTCTCACTAGACTAACCTTTATGGAATACGGATCATATCTGGTTTAAGCATCATGACCTCCTCAACAAGATATCTGGCTTGGAGTAGGTGTTCAATGAATGTTGTATGAATAGGCATGGGGAATTGTAGCATAAATAAAAGGAAACTATTGCTACTTGTTTATTTTCTGTCTCCCCCATTGTAAATTCCATATGAGCAGGCATCACGTTTGTTTTATCTATCACCATATCCCCAGCACCCAGCACAGTGCCTAGAACACAGTAGGTGGTCTGTATGACTTAACGCATGAATAACCTAAAGCAAGGTTGCTCAAGCTCAGCACTATTGACATTTGGGGCTGGATAATTCTTTGTTATGGGATATCTGTCCTGTGTAATGTAGAATGTTTAGTAGCATTCCTTACCTCTACCAAGTAGATATCAGTAGCACCCCCCACCCCTGTTTGTGACAACCAAAAATATCTCCAGATATTGCCAAATGTCCCCTGGGGAGCAAAATGCCTCTGCCTGAGAACCACTGAAGTGGAGAGAGAGCTGTTGGAAGAAAGCCAAGATAAATTCTACCTGCTTCTCAGAGAGTGAGCCTTTTCAACACTTAAATTAGCAAATCTCTTCCCTCTCCTATACTCTAGCACCACATAGGGAAACAGAGAGAGGTGAGAAAATGACCCTGAAATCATGAAGTTTTCCCAGGAGCTGGGCACGCCTATTTCCATTCTTTCTCCCCTCTTTTCAGCCAGCTGTAACCCTCATTGGCCAGCACAGTGTTTCTTCAGTTTACCTTCTACCTTACTCCACATTTTCCTTCCTATGAAGAAGACAATTCTGTGTTGTCTGTGAATATTAGTCTTTATTGCCTGGGTAGCTGCCTACCATGCATTCAGTTATCCACAGGACATTTGATTAGCAATGTGTTTGATGAGCACCCATTGCATTCACTAAGACATGACCTGTCGGATGCAGCAACTATTTTGTTAAGTGGAAAAACAGTGAATTATCACAAGCATTTTATCCCATTGCTTTACTAAGCCCCCAATTCCTATAGCTTTAATTCAGGCTTTCTCGTGTTTTGCATCCTGAGCTTTGCATTCTTTTTTTTTTTTTTTTTTTGAGGAAGATTAGCCCTGAGCTAACTGCTGCCAATCCTCCTCTTTCTTCTGAGGAAGACTGGCCCTGAGCTAACATCCGTGCCCATCTTCCTCTACTTTATACGTGGGATGCCTGCCCCAGAATGGCTTGCCAAGCGGTGCCATGTCCACACCTGGGATCTGAACCGGCAAATCCTAGGCCGCCAAAGCGGAACGTGCGCACTTTAACCATTGCACCACTGGGCCAGCCCCTGAGCTTCGCATTCTTGAGTCTTAAACCTTCAGAGGATACTCAGGAAATGAAAGCCATAACAAGAACCACTTTTGCTCATGATCTTCACCTTATCTTCAATTTCGTCCCTTTTCAAATCTGATATTTGATGAGTAAATGAATGAATGACTGAGTGAATGATGGTCAAAGAGTCACGTAACCAAAGATCAATCAAGCCAGAAAAAAACCTTTAATGATTACCTGGCCCAAACCCCTTATGTGTCAGGGAGGAAGATAAAACGCAGAGAAGAGTGATGATTTACCCAAGATGAAAGCAAATGAGTGGTAGAGCTGGAACTAGAGCCCAGATACCCCGATCCCTAACTAGTACTTTTTCTATGGAATTAGCTTCATAGCATATATAAAAAAGGGAACAGATACCCAGGCAGGAAATCAGTGAGACTTACCTGCTGAGATCAGACTGACCCTCGTTATAGGCCAAACAGGCAGGATTTTGATGCCTAGCACAGTCCTTTGTACATGGCAGGTGCTTGATAAATGTTTATGGAATGAAGAGTTGAATGAGATAAGATGTAGTTATGGTAAAGGGGTCATTACTTAAAAGCTCCATATTGCAGTTCTTGCTTTCTTCACCCCTGTAACTCAGCCTGCCTACTTCCTAAAGACAAGTCCATCTAAGGTAGTGTCACATTAGGAGTGCTCACCTTATCATGAAATAGTATCTGGGACTAATCTGACAACCAGAAGCCTGGTGTCTGGATGCTTGGAATGAACTGTAGCCATATCTTGACAATTTGGGCACAATTTATAAAACTAGTCCTGTGCCTTGATTTATGTTTAAGTTGCATTTCTCCTTTGGGACTATACTCCTGTCTGAACCTCAGTCCACTTTGCTGGAGGCCTGATTGACTTCTACCTCTTGCCAGCTCCTTCTCATGAGGGATAGACCCCCATCTTCCATGGCTCCAGAGTAGTATTGACTGGCCTGAGTAGTATTCTAACATAGATTGATGTCTGAACTATGACCACATCCTTGTGATTCCTGTTGTTCTTCTTCACCCGTCAGCTTCCGCTCATCCCCCATTTAGACACTGATGCTGCTCCCTAGATGAGTCTTGATCTAGTGCCAGCTTCCTTTCCTTCCTCCACCTGACCAAGCAACTAAAACCTCAACATTCTTGCAGACAGGCCTGTTCATTCGAGTCACAATACCTTGGCTCTACAATATTGCATCACAAATACAAACAAGATCCAAATCTTTGGGTAAATCACTGTATTTTCAGAAAATCTTCTTTCAAATGAAGATATTGAAAGGAGAAGGAGCTGTACATTAAGTCAATATTTCCCAAAGACTCTCACAACAGATGAGCTTCCCCAAAGCCTGGGCCCTGAAAGTAGAGACCCTCTAGAGACATGAAGGTTCTGGTACATAAGAAAGCAAGAAAGAAATGACAGAGGCTGAACGTGAGACGCTGTGTAGGAAGACAGAGTTAGGGAGGCATCCATCGTGGGAAGCCACAGGCAACTATTAAAACAAAATTTAAAAAAAGTTTCCTTGAGTTAGGGACCCAAGGAGATCAAATTTTGTGGATGGCTTTGGAACATAAATTTTGCCTCCTCACAGTTTAGCAGAACGTTAATCCCATCCCTGGTAAAGAGAGACATTTTCACTCAGTAATGATCAGGTTACCAAGCATGAGTCTGAGGCGGGATTTGCCTGTGCTTCTACAGAGCTGTCCATGTCTAGGGCCTGTACGCCTTCCTCTACCTTTTCACCAGCATGTTTTTTGTCCCCCTTCAGCTCTCCTTTAGCACCCACAATTATCATGTTTAAGAAGATGCCTTAAAAATGTCCCAAGGCATTTACTCTGCTTGTAGTGTGGCCATTCCATTCTTGGGGGCCATTCTGTCCAGTTTCTGGCATATATGCTCTTAAAGGAAGTGAGGCCCATAACAAAAGCACATTAATAGGTAATACACAGAAGGCCCACACTAATTTAGTGAGTAAGCAAATTTATTATATCACTCTTGATAGATAGCCTCATTAAGTTTTCATAAAGGATCTGCATTAATAAAGTCACTACCTTCTCCAAAGGGGAAATAGTGGTAGTGGTGGCACAGGCTGGGATAATGTACACACTTAATGAAATGTACTAAGTCCCATTTTTAAAGAGGGACAGGAGTAATTAGGTAGGTTACCTGTTTTGAAAAAAGCACAGAGCCAGAGATCAAGCAGGCCACCATTAGACCATTCCCCCATGGCTGATGTTCAGTTCTGTTCATCTTGTTTGGAGGTGTTTATTACCTAATTGCCTCACCCAAAAAACATTGTCTTGAAGCTGATAACCCAAGACTAAATCAAATGTGGACAAAGATTTAGGCTTTGTTGATCTTCTACTGTAACTCCAGATGACCTTATGTTTCAGGTTCGTAAAGCCCCACACTATGGTGCCCCATTTAGATTTGTTCAGTACCCTAATGTCTAAAGTCTAGACTTTTCCCTTAGACCCATCAAAAAACTTCTGTCTTGTGTCACATTATCTCTGGCCTAGCTTTCTGCTAGGGTTCTACCTATAAGACTGATGTTATAAAATTTTTTTCAGGTGGCAGAGTACCTGAAAGACAGCTCTCTTTAGACAATGCTATGGAATGCTAATGCATTAAACCTAAATATCAGACTTTGTGTAAAATATAATGAGTAGGTAATCATACAATTACAGCATTTTCTGCACATTCTGCCTACATACGGTTAGCCTCAGTTTACAGGATTGTTTCAAGGCAGTCTTTTAAAAGAAAGAAGGTGTACCCTGGATTAATGACAATTGCCCAGATGAGAAAGATCCTCAGAAGACAGTACTCCTTCCTCTGGTCCTCATTTTACTTGAGCTCCAGCTGAGGAATCCTTTCTTTCCTCTTTGTGGGCAAAGGCAGAGACACTGAGCTTCTGAATATATTTTCTCTAGTAGGTAATGACTTAGGACTGGATCATGTCATTATTTTGGGGGACAAAAGGGCAAAAGCCAAAGTAGGTGCTGACCAATGGGTAAAAAGCCAAAAGAATATCTACAGGATAGCAGGACATAGTTAGTGGAGTAGGAACAAGTTATAGCCAAAGTCAGAGAGATGCTTTGAAATTTAGACCCCAAAGTCCATTCTTACAAGGGCTAGAGTCAAAGTCTATGAGTCGTTCCAGTGTCCAAGCCAGTGGGAGCAAAGAGGATAAGGCTCAAGAACTAAAATGAGAGGGGCAATGGCGTAAGTGGCCATGAGGGAGAAGTGCCTGTTCATTTGTGTGTGTGTGTGTGTGTTCATTTTATTAAAAACAAAATAACAGAAGAGGAGGAAAAGTGCTATTTATCCAAAGCAAAAGTAATGGCTAGTGTTCATAATGTGGAAGACCAATTAACTAAATGGCAATTTACATATCTGTATTTCATACTAACTATGACAACATAGTCGTATAGCCTTGGAAAAGTTATATAACCATTCAGTTTCCTTATCTGTAAAATGGGGATTATAACTATACCTAGCTTCTAGAATTGTAGTGAAGATTAAATAAGACAATACACATAAAGCATCTAGTTCAGTGTCTAGTACATCATAGATACTCAATATATAGAGGGCTATTATTACTATATTTGTAAGTAATACATTTAAATAGGATGATGAACTCTGATTATAAGTCTCAGCATAAAAATCATTTGCCCAGCCTAGGACATCATTCATGCCATATGTGAAAATTAAATGTATCTTTGAGAAATAAAGTATTTTCATTTACTCATGGACAATTATGAATTTAAGAAAGGGAGACAAACTTATTAAAAGATAATTAGTCTCAGCCGTAGAAGTTTGGATAAGACTCTAAAGTTATCTCAAAATGTTCCCTTTTATCTGTGAAACTAAGCATTCACAGGACTCTCCCTGTTATTTAGCATAACATACCACCCGACACCCCGCCCCCTCCCAAAAAAACCTGGCTCAAAACTCAGTGTACATGACTGCTTGGAATCAGGAGGGAGACTTAAGAAGAAGAAAGAAAAAAGCTACACTTACTTGACCAAATTCAAGAAATTAGGGTTGGTTTGTTGAATTAAATTTACTCAAATTGTATGCAGAGCCACAATTCTAGCAAACTCCAGAGTCTAAAAGGAAGGCTGTTAAAAGTCCAAATTAGGAAAAAGCTGAACTAACTTGGCAATCTCTGAAGTGCCAAAAGTCTTGTTGAGAAGCAGCAGTACTAAGTGCCTGTTAAAAAATCAGAAATCAGACAGCGAACCATGTGGAGGACAAGGTTAAATACCATCAAAGAGAAGGATTGAAAGAAGGTCAATAATTGCCTGGACAGGAAAAGAAGATGAATAGAATTTTTTTTCCTGGCCCATACCACCACAAACCTCTGCCAGACAGAAAGGTATTGATGGAATTTGAAGTGAGCAGGAAAAATGCAGAAGGTGTGCCCTCAGTTCCACAACTCGAACCATGAAATGTGAAAAGAACTGGTAGGGGGCAGGGGACATCGCTCTTAGCTCCCAAGTCTGAACATAGCCAACTGAAAATACAAAGCTCCTACATTCAAGATATGTTTGCTGTACATGGAACTGATATTTAACATGAGATTTTCAATCATCATAAAAAGGTTTGTTAATACATAAGGGATAGGGGTAGAATTTAATTAAATGTGCTGGATAAATGACATTTAAACCTAAAACCATTGTCGCTGAAAATCTTTCAAAAAGCCATTTATCATTTTTCTGTATATGTGTATTTCTGTATATTAATCCCTTCTAGACATTGTGCTAGGTGTCAAAATGCCTAAAAACATTAAGTCACTGCCCCTGCCTTCAATGAATTCATGATCTCTTAGATGAATCATTAGAACCCATTATACTGACTAAAAACAAAGGCCTATGGAGTTATAGTAACAATCACTATTTGGTGCTTAATATATATGGAGTTGAAGTGATTCATGAACATCAACTCATTTAATCTTCCCAATAACTCTATCACACGGATGTAACTAGTATCCCCATTTTACAGGAGAAGAAACTGATACACAGAGTAGTTGAATAGCATGTCCAGAATGCACCCAGTAAGTGGTGGAACAGGGAGTTAAAATGCAGCCTGATCTCAAAGCCCATGCTTTTAAATTTTATACTCTCCTGCCTCCCAGTAGAAGAATTTGCTTTGATTCAGAGAAGGTAGAGATCCATTTGGTCTGGAAGTTCAGGAAAGGTGATATAGGGACATGTGAAAAGTTGCTAAATAGCATTCAGAGCAGCGTCCATGGCCAGATAGCTCTCACGTTGCCCAAAATCTGTTCTCCTACACCCCAGCTCAGCCTTTGTTTCAAGCCTGCCTTCTTTTGACCCATCTTGGGCATGGTCCTTCCTTTCCCACCTTTGAGCATGCTCCTGGGCCATCTCAAGTATCTAAACTTTAGATTCTAAAGTAACTCGCCTTCTCTTAGTTCAGAACATTTTACTTCTCTTCTTTCACATTGGACTCCACAATCCCCTTTCACAATTATGCAAGATGGCCAAAAGGGTTTGATCAAAGCCAAAATAAGGAAAAAAATGGATCCAGGTCTTCATAAAATTATACCTAAAGTAATTTCAGTATCCTCATAGGAACTAAATCCCTGGTCTACCAAGACAAAGCTTTAAATTATGATACCACTTCACAACATGTTGTTTATATAAGACACGTTACAATTATTCAGTCCCTTTGTGCTAAATTAGGATTGGGACTTTTGAACCCCTTTCTATTAACGCCTATTGTCAATCTCCGTTTCCCCGTGACCAGACATTATCCATACTTATTATGTTGCCCTTTCTTTGTGTAAGGATATTTCATAAAAGTCAGGGTTTTCAGGCAGCCACTAATAGCTACCACCAGTGCTATGGGAACAATTTTATAGAAACCACACGGCTAATTAACAGGATGCTCATAAAACAGGAGAGTGCTAAAATACTGAAATAGAACATGGGCTGCTAAACTAAGAAACACGGGGCGGGGGTGGGGAAAGGAACAGATTTTTACATGGTGCCTGTTCCTCTCACTGCATTATCTCAGATTGAGTTTATTGCTTCTATTTTGGAAAAAAAAAATAATGTTTTAAAGTCTCTGGCTATAATGAAATTGCCACTACTTTCTTCTGGCTTTCTTCTATAAGAGAGATTCTTTAACATGGAGCTCTGGTGGCTAAACTTAAAAGATCTGTAAACCCCAGAATTTGTGAGTAAAATGCTGTGTGTCTACATGTGGGGAGAATGTTCAGGGAGGGCTTCTCTTAGCTTTTCAACGTGGCCCTTCTCAAAACCAGTGCTCTGAGAGAGGCTATGAAGCCTAACGAGAGAATATTTTCTACATGATATTTGAGACCACAGCCAAGCTAGCAATCCAAATTTCTTCTGTTGATATCATTACTACTTGTATTTGCTGGAATTAAATTTCAGCGTCACATTAAATATGGGAAGTTTTAGTATAATCTATTCCATTACAGTGGAGTTTCACTTCTGGAATTTCAGTCATTATAGCCAACTAGGAAAAACTATCAACAAGCCATCAAAATTATATTTAAAATATCATAGAAAAATGGAACTCCTGGAATGAACAATGGGTCCAATGGGCCATTGTTCTCTTTGATTGGAAGCTTCTTTCTTCATGGTTTTCCACACGTGCTTTTGGGCTCTATCCTAGAACTCACTAAAGGACACTCAGAGAAAAGGTCAACTGAAAATATTTGCAAAGATTAAGGGAGCTCAGATTTGTTTACAGGGCATCATTTGTACCATACTGTATATTCACTGCCATGAAAGCAGAAAATAGCTGGATTAATCCTCACAAAGCAAATTAAGACAATATTGTGCTGGATCACGTTTGTGGATTACCAGATTTCCATCCATCAATCTTGAGTTATTACTTTGTAAATACTCAAAACCTAATTTGATACTCTACATAATATTGAAACAAAGCCAGTTGAATTCCTTCTCATTTGTCAGGATTTCATCCTTCTTAACAAAAAAGTAAAGAAATTAAAATAGTTACATGATAAAATGCTCATAACTGCATCAATGGATGACTTTCTTTCTAGGTGCAATCTTTCCTTGTGTAAAGAAGCACTAAGGGCAAGATACCATAGCTTGGTGGGCTAGGGAAGACGGCATTCAATTTTCCCTGGAACATGGCATGGTTATCATCAATTTTCTCTCAGGAGGAGCATACACCATCAGTTTATACATTGATTGTAGCCACTATTTCAGAGGGAGAATCAAACCCATTGTAGCTGGTTACAGTAGAAGCTCAGATCATAGAACTGCCTTCTGATGAAATTGACCAGACAGTCAGAAATGAATAGTGAGCACCCACTGTGTGCAGAGCATTAGGCCAAAAGAATAACACAGATAGACCCACTTGTGAGGGCATGGTCATTGACATTGACAACTGACTCAAAATCCACACAGGTGAAAACAGGCTATGTGATTTGTCATCCTCTTTCTCTTCTCATTGAAGGGATGAGGTCACCTGTTATTGCATTCCTTCAAGTCAATCCCTCCCCTGAGTTTGCCAAGCCTGCTTATTTGAACATCATTACTTCCCCCACATTAGAAATACAGCACTTATTTTCTCACATGCAGGCAAATAAATAGAGTGCTTGCCATCTGGGCTCTGAATGGAGTGTGGGCCCTGAGAAATAGAAAGGGACTGGAAAAATGGCTTATCTATTTGTGCAAGGCACCGTGGTGAATCTCATTGGGATTCGCCTGCATTCTCACTTTTCTAACCCCTTCTCATGTAATTCCCCCTTCCTGGCCTTCCAGAATCACCATCATCAGCACTGCCTCTGAGCCTGGAGAGTCAGAATGTTTTCCAATCATGTCATGAGGTAATCTCCAGCTCTTCCCCATTTTACACAGCTTGGGCAGGGACAAGGAGGAGGGCATTTATTTTAGCATCCTCTCTCTCCATCTCATCCATTTTGGAAAATACTCAGGACACAAGCCAGGATTTGCATAGTTCTCTGGAGATTTATTTAAGTCAGGTCAAACCAGAAAGGAAAAATGTATGGGGATCTAAGTCTTCCTAAAAATAGTCAACTAAATATGTAATTATTTTCATTTTATGTTATTTGCCTTGTGTGAGCAAACATGATATGAATGAAGAATTTTCTAAGAAATCTGACGCTTGTTAACAAGAAAGCAAGTGCATGGAGTATAACACAGTAATATCAACTGGCCTGGGGACCAGATTCTCAACCATTGCTAACTCAGTGAGAAGTGTTCCAGTGTTGCTTCAAAGCCTTTATGATTTCATTTTTCTCATATACAAAAAAAGATGGTCTTTCCCCATTCTTTCACAAGGATGCTGTGAATATATGTCTAATTCAATTGCATACAATGTCATTATTACAAATATTGACATTCCAAAAAAAATAAAAGGAGAAGGAAGTGTGATGCTCTCCTTCTTTAAAGTATCTTTCATTAATTCAGTAAACATTTAGTAAGTGCCTACTTTGCAGGCACTTCACGTAGAAATACCATGTAAGTTCCTCAACCTCAAGGAGTTTGCAATCTCTATGGAAGGAAGACATGAAAAAATAGTTACAAACCAGTATGAGATAAATCCCCTGAAGGTGGTATGAAGTGCTTTCAAAATTCACGGGGGAGTTACATTGTCTCTGTTTGAGGTAATCAGTGAAAACAGATAGCTTTTATTGAGTGATTACTATATACCAGGCATATGGCAAGTCTTTCCTGTATTTCAGTTTATTTCCTCCTCACAGGATTAATAGTACCAACTTTATAGAGCTGTTGTCATTTTCTAGGTTATGAAACTCCATAGTTTGTCATTATTACAAATATTGACCTTTAGTCAATCCCTCCCCTGAGTTTGCCAAGCCTGCTTATTTGAACATCATTACTTCCCCCACATTAGAAATACAGCACTTATTTTCTCACATGCAGGCAAATAAATAGTGCTTGCCATCTGGGCTCTGAATGGAGTGTGGGCCCTGAGAAATAGAAAGGGACTGGAAAAATGGCTTATCTATTTGTGCAAGGCACCGTGGTGCCTTTCTAGGTTATGAGGCTCCAACAGGTCAGGTAATTGACTCAAGGTCATGGAACATATGAGGTAACTCATCCTGGAGTAGTAGAGCCATGATTCAAACATTGGGTATATGACTCCAAAGTTCATATATGAGGAAAGGCCATTCGATCTGTACTCTAAAGGATGGGAAAATTATTGTTGAGTCGTAGTAACAAGGATGCTTCCATAAGCAAGGAAATTTTTAAATAAAGCCGTAGAGAAAGGCAAAAGCAAGATATATCCTAAAAAGTGTGAAAAAAGATTTTGACTAAAGCCCATAGGGAACCAGTGGGATAGATAAGTTCTGGGACAGATTGCGGTAGGCCTTGGATGTTAGCATATGTTCAGTTGGCAACTGGGAGCCACTGAAGCTTCTGAGCATGGAGATGAAGTGATCAACAGCAGGAGTTTAGGCAAATTCATCTGGAGAGGTGATGGGATGCATTGAGGTGACAGAGCTAGAGGCAAGGAGGTAACTTAGTAGGCTCTAAAGCATATATAAAGACACAATGAGGGTATGAAGTAGTGACTACTGAGAGGAAGAAATATACATACAAGACTTTGCCAATCGTCAACAGACTTGGTGACTAAGGAGGAAGGGAAAGATAGAATCAAAATGCACCCAAAAAACTGCTCGATACAGTAATAAGAAAACCAAGAAGAGGGGCTGGTTTGAGAAGAAGATGATCAGCTTGTTTTCAGATAGGTTGGATGTGAGCTATCTGGCACAACTAAGAAATTCAAAACAGCAAATACGTTTCCATTGGCCCTTGGACCTAATAGTTATGGATTTTCATGCATGTAAGTTAGATGCCACAGTCAATCTCCTTCAGAGATTTTTGAACAAAGTAGTCTTATTTCAGAAAGTGATGCTTAAGTGGGAAATGGGTCATCTTCCCACAAATCCACATTCAATCAGTTCACTTCCCAACCATTTCAAGCAATGCCCCTAACAGAGACTTTTAAAAAGGAATGCCTGCCACATAGAACCATTCTCTTTTGTAAGCCTGGTAACAATGAGTTATTACTTATTTCTAACTTTTTCTTTGTCAGGGCTCAATTTAATGCTGGTTGGTCGTCTTTGCAGCAGTACCTTGCTGATTGGAGTTATATGGTTTCCTTGGTATTGTTGTCTGTTACTGAACAGTTTTTAATCTTATCTAAAATATCAAATAATAACAAACTCTCAAAGAGATTTTGTATAGTACGTTATAGTTCACAAAGGACATCCACATATATATTACCTCATGCGATTTTCACAGCAACCCTACTGATGCATATATTATTATCCTTATTTTATCAATGTAGAAATTAGTGCTCAGAAAGTTTTATAATTTCCCCAAGATCACAATATTTAATAAATTACAGACAAGGGGCTTGAATGCAAGTCCTCTGATCTGCTTTCTTCCTTCTATGCCACAAATCATCCTTCTTGTGTAACCAAATGTAATTGCTTTTTATCAAAAGAATGACTTTTAACCACCACCACAATCCCTGGAAGCTACTGCAAAATCAATAGAGCTCTAGTTTATCCTCAATGAAGTTAGCTACAATAGTTCATTTGAACTATCCTGTATGCATCATTAAAGGAAAGGATTGATTCTGAACAGACATCGGGCATCATTAATTACCAGCAATTTATTTATCAAGTCTTTCATAACTCAATGCTCGTGTTAGCTGCTATGTATCCATTCATGAATTGGACAAACATTGAGTAAGTACCTACTATGTCCATGCACTGTGCTGGGCGCTGGGAATAGTATGGTGCCTACAGTTAAGGAGAGAAAATACTGAATTGGGAGTAAGGAACTGTGACTTCTAGTCTGGCTCAACCACTAATTATCTATGTGACCTTGGGCAAGACATTAAATGTCTTCTGAGCCGCATTTATTTACATAACTATAAACAATTCAAATAAAAAAATGTGTATGAGAGAATTCTGAAAACTATACCATCTGGAAAAATGTGAGGTTTGATAAGGAAAAGAAGGGCCACAGACTTACAGATTAAGACAAATAGGGATGGAGTGACAAATCTAATTAATTAGTAATTTAAACAATAGTGTATTTTTAAAGAACTTATGTTTCATTACTCTTGGGTACACACAGTAACAATAATAGTGAGTGACTACACTCAAACACTGGCAACACAGACTGAATTAAGTCACAAAAGAAATATCCAATTTCTTACTAGTGCTTTCAAAATGACCTCTCAATCAAATGATTTTAACAGCTGCTTTTTTTCTAACTAATTTCTGTGCAGAAATAGACATTGCCAAAGGTTTATAACATGGTCCTACCAGAACTGCTTTAATGGATTCTGGACATTTTGAAAGAACATTAATTCTTCTTCCTAAATAATCTCAAATTTAACCCCTCTTCTCTGGCCCCACTGCAAATGCCTTAATTTAAGTCAATGTCACCTTTAGCCTGAGCTACCACAACAGCATGGGCTTTGGAGCCAGACAGACTTGAGAACTGGCTGTGCCACTTACTAGCCACGTGACCACTGGTAAGTTATTTAACTCCTCGCTGCCTCAATTTCCTCTTCTGTCAAATGGGGGGGGGGTGGATAACACTAATATAACACTAATACCTACTTCATGGGATTGTCGAATAATTAAATAGGAAAATGTGTCTAAAGTATGGAAAAATGCAATGCCTGGAACATAGCAAACATTTTTCAGATATTGAGATACACGGAGGTATAAACATAGAGCAGAGGTGACTTTACAATTTCTATTTGGAGGGGGAAAATTTCTATTTTCTATTTCTAGTTCTGGTTGCAAAGGGGCTTGAAGTAGTTTGCATAGCACTTTTCGTTAGATTGCAGAAATGGCCAACAGGAGAAGGGCTAAAGGAGCCCTTAACAGGGATGTTAAGCATCTCCCCAACCACTCCTTAATGCAGCCTCTGCTATAGACATAAAGACATAGAAACATGATTACAAGGAGAACATATCCCTGCCCTGACTAAAAGTCTTTGATAACTCATCATTGTATATTGGCTGAAATTCCTGCTTTTTATAATAACCTACAAAGTCTTCTACAATTTAGTCACAAATTCTTATTCTAGTTTCTTCTTCTGATCTTTCATCCCCTAGTTATCTTAGGGGCTATATATGCCTGCACCCTGGCTACATTAGATTGCTCACTCTTCTCAAAATATGACATGCATTTCCATTCTTCTGTGTTGTTGATCCTGTTATCCCTTCATGTAGTGCCTATCCCCTTCCACGTTTGGGAAATTCTAGCCATCATTCAAATCCCAGGTAAAAATGTCACTCTCTTGATGAAGTCTTTCCCAACAAAAGAGTGCAGTACTATAAATACTGATTATAATGATAAACTGAATCATCAAGAAACAACATATAGTTGTATATTCAGTTTAATAAGGTAGGATCACATTACTTTAATTCCTTAATTTGGAAAATTATCTCCCAAAAATAGTCAAGTTAAAACTTGTTTCACATTTCAAATGATTAAGTTTCAATTATCTGGGAATTTGTGTATAATATCTGATTCTCCAATTATTGAAAATAAATGTGACATGAATATACCTTTCTTAAGTTTCAAACAGAAAACACATACTATATTATATATATATATATATATATATATACATATAAATATTAAGAATCCACAAATATATCATATTCCAAAACTTCATTCATTCAACCAACATACACAGCATGGTCACTCCTTCACATCTGTGGCTCCCAAAGGACCTCAAAGAGTTAACATGTTTGTTTCACACTCCAGTTTGGAATGCCACTCTTCCCTCCACTATTGGAATTCTGTTCCAGCATTACATTACATAGCTTCCCTAATGCCTGCCTATGGGGATGTGGGTAATGGCGCCATCTGACACTTGTCATAATTTCATTCAAACTCATATTGCTTTTACATTGTATTTTCCTTTGCCATTCTGGCTCCTAACTGCCAGCAGCAGGCTCAAATTTTACCTAAATGGGAGCATTTTGACTTGGGGAGAGAACATTGCTCAGTGCCATTTGCTTAATAGTATACATTACTGCAGAGGGAGGGTTCTGACCCAGGGCCAAGTCCCCTGCATCCAGAGCATGGGAAATTTCAAGGGCAAGACAGCAGCCCCTGCAGAGATGTGAAAATCCTTGCTGAGCAGTGAGAGTGCGAGTGGAAGAGAATCTCAATGGAACCTGTCACCCCAAATCAAGGTTGGGCCTGAAGCATTCGGTTAGAATGAAGGGAGGAAGGAAAACAAGTGTCCCCTCAGATGCCAGATAAATGTCTCTTAACTGTACCTCCTCCCAAATGTCCTCTGCACATGTAATGGTGAGTAATTTCTAAGTGCTAATCAAAGAGACAGCATGAAATAAGGTTTTAAAGAAGGCAGGTGATACATGCAGAATAACAAGAGCCAAGGGACAGATAAACGGTTTTAATTCACCCAAAATATGTTTGAAATAGGGCCTGGAAACAGAGAAGTCCATATAATGAGAGAAACAATAAGTCAGCCCTACGAGGAGGTATAATTGAAAATGTAGAAGTAATAACGACACAACCTGAGGTAAAGAGGAAAGGGTATTAAACTGTGAATTTACAGGAAGCATTCAGGCTTCCTGCTGTCAAAGAAGTTCAGGATATTTTCAGTGTTTGGGCAAAGAGACAAGAAATCAAGTCAACAGAAAAAAAATTTAGTTGATGTGGCGAGGAGGGAGGCAGGGAATAGAGTGAAGAGGGAATATAAACAAAACAGAAGCTTCTTGGATTTGTGGAAACTGTGATGTCAGGCCATGTAGTGCCCCCCCCTACTCCTTTCACAACCTGTCCATAGCCTAGTCAATAGTCACCTTCTTTCCCTTCCACTCCTGCAGATCCTCATAGCTCCATACTGTCTCTTATTTCTCAGGTTTCCCACTGACTGTCCCATCATGATTGGCCCTATCCTACTCGACCAAAATTCCAAAACTTTCCCTCTCAACCAACATCATATTCCTTCCCAGGGAGCTTTTCAGGTGTCTGGAAGGAATCTGTTTTCCTCAGAACTCTGGTTTCAGAGAGTGTCTCATAAGAGCAGGTGAGCTCAGCACTCCCCTGCTTTAAACGAAAAGCTCCCCTTTTGTCCATTTTATATATTGAAGTGCAGAATAATTTTTTTCAAAAGGGTGTCACTGTTCATTTGAATCTGAAAAATACCATGACAAACATACAATGAGTCACTCCTACTGGGAACTACCCATTAAATGAAACACTTGACTAGCTGGCCAGCCTATTGACCAGGATTCATGTGGAAGATGACAGCTTTCATCAGAAAAGTCTTTCAGGTCCTTTCTCATCACATTTTATAGGCAACTGTATAAGGCTCATATTAGGTCCATATACAGGACTGCCGAGATCAAGCTCAGCCAGTCCTGGTTAAAAAACAAAACATGCAAAGAAACTTGTTCGGAGCCTTCACAAGGATGGACTGGCTAAATGCCTTCACACAAAATTTTCTCAGAATGTTCCTCCCCGACTGCTAGGCATTCCAACATAATGTACGGTCTTCTGTATTTCTCTGGGGTTATACATTCCTACTTTCACCATAGTTTCTTACAGGCCTTCTTGGATCTTTTATAGACACGTGTATTAGCTTTTAATCTTCAAGGCTGCAAGCTGAAGACATTCAAGCATACAGTGTGTATCTCTGAACACCTTGCACTCTAAATCTAGGTCCTCTGCTGCAAACCAGTACTTCATCACAACCGCCAGGTACTTAGCTGCCCCAAATTTCAGGAGATTAAAATCTCTCTTTTCATGGCTTTTATATTTTATTCTCTCACTGAGCTAACACCAAAAGACCAACCCATCAAAGACCTAATAAAGAATTAGATTGAAATTATATCTATAGAGATCTCCATATTTCTTAAATGGCCATTTTTTATCTATTTATTGAGTGTTTATTATTTCCTCTCAAAATGCAAAGTCCCTAGCACTTCCTTCAAGGTTCTCCACGATTTTGATCCATCAAAATCTCTAACCTTCATATCCCATGGCACCCTTCAATCATTCTCTATTCTAAATACCATGAACTACCCACTAGCGCTTAAACTTTTATACCTCCCTTGCTTTGTTCATGCTGTTCTCTCTAGTCATAATACCCTTCCCCACATGCTCTGCTTACCAAAATGATAATCATTTTTCAAAGCCCAGGCCAATTGCCAGCTCTTCATAAAATTTACCTGTTCCCTCCAGTGAGACATAACACTTCTTTCCTCTGTGCCACCATGGTAGTTTTTTGCTTATAGCTCTACTGAGCACTTACCACACTCTGCCTTCTAGTTGTGTACTTGGTCTAGATCCTGCTCCCTACTTAGGGGTACGCCTCAGAGGGTAGAAACCAGCTCTAGTTGACTTCACTCTCCCCACTATGGCTTCACAAAAATGCTTCTTTTAAATGTGAATCACTGGCCATAACCATGCTCATTTTAGCTTATGACTGAAAAGATCCTTAAAAAAATGTGATTTGTATACTTGATTGTATATCTATTTTGAAGAACATTGTTGCTACTTATACTTTAATGATTCAAGAAGACTGGGCAAATCCTTTAGCCCAGGACTTGATTGTAATGAGTGCACCATCGAAATCACTTATGTGGAAAAGGTTGTAATGGGACTAGACCGTACAGTGCGAAATTCTTCTGTTTGTGGTTTTTTTCAGGCAGTGCCTCAAGAGTGGATAGCATACATGAAAAATTGCTTTCCTATGTTCCCTACTGCTTTAAAAACAAAAGATCTTAACTTTGGAAATTCCATTTCATCAGCATATATAGCTATGCATATATTGTTCTAGTTCAAGAAAAAAATTGCCACAAATTGAGTCCACTTAAAAATTCACTTAAAACAAAGTATTTTCCCAGTGCAACACTTTCATATAGGCATGTTATTCATTTATGCATTTATTTATACTCTACCTCATTCCAGAAAGGTGGTTTACAGTAAGAATAGATTTAGTAAGCTAATGATAAATATAAATGGAATAAAAATGGAATCGGGACCAGGACAATATAGATTATACAAATTTATTCATTGGTTTACTTAATTATCTGAATCTCTCACTAGACCATAAGCTCTGTGAGAGAAGGGTTTATGTTTGTTTCATTCACCACTTTATATTCAGCACCTGGCATACAGTTGGTACTCAATAAATACATGCTGAATTAATGAATTTTAAAGTAACATTCTATGTAGACCATAAAGCAAAATCTACTTGCTGCAATTGAGCCCAAATTTGGACATAAACTTCAAGGCAGCCAAAGCAAAAAGGAAGGTAGATTTAATTCTCAAAAAGAATAATTCATACCAGTTTTTCAGGTGAAACAAACCTTTCTCTAGAATTCTGTTCTAAATAAATTGCTCACACGGGGCTCATAAGAGGCACTGGGTGATCCACAGAATGATATCCTTAACAGTACTTCTGCAGCTTTCCTTTAGTTGTTTCTATCACAGAGTATGATAACAGCAAAGGGCAGGACATTAAAACAGAAGTTAGGTAGAAGGCGTGGCTCCAGCGAGAGACTAAGAAAATAGAGATATGTTGATATATAGCCTTTTGGAGGTCTGGCTTGATTCAAGCATAGAATTTTATATTCCTTTAGATCCTCCATAGTGCCAACACAATAATCACATATATCATATACTTACTGCCAACTGATCAATCATTTTAAAATATCCAATTGCACTTAGTGAGTCCCACACTTACTTCTTTCCCACTTTCCCACTTGTGTGCCTTCACTTTTGCTGCTCCCTGTATCTGGCAAGTTTTCTCTACCTTATCTCCATCTGTCAAAATATAACTTATCTTTCAAGATTAACCAGAAATGCTACTTATTTTTTCACACGCTTCCTGATCTCAACCAGCTGTGATTCTTTGAAACCACAAGGTATGATTTACCTCATCTATTTTCCATTTCTTTGGTCTGCTTTCTATTAGAATCATCTAGAAATTTTGCCTTTATGGCAAGAATTCTGTCTCACTCATGTCTAAATTCTCCAAAAGATCCACCACCCTATTTTGTACTAACCAGGCATTTACAAAATATTCAGTTGAATAACAATGGGTTGGTAATTGTGAGATTTGGTTAATCTCATTCAGTGAATCTTATTCAAATAATTGCATTGGCAATTAGGGTCAATCTATAAATCATGGACATTTTTTAAAAGATATTTTGAAAGTAATAGTAGTTGGCATGTTGGGCATAAACAAGAAAGAACATTTACGAGTATGAGAATTATAATGTACAGGACAAAATTCAGGAGTCCACCATGTCCTAAATTTACTCACTGCATGAAACAATCTTATTCAGTTTTGTATCACAAATTATAATCTTGATCCTGACCCCGGCCCTATGCCTTATTTGGGTGGTATATAGTGGTATATATAGAGCATAAATAAATTATGCAGTGAGAGGTGCTATTCATTTTCCTCAACCCACAGTCTGGTACTTGGCTTTGGTAAACTTAATGGCCAAATAAACTGCTCTTTGCACAAGGACTGAGTTTTTTGGAAGCAACATCGTATGCAGTCTCACCATAGGAAGATCTGTGGCATATCATCATCAGCAGTCACAGTTTCTTGATTTGTGCGCAGAGACTTCCAGAAGCCTCTGGGCAGCATTTGCTCAGTTTTCATGTTGTTTCTATAATCAATATACGATGTCAAGAGATGACCACTACATCTCAAACTCATCCTGCCACCAATGCCCCTAGATTTCTTCCAGTTAGGCTTAATTTTGACAGAAGTTGTGGACTGGTATCAGCTGAATGTATTGTATCTCTTTTTGGCAATCTTAGGTTTCTTGAGGGGTCTAGGAGTGTCCAGGAGGCCAGTCAGAAGATGCTGCTACCTCTGGAGGTCGTGCTGAGTAGGAGAAAGGGAAAGAAGGATTGCAGGGTCTGAGAGACCCAATTGCTTTTAAAAAAGAAAAGATAACAGCTTTATTGAGATATATTTCACATACCATATTCTCCCTTTTAAAGTGTACAGTTCGGTGGTTTCTAGTATATTCACAGAGTTTTTCAGCCATCACCACAATCTAATTTTAGAACATTCCTAACTGACTTTTGATGAAATCTTCTGATCACAAATGGGACTGAGAAAGAGAGTATCCAATGTGAGCCTAGCCCTACTGTAGGAGACACAACTTAAAATATGAAAGATCATGAATATCAACATATATATGGTCCTAGATTGCGTTCTTCTGATTTGCATTAAAGTGATACACCATCCTTTTTATATCTGAAAAAATTGCAATCATGTAGTACTGATACATTCAGATATCTCAATGTGAGTAACTAAAACCACAAAGAAGATAAGCTGAACGTGGATGCTAAACATAGCAGCTGAAAATTGGATTTGTTCAAGTGCCACCCACATAGTTTTATATCGATCAGAAAAATAAAGATATATGGATGGGGTCATTTTCCTTTTTGTTTTCCTGGTCATCTTTCAAAATTACCACATATACTATTTTTGCTAATAAGCATCTTATTTAACTTCTACGTTAAGGACTCTAGTTTTGATCTCCAGCTGAAAAATCCAGAGTTCCTATGGTTGCTAGGGAACCAACAAATATAATTCTTCAAGCTCTTGTAATATAAAAGTATAATTATACACTTGCTTACAGGAAAAAAAGACTTACAAAGACTATTTTTCCCTAAAATGAGATTAACTAATGCAATCATTTCTATATGGGAAATAAATAAAGTTACACAGGGAAATAGCAGTAAACATGATAATAGGAGAATCATCTGAACTTCCTATTGTTCTCCCACCCTCCACCTCTTCAAATCTACTCTTTGTGATTAGAAAGTCTTGATTTGGCCCCCAATGTAAAACACACTCTTCTGTTACTGCCTTCAGTAATATTTCATTTAGCTCCCCTCCAAAATTAGATACAAGAAGCTCATTATAGCGGGTTATAAAATTTACTCCTGATAGATTTGTTATTAATATTTCATTATTGTGATTGCTGATGGTCTCAGGTTCAGGGGAAAGCTCTTCTGGGATAATCAATCTCCTGTCTTTATGAGAAACATTATTCATAAACTTATGTAAAAGGTCTGCTCTTTCATTATACTATAACCAGCTAACAATCCATCTGTATGTGCCCATCTGACCTTGCAATTACTTGCTTATCTCTATGATGCATTGCAATGGAGTTATTAATTCCACTTCCTTAAGACTTTTATTCTTTTGCTCTGTAGGTCAGCCAGGGAAACTGATAGAGAACCCATTAATAACAATTATCAGCAACTCATGAGGTATATGGAAAACATTCTTCCAAAAGGTGAGAATTTGCTCCTGAAGAGAAGCAAATGGAGCTACCTCCAATTCCAGGAAAACCTTTTCTCTAACTCGGAACATCGACTCAATGGTAGCAGTTACTGGCTGAGGAAATGAGAATAAGAAACAGTACCAGGGCTCTCAGCTATCAATGGACCAATTTGTTTCTCATGAGCTTTCTGGCAATATCCCCAACTAAGTCTTTGTCCTGTTCACAATGTGCCTACTTGTTGCATGATTTACCACTGTTAGTCTGCTAGTAAGAGAGAGAAAAGAGGCATGTCTCCAGGCTGCCCCAAAGTGTCAGCCTTACAAACACTAATATCCCTGTTCAAACAGTGCAAACAGTTCTAGAACCACGTTCATCCAACTTTATTTATAGTCTATCTGTCTCAGTCAAAACTGCTCTTAGGATCCCTTGTGCTTGAGGGAAGCATGCTTTGCTTCGAAGTTAGGGATGGTGAAATCACAGTGTTAGAGCATCACAGTCCTGAAAAGGACTCATAAAAGATCACCTTTCTCAGCATACTGCCTGAAGGCAGGCTGTGGAAACCATCCTGAGCTAATTATGCCCACCCTTTCTTATATCCCCTTGGGCAGGAAAGATGGTGAAAGTAAGAGTAATCTTGCAGAAAACGAGGCTGGAATCACACCATCGATTCTGGATTCTCCTTTTCCTATCCATTTACTCCTGTTACCATTCTGGACTAGGCTCATGACAGGACAGAATTACTTCAAGCGTCCCCTTAGTGGCTTCTCCTGCTATGGCCACTATCACCACTATCAGCTGCTTCAGACTATTTCACTTTGTCATGAGTCAATAATATAGAGCAATCCTTTTCCAGGTTCCTAGTATAGTTATTTATTCAAGAACAAGTATTTATTAGACATCTACCACTACCCAGCACCATTCTAGACACTGAGAATAGCATAGAGAACAAAACAGACAAAAATATTCACTCTAACGCAACTCACATTGTAATTAGGAGACTGGGATAATAAACAAAATAAACAAGTAAATATATGGTATGTCTGATGATAGTTCAGGCTATGGATGAGAATAACATAGAGATGTAAGATAATAATTGTTAGGGCTGGGTTTGGGGCATAAGTGGGAAACAGTTATAACTGTCTCTTGATCTCTCTTCCAAAGTTTGTTTTCACTGCCCTGTTATGTGTATTTACCTATATTCTTTCTGGAAAGGTTTGGGAAGCATATGTAGTATAAATAAATAAACACATTTATCTTAATTTTTTAAAAGATTTTATTTTTCCTTTTTCTCCCAAAGCCCCCTGGTACATAGCTGTGTATTCTTAACTGTGGGTCCCTCTAGTTGTGGCATGTGGGATGCCACCTCAGCATGGCTTGATATGTGGTGCTATGTCCGTGCCCAGGACTCAAACCGGAGAAAACCTGGGTCACCGAAGCGGAGCGTGTGAACTTAACCACTCAGCCATGGGGCCAGCCCCTATCTTATCATGTTTTTTCTAAATTCCTCTGCCTGGTTTTCAGGGTCCTCCATATTCTGATCAAAACATACCTTTCAATATTTCAGTCACTCATCACAGATTGAAAAGTCCATTTAAACCTGTCACACCACTCCTGCTGATAGGCCTTGGCCAGTTTGGCATAAACTTCTTTCTCCAAATTCCCTAACACATTTCCTCTTGGCAATATCATAGAAGGGGTCCAGTGCATGCCTGCCATTTTATGTGAAGATGCTCCAGAAAGACCTGCCATAAGGCTCTGGATGCTGAAGGTGGAGGGGATAAGAGCCCCACCCCCGTTATAAGAGCACACTGACAGGATAAGACTGAAGGTAGATGGAAGGGGCTGGGAAAACTACACACTAATGGCCTGACAATTAGCTAAGGATGCATGTGCCTCCATCCCCACCCCTCGGGTCAGCATGCATTGACTATAAGGGAACAGTGGGAAGACTACCCAGGAGGGAACATTTCACTTCACGGCACATCTCTCGAGAGCCTACTGAAATTCGGACCCAAATGATCATCCCCTAGACATGTTTCTTGCTCTCTGCTGAACTGAGAATATCTCAAGTTAGGATGAGAAGCAAAAGGCAGACATATGAGACCTGCTGAGAATTAAGCCATGTATCTCTAGGAAACACATAAATAAGAATGGTCACAGCAAGGAGAAAAGGTACACTTATAACTATAGACAACTTTTGTCTCTTTAATCTGTGCCCCAGAAAAGGATAGGTCACCAAATGGCCCAGAGAGAAGGGACTTTTTATAACAAAATATCATAGCCTGGGGCTGGCCTGGTGGCATAGTGGTTAAGTTCTCGTGCTCTGTTTTGGTGGCCCAGGGTTCACAGGTTCAGATCCTGGGGGCAGACCTACACACTGCTCATCAAGCCATGCTGTGGCGGCATCCACATACAAAATAGAGGAAGATTGGCAAAGATGTTAGCTCAGGGACAATCTTCCCAACCAAAAGTAAAAAGATCATAGCCTGTATGAGGAAGAAGAGTTAGAACTTGACTTACCAATTCTCAGACTAGTGAGTGAGCTTGGATAATGAATTTCAATAATACCTGAAGTCTAGAAGTATATAATTTTTCAAAAAAAGAGTTCCCGGTAAAACTGCAAGGAAAATATCTGAGTATATATGGCATATATGGACGAGAAAAGGCTCTTCAGAAGGGTGTTGTCATGCCCAGAATGTATGTTGCTCTATGTTTCTAAGATTGATAGAGATAGCAGTTAGAAGGAAACAAGAATTGTTGTGATATGCTTGTATTCAATCAAAATTTTATAATAATTAGGTTGACAGTCAAGTTTAGAGTTTAAGAAAAGGGCATCACATTTCTTCCACATAGGAGAAAACTAATAAGGGTCAATTGACCAAGGGCAATGTACCCTCTCTGTTTATACCCAATACATCCCAGGGGAACTTTGTGTAGAATAAAGTGTGGGAGTTTGTGTTAGTTTCCTAGGGCAGTCATAACCAATAACCAGAAATTGATGACTTAAAATGACAGAAATTTATCCTTTCATAGTTCATAAATCAAGGTGTTAGCAGGGTTAGTTCCTTCTGGAGGTTCTGAGAGAGAACCCATTCCCTGCCTCTCTCCTGGCTCCTGGTTGCTACCAGTATTAGTGTTCCTTGGCTTGTAGGTGCAGCACATTATTCCCTGCCTCTGTGTTCACTTGGCCTTTCCCTCTGTCTCTATCTCAAATTGCTCTTTTTTCTTACAAGAACAATAGTCTTTGGACTTAGGGCCCATCCTAAGTCCAGGATAATCTTATCTCAAGATCCTTAACTTAATTACATCCGCAAAGACCCTATTTCCAAATAAGGTCACATTTACAACTACTAGGGGTTAGGACTTGGACATACCTTTTGGGGAGACACAATTCATCCACTTCAGATTTGTTCAGGAGGAGAGAAATAAACCTCCAACAGCTGCTCAGAGGAAGCAGTTCAACAACTAAATTTATTCCTTATCAAAGAGCTAGACATCCCCCAGTCTAGAGGGAATTCTTAATCTTTTAGGGGCTTGACTCTTCCAAGTCTTTCTTAGAAGAGGAGAGCTACTAACTCCAAAAAATGCAATTTATCAAGAGCTCTGTCCCTGAGGCTATCACATCTGCCTCCTTCCCCATCTCTCTGGTTCTAACAGGTGCATACCTTTTTTTTTAACAAGGCTCATATTTTGCTTTACAAGACCTAAAACAAAAACCCTGATGGGTGCATATATTATGGTACTCTGGAAATAAACTAATGTGTGGTGGTGACATTAGCACCTTAAATAAAACTAAAAGTAGTTAGATAACGAGTCCAATAATGCGTCCACTGTCCGTGCCAAGCTGTCTTTCACATAGTAAGTGCTCAATAAGTAAATATTAACTCTTTCGATGAAACACAGATTACTGTGTTTAGGCCCACATTCATGGCTCAATTGTGAGAGTTGTGAGAGCGCACCAACAAGGCCAGAGCTGTAAATCAGATTGCCAGACAACGTGGATGGTTGTGGTCAGAAAGGTTGTACCCTACCAGCAAATAACATCTCTCCGGTTCCCTAATGCAAAGAAAAACATGGTCAAGGATATCAATGACTGCACATAGGAACCAATAAAATGAATGGTGCTTTTGGCTGTCAAGTTTAGAAACCTCAGGAATATAGCAGAAGGAAAAGAACATCTCCGAATGTGGCAGGAAACCACATATAGACATGCACGGTACCTGGAAATAAGTTGAAATAAGTTCCCTTCACATCACACCTCATATTGGAAGACACACCCATTTCCTCCAGTGCTGAGGATACATGTGATCTATGATCCCAGTACACACACACATACACTTCACTCTAGAGTAAAAGTAGTAAAGGGAAATAGCAATAGTCCTCATATTTCCTAGTATAATAAAGCCTCAAAAGATGTATTACCTATTCAAACAGGACAGCTGTGATAGAACACAAAACTGAATAGCCCATTAACCCTTTCTATAACATTATATGACATAAACCAAAATATTTTCTATCCTATATACTGTGAGTCTTAAACAGAGGAAAAATTCCACAGAGTCCCTTATCAAACGCTTGTCACTTTCTCTCAGGTATAAATAACAATAATGAAGAAGACCTAATCTCCCCTTCATAACTATATGGTTTATGGGATGGCTCCTCTTATGGCGTCTGTGTAAGTAAAAATGCGTAAAAATTTAAAGGAGCCCAAGTTGACCTGGTAGAGAATATTCGCAGCCTGATATTGAAAAAACACCCTATAGTATTACCCAGGCTACATTGCACTGTAAAAATCTCGGCTTTTTCTTTAGAATACTTGCAAATAAGAGTAGGCCTGGCTAGAAAAGTCACTGATCCATAACCAGAAGGCAACAAAATGTAGTCAAATGTTCCTATGCCCAAGAAAAGTCTGTGTGTGTATGAGGGAGAGGGTATTTGATTGAACCCTACAGATCCTGCAGTGAATGTGCTGTAATGAAACACAAATTATGCTGCCTTTGAGCAATAAACAGGAGGGCTGACACCTTAACTTGCCTGTTTCTGGGTGTATGCCTCTTTCTAGCAATTAACCATGATAGTTTTATTATGGTCCACGAAACAGCTAATCAGTAGGGTGGGATGCTAGTTACAGTCCACAGCCAGTCCTGTGTGCTTGCATAATACCCACGATTTTGCTCCCAGCTGTTCAGTTTAATCCATTTATGGCTGTTTATGGCTCGCAGTCACAGAAATCTTCTATTTACAGCTCATTCATCATTCTTTACATTTTCACAAATCCAGGCCGAATGCTCTGAGGGTGAGAAACAAACCCAGACTTCCCCAGTTCCCTTTGCTATCTCAGCACATCAAACTTCCTTATTCTTCTGAAAGGTTCACAAAGCATATTTTGTTACACTCCAAATTTACATTAAACTGGTTTCACCTGACCCATGAGATTATGCTACTTGAAATTTAAAAGGCAAATATGTAACTCTAATTTCTTTTCCACTTTGCAGGGAGTTAGATGATTCTAAAGTGGTTGTCTCAGTTCTTTGAAAGTGGAGAAGGGTCGGTATTGATGAAAGTCAACCATCAGTTGTGAATATTGCCGTTAACACTAATAGAAAACTAGACTAGAGACTTAATAGCTGGTAAGTGTGTCACCAATGTGGTATCAACTAGGTCTCTTAAAAATAGTCCAAGTTTAACTTTTTTTCTTTACAGATAGAATACTGTCACATCCCCATACCTATGTACATCATTAGTGACAACAAGTCATGAGAATGTTCAGATCCATGCCTTTTGAAGCCAGTGCTCTCAAAGCCTGCTTAGAAATTTTGATGAAACTTACAGAAAATTTGTCTTAATTAGGGGAAAAATGCAATTCTATGTCACCCGGGGTCAACGTCCTCCAGCTAACGACCATCAGAAACATACCTGTTATTGAAGAAAATTAAATGTATTGATTCATTGCAATGAGGGGACAACATACCATGGGGGCCTGTGGGTGTATTTCAGTGAAAGGAACTTGTTACAATATTTGGGCCTGTGTTGAGTTACTCTGGGGAGGGTTTAAATACCCATGGTTTTGCTCTGGATTAGGTTCTCTCAGGAAGCAGCAGTAATTCTATGATTGGAACTCAACAATTTTTGTGTGGGAGGCACAAGAAACGCAGTGGGACTAAAACTGTAATCGGTGAAGAAGTAGCAGTCACTCATATTCGTCAGGATAGGGCCATGTTTGGTCATTTTTGTAGTTTGGGAATTGTTCTTGTTTTTGGCCGTGCTCAGACATGATGACAAAGTGGTCTTGTTTTGCCTTGTTCTCTCATGGTCACGGAGTGACCTTATCTGATGTAGGTATTATGAGAAATTTTTTATGTTGAACAGAACACTCAGATCTACCTGTGAGTACCAGGACAGCAATAGGCAGACAGCAGTCAGGGGCCATGTTTTTCTTTCTCACAGGTTTTATGGAGGAAGGAGAACTGTCATGAAATCTCATAAGCGATGATAAAGTTTCCCAGTGCCATACACACACACACACACGCACCACAGTACCTGGTAACAAGCACAGCTCATGCTCCCTGCAAACTCCTGGTCTGTTTTCGTGGTCGCTGAAAAATTGACACAGATGTTTCCAGTTATCATAGCTTTGGTTTCTCGGGACTTGTTTCTGGCTGCTGCTATGAGCTTCCTTTTATTTGGTCTCTTGTAGAACTAAGCCAAAAGTAAAAAAATATAAAGAATAAAAAGGTACATATTAAAAAGCAGTCATATTTTGAAGTTAGGGTGATGAGTCTTTTCCCCCATACTTATTCTACTCCAACTTCATGCTCTAAGTATTTTTAAACGAACACAACAATCTTTACTAAATGTACAGCCATGAGGAGGATATAGACACATAAAAGTAAGCATTCCAGGGGAAAATACTGAAGAAAACCATTTTCCACACTGGGTGCATCCATCCCAGGATTCTAGTACATAAACCTAAGGGCCATTTGAAAAAGAAATTTCCAATCTTCCCTGACATTGTCTCTTTATTCAATAAATATTTATTGAATACCTAATACACAAAGAGTAGACTCCATTTCCATCAGTATGAAAGAATGCATAATCTCAAAAGTGCTTTTCTTTCAAAACACCTACATTGTGGATAAACTACAACAAATATAAAGCTAAATGCACTGCTGAGCTTGTGAGAAATAAGGGAAATCCCTAAGGGGTGGGGGCAGGGAGAGACAGACAGTGAGATAAGAGAGAGACAGAGAAGCAGAATACAGAGCTCTAAGCAAAAGCAAAAACCAGCATTGGATTATGGGCTGTGCAGGTACGGGAAACCCAGATTTGGGGAATCAACATATACCTTAGGTAACAGAGATGATGCCTTGGCCCAGAATAAGAGCAAATCGTGCACCTAAACTGAAACCTCTGCTGGAGTCCAGAAGGAGATCACACCGTTAGTGAACACCAGAAGAAAATCTGCCTAATGGCAATAGGAGCCCAGGGGAAGACCTGCCTCGCTCTCCTGTAGCTTCAGGTATGGATAAACGGCCTCTCCTGAGATTAGTAACAATGGGCCTTCCCTCAGTTACAGCTGTGGTTTATATTTATACTATCTTCAGGAAATCCCAAAGCAAGTAGTTAAGTTAAAGAGATCTCAGGTTGGTAACAACTCTTGACACCTGGAAGAAGCAACCTCCCTTTTTTCTGGAGGAAAGCAGCTAATATAGACCTTCAAAACTCACACGAAGTAAATTCAGCCGGAGCCAAACCATGCTCAGAATTAGTAGAAACAAGAAAAGGTTTTACTCACTCAAAGATTTCAGATATCAAAATTTTATGATACACAGTAAAAATGAGCAGATTTGAAAAGAAACAATTTAGAATATCTAGAACCAAAAATGTGATTGGAATAAAACTCAGTAGATGAGTTAAACAGATTAGGTAAAGCTGAAGAGAATAAGTGGAAGATTAAACACAAATAAATACCCAGAATAAAATATAGAGAGATTAAATATAGAAAACAGGAAACAGAAGTTCAGAGATATAGAGGATATGGTGAAAACGCTTTCCATATGTCTAATTGAAGTTCTAGAAAGAGAGAATTAAGACAATTGTGGAAGCAACATTCAAAGAGATAACGGCTGAGAAGATTACAGAATTAATAAAAGACATGCATCCTCTTTGAGAAGTGTGATGTATCTCAAACACTTAGACACATTGTGATGGAACTGTAAAACATCAAAGATAGAGAAAAAGATCTTAAATGCAGCCCTAGGGAAGAGATAAGTAACTTACAAAGACGTTTTTACTGAGAATAGGCTTCTCCACAGCAACAAGAAACACCAGAAGACAATGAAACTATCTTCAAAGTGCCAAGGAAAAGAAATCAATCTAGAATTGTGTTGGTATCAAAACCATCTAAGAATGAGAGGAAAATTTCAAACAAAAATTCTGTGTACCACTTACAAACGTTCAGTCAAGCAAAATTTAAAAGATATTCTTCAGGAAGAAAGCAAATTATCCCAGATATACAACTGAGTTACAAGAAATAATGGTGAATAAAGAAATTGGTAAACCAGGAGGGAAGATCTAAATAAGCATAGATAGTAAAAATAATAATTACCAATTATGAGGATTAAAAAATAGCAAACGGTAGACAGTACGTAAAGCTGATTGGGGTGATTAGAGTTCAAGTGTTGTAGATCTTTACATTGTTTGGTGGAGATTTCAAGACACAATGTTTAGAATTTGAAAATTTTATGGCAAATCACTAATATAGAAGAAATAGAGTGTATAATTGCCACATAAGTAGAAGGGACAGAATGGATTTAAAAAAAAACTCAATCAATCCAAAAGAAGGCGAAAAACAAAAAAAGAGGAGGAAACAAGAAGCATTAGAAAAAGTAAGACAAATAAAAGACGTAAAATAAGATGATAAAAATTTATCTAAATTGATCAGTAATCACAATAAATATGTGGCTTACTACACACAATGCAACAAAACAAGGTATCTTATGAATTAATACAAAGTAGTGCCAAGAAACATTCTTGTTTTCCTCTAATATTCTAGATTTGATATTGAGATGTTTATCTAAGTCTCTGTTGAGACTGTTTCCTGACTTACTCACCTGTTGGGGTAATGAGTTCCATAAGCTTGCTCCCTGCTGTGTGAAGAAAGTTTGCCTTCTATTTATCCTGAAGTGACCTTTCAAAACTCAAGAGGGGCCCACTGAGGTCTAATGTTCTGGGAGTCACAAAACATTGCTTGAGTCCCCTTTCCAACTGTTTCATGATTCCGTAGACATCAATCCTATTACCTCGCAGCTTCCCCCTTTTCAGAGTGAGAAGGTCTTGTCTGCATGTTCTGTCCAGAAAGTTAGCTGCGCACTCCCACTTCATCTAGTTTTTGAAGCAGGGAAATAATCCAGATGCTGATTCCTTGATATAAAATTTAAATTCAGAAAATGAAGTGTTATTGATCTCAGAACAAATATTTTCCATTACAGAAGAGATTCTAGCCACCAAGTACGTAAATAAATAAAACACAATGAGACTAATTTCTTCCACAATTCCTTCTAGAAAATTATTTTCCACCCTTTTTTGACTTAAGAAATCACTCAAGAAATACTTAAAAATATTTTTTGTTGTTTCTATGAAGGAATAAGGAAAATATTTTAGGTAAAAAAATAGTCCACGTTGATCAGTGTATTAGTATACATTTTAACATAAAATTAATTTCTAACATAATGTTTAATTATAGTCATAATTTAATAAGGAATGATAATTAAATTACTTTATGTAATATTAGCATAATATCAACCTATAAATTCCTAAATGATATACTGCTGTTTGGGGACCAAATGTTTACACAAAGGAAAGTTGAAATACCGCTAAATGTTATAGCATCAAAAATAGGCAACAACTGATTTTTTTGACCTGTAGCATTTTATATTTAAAGACAGAACTGGTTTATTTTTATAATTTTGTTGCTCTTTTTTCTAAATGACAACCTAAGCAACAAGGTTTTGGTATTTTATTCACCAGCTTTTCTCTCCCACATAATTGGCTGTGCATATAGTCTTCATTCCCAAGGAAAGAAAGAGCAAAAGTAGATATAATTAATACTGTATTTCTTCTTTGTAACATTAATCTGCCTCTCAAGAAAAGTTTTAGTATACTGAAGAATAATTTGATCAGAGGAGGGCAATTTATGAATCTAGTGAAAACACATCTTAAGATACATGCTGTATTAATATTTTTTCATTCTCTTTATTGACATGTTAAATTTTAACTTCCGTGTTCTTGATGCTTCCTGCCTTAAACTAACATTTTATTAAGTGTATAAAGTTCTGCAGATATATGATTAAGAATAGAAACAATTAAAACTGTAAAATGGTCATAACCATCTTGAAAATTGCAATGCTTGAGCTGAATGATTGCCAAAACAAAGACTAGGACCTGAGCATGCCTGTCTGATTATTTCTTATCACAAGGCATGCTCACTCAGTGTATGCTAGATGCCTCTGAAATTGATGTATATTAAGGGGAAATATTTTTAAACATTTCCCCTTAATGTTTTTTGTTAATTAGATATTGAGACAGATGCCACTTGTTACTGCTTTTAACAAAACTGATACTTACCTGGAACACATTGCGAAACATGGGAATTCAAGACCAGAAGTTGCAAAACACTGCCCTAGTCTATAACTGGCTTAAATGCAATTTAGAGTATATTAATTTGATTATTCTTTCAGTTAAGCTTCACTTAGAAAAGTTCATAGCTGAAAATGCATGCTTATTGATGTGAAAGAAAGAAATGAAAAATGAGCTCAAGCCAAATTGAATTATAAAGACAATTTACAATGGAAGGGTTTGGAGGGAGGCTAAGCAAGGTGTGGCCATGATATACCGAGACTAATTTTGAGCAAACAGGAATGGGATCCCTTCCAAAGTGCTTAGATTGGGAGGCTATAGCTCATTCCAAAGATGTCATTCAAAAGCTGTATTAAAAACACGCTTAGTGAAGAGACTTCATCATCATTTTATAAGCATACAAGAAAAGTCTTTTTTTGACTCACAGGTGGCATTTATTCAGTTTAATCATACATATTATTCATAAAGTTCGTATTTAAGTAGCCTTTATGTATTTCAAAAATTTAAAAATATCCTTAAAGAATAAAGCTTTGTAACAAAGGGGGAGATTAAAATGAGTCACAGTGCCAGAAGGCAATTCCCAAGACTGAGTTTCAGCAATGTTGAGAGCTCTGGCAGCCTCATTATAACAAGAGTTAGTACTGCAAAGCATTCATGTAAATGACAATAGCATTCAGTGGGTTATGCCAGCTTCAGTATTTTTTAATTAAATCAAACTAGTTATTCATTTATGGTCATATCTCGTATGAGGTGGAGCCATCACTTTTATGTTGCCTCATCTTGTTAGATTCTAAGCATATACTTCTTGTGGCTAGGCAGGGAATTCTAGCTCTCCTAAATTTGGAAATTGTCTTCACAGCTCCTCTAATTAAAGCTGTCCAGCTTCTCTAGTTAAGGCTGATTCTTTAAAACATTGTATGGAATAAAAATGTGTCTTCTATACCTTCCTATCTCTCTTTCAGTGCTACTCTCTGCTATAACCAGGTCTGTCAAATACTCAGGGTCTTCATTTGGTCCTGGCTTTCCCAGGAGGTGTGTCACACAGATCTGCCATCCAGCCTGGCATTAGTTACTCAAAGGAAAAAATAAAGGAATCAAGTTCCATATCTTTGGCAACTACATAAAACATTTCCTCCTGCAGTCGGAAAGGAAACCATCTTCAGGCTTCACGGAATGGGGACTTATCTACCCAGGCCCAGGCCTCTGCATAGTAACGGTTTCAGATAACAATCTGGCAAGTAAATACAACTGAAAACAAATCTGAGATTGTCCAGTTGCTATAAATGTACTTCATACAGAGATTATTAATAAAAAGAGTGTAGCCTACTTTTCAAAGAAGTTACCTATAAGTCAGAGTAATACTAAGATGAAGGATGGCCCTTGCAGCTAGGATATCACACTGTTCTTTATATGCAAAGACCTGACGCAGTGTTTGATGCATAGTAGGCATTTAATACATGGTAGCTAAAAATCTCTAAGCTGCCTGACTCTCAAGGTGATGGAACCCAAGATCTTCTAATCATCTACAGTAATGTCAGTCTTTCTCTTTCTCTGTCTCTTCTCTTTCATACGCACACCACAGCAAGGATAAGGGAGGAAAAAGGAGAGTCAAAGAGGTCAGGAGACCATAAATTTGTATATGAATGCATGTGAACAGTGTAATGTATCCATCTTCTCTATCCATAAATTCAGTTTTGAACTTTAGCAACCTCTCCTCACAAGGGATTCCTATGATCTTTAAAAGGAAAAATCTCTAATATGGTTTTGGCTTTTGTCTTAGCAATAGGGAAAAAAGAAAGAGAATGGGAAGAAAGAAATGTAATAAATGAAGAATCAAAGTAGCAGGAACTTTAAAAATGAAAGCATGTTGTGACAGGAAGAGCATAGGACTGGATGTCAGGAGACACGGGGTATATTCCAACTGCTGTCACTCACTAGTTATACAACTTTGCTTAAGTCATTAAACCTTTTTCCGAGCCTACATTTCCTCATTTTTAAACAAAGGAAAAAGTCTCTGTCAAGCATACTTCTCTGGATTATGCTGAGGATCAAGTGAAATAAGGGATAGGAAAGTGGTTGACCAAATATAAAGTGCAGTGAAGGAAAGTGGTTAACACAATTATGCGTTTTAAAGTGTCCCTTAAACATTATTGACTAAGACTTGATTGATAAGGACATAAAAGGTGAGGAGCAGAAGTTGATGACTCAGGAAATAGGACGTATACAGTAACAACATGGGGAAATGAGGCTTGATTAACCAGCTAGATTGTAACTGCCACAACTACCAAATATCTTTTTTTTTTAACAATGCACCTCCAGCATCCATGATCTCCTCAGAAACCCCCAAATTCCAGCAGCTTGCAGCTTAAGAACTCAATTCAGTTATTGAGTTATTGCTGTATTGGCACACAGCACCTTTAAATTCTCTTCTATGTTCAAGAACTATAATCTGCATTTAGAAAAATCTGTCTCTGCTTTTACTGCAGTAAATATAACATAAAATTTTACCATACATTTATGGGAGTCATCCTTTAGCTAGCATAGGTTATCTTTGATAAATTAGAACCTGTCCTTAGAAGAGAGAGGTTTTTAGTCACAACCCATGTAATGAAAAAGAATCAGAGACACCACAGGGCACTAATTGTGTCATGAAAGGGTCACTATTTCTCCTCAGGGTCACCATGAGCTGAGGCACAGCAGTAAAATGCTTGAGGGACCTGGCTGATCTCATCACAACCGAATGGTAGTTTGCTCCTCAGTTTGTCGTTTCTTGTTTTTCTATGTTTTAACTTGGTGCTTTGTTGATACCATATTGCCACTTTCTTCTGTTTCAATTCCCCTTGCCAATTTCATATGCCATTATCCTCTTTTATGAGAAACTCCTTTTTTGAGAAGCTGGCTTTTAATCACCTCGCCGTTCTTATGCCTCCTTTCTGACATGTGAAATGCCAGCTATCAATTCACCTTCATTCGTTTCTGCAGTTTCTCCTTTTTGCCTTAGCTGCTTATTTTCTCTGCCATCTCCCATTCTTATTTACATGGGATTTCCCTTTCTCTTTCACTAAGTGTTGCATTCCTTTATTTCAGTGACCTCAGGAAGCCGTGATCCTGACCCTCATGATTGTGAGCTATTTATTCCTTTTTTAATATAAATAATTTTGGAAGTTTAGCAGGAGGTCTTTTCCCTCAAGTTGTTCACTTCTTTAAAAGGGGCTGAAGTTTAAAAGAGCCTAACGTCTGAGTATTTTACAAATGGTCATCCCAAATAATACAGGAAAAAGTCTTAGTTCAAGAATTAGTTGGATAATGCAAGTTTGAGCCAAAAGAGAGTTGTTATCATCTGGAGATTCAATACAAAGCATACTGGATTTCCAAAGAATGTTGAATTTTTTACAGTTATCCATGGTTCCAATTTTAGCCTTAACATCATTACTGAACATACTTAGATTTGACTATATGTTGCTTCCCAAATGGCTCCTCCAATTGAAGAAGCAGTCAATCTTGGTGCTATCCACAGATGTAACACAAAACCTCTGCCACCTAAATATCATGTATTCTCTGCTTTTACTTCCAGTTCTCTGACAATTTTGTATTGTTTTTCAAATATCCAGGTCTTATTTTGGCCATATGAGATAAACTTTTGCCATTGACCTGCTTAGCTAATGATGCACTTTAACTAAAGACCTAAGATTCACCTTTAAGAAATCTTTGTATCATTTAATAAAATATCCAATAAGCTATTGAGCCCCATGAAGGTAGCCATTGAGAATCATCATCCTTCACTCACAATTTGACAGTCCTAGAGGAACTGTGCTAACACCTTGATGGGCTTGCTTTCATTTATATAATAGCTGTTTGGAGAATCATTTCTTACTTCAAAATTAGTATGACATTTTTATGGTAATTGCACCTAAACCACATGATAGCATAACCCAGACAAATCCCAATTGATGGACATTCTACAAAATACCTGACCAGTACTCCTCAAAACTGTCAAGATCATAAAACCAAGGAAAGTCTGAGAAACTGTCACAGCCAAGAGAAGCCCAAGGATACATGACAACTAAATTTTATGTGGTACCCTGGGTAGTGTCCTAGAATAGGAAAAGGAAATTAGATTAAAATGAAAGAAATTGGAATACAGCATGGACTTTGGTTAATAATAATTTATCAACTTTGGTTCATTAATTGTGACATATCTATCATATTAACTTAAGATGTTAACAAGAGATGATAGTTGATGTGGGGTATATAGGAACTTACTGTAGTGTCTTTATAATTTTTCTGTAAATCTAAAAACTATTCTAAACATTTTGAAATATATTTATTAAAAAAATACAATGTTAGCAGACAATCAGAGATAAACAGGCACAAAAGAGATATTACAATATGAGAGAGAAACAGCACAAACAACAGATGGAAGAGGAGCTCCACAAAACTTATGGAAAGTAAGATTAAAAGGTATAACACAAATATGCTTAATATTCTTATGTAGATAAACACGTAAGTTGAAAATTTTAGCAATGAACATGACACTACAAAAATAACACAACATTATTATTAATTATAGTCACCATGCTGTACATTGAGCCTCCAGGACTTATTCATCTCATAACTAAAAGTCTGTACCCTTTAATTAATATCTCCCATTTTGCCTGACCACCCCAGACTCTGGTAACCACTGTTCTACTCTCTGTTACTATGAAATTTGCTAAGAGAGTGGATCTCAAGTGTTCTCACTACACACACTCACAAATGGCAACTATGTGAGGTGATGGATTTGTTAATTAGTTTGATTGTGGTAATCATTTCAGTGTATATCTACATCAAAACATCACATCGTACACCAAATACATGCAATTTTTATTTGTCAACAACAAATTAATTAATTTAAATAAATGAAAGTTTGACAAAGAATCAAATAGGAATTCCAAAACTGAATAGTTCAACAATGAAACTCAGGAATGCAATAGATGAGCTTAACAGCTGAAAAGAAACTAATGAAATGGAAAATATATCAGACAAAAACCAATCCAAGATGAGGTAAATTGAAAGAAAGAATCGAAAATAAATAAGAGAAGTAAGGGATATAAAGGATACAGCAAGGAAAGCTAACATATGTGAAAGCTGAATCTCAGAAAGAAAAGCCAAAAAGATGGGTTAAGCAGAAGAAAAAAATTCTGTGAAGTTGAAGACAGGACATTTGAAACTATCTGGTCAGAGGAAAATAAAGAATAAAGAATGAAAAACAGTGAGGAAAGCCTACATGAATTATGAGATACCATTAAAATAAGCAAACTGTGCTTTATTGGAGTCCCAGAAGGAGCACAGAGGGAGAAAGAGGCAAAAAGTATATTTAAAGAGACAATGGCTGAGAACTTCCAAAACGTGGGGAGAGATTTGGACATCTAAGTTCATGGAGCCCATAGATCACTGAAAAGTTTCAACCTAAAAAGATCTTCTCCAAGAGACATTAAAATAAAACTGTCTAAAAACACAGAGAAAGAGAGAATTTTAAAAGCAGCAACAGAAACAAAATCCTCACATACAAGGAAACCTCCATAAGGCTATTGATGGATTTCTCAGCAGAGACCTTGCAGGCCAGGAGACAGTGGGATAATATATTCAAAGTGCTGAAACTGCGAACCAGGAATACGTTACCTGACAAAGTTGTCCTTCAGAAATGAAGGTGGATAAAGAATTCCCCAGACAAACAAAAGCTGAGGGAGTTCATCACCACTAGACCTGCCTTACCAGAAATGGTGAAAGGAGTTCTGCAAACTGACATGAAAGGACACTAATTGGTAACATGAAAAAACATAAAAAACATACTGGTAAATATAAGTATACAGTCAAATTCAGAATACTCTAATACTGTAATGTGGTAGTGTATGAATCACTTAAGTCTAGTATAAAGGTTAAAGGACAAAAGTATTAAAAACAACTATGATTAAAATAATGTGTTATGGATACACAATATTAAAACATGTAAACAGTGACATCAAAAACATAAAATGTCAAGGGGAAGCAAAAAGGTAGAGCTTGTGTATGTGATTGAAGTTGTTATCAGCTTAAAATAGACTATATATATATATATATGTATATGTGATGTTTTATGTAAGCCTATGGTAACTGCAAAGCAAAAACCTACAGAAGATACAAAAAAAGATAAAGAGAAGGGCTGGCTCAGTGCCGTAGAGGTTAAGTTTGCATGCTCCACTTCAGTGGCCCAGGGTTCACAGGTTCAGATCCTGGGCGTGGACCTAGCACTGCTCATCAAGCCATGCTGTGGTGGCATCCCACATAAAGTAGAGGAAGATTGGCAGGGATGTTCTCAGCGACAATCTTCCTCAAGCAAAAATGGGAAGACTGGCAACAGATGCTAGCTGTCTTCCTCACAAAAAATAATAATAATAAAAAGATAAAAAGAAGGGGATCAAAGCATACCACTGTGGAAAATCATCAATTCACAAAGGAAGAAAGCAAGAGAGAAATAAAGGAACAAAATAACTACAAAACAGCCATAAAATAATTAATAAATTATTAATTTACATTTACATTAGTGATTTACATATCAATAATTACTTTAATTGTAAATGAATTAAATTCTTCAGTGAGAAGGCATAGAGTGGCTGAATGGATTAAAAAAAACAAGACCCAACTATGCTGCCTACAAGTGATTCACTTCAACTTTAAAGACACACATAGGCTTCAAGTGAAGGGATGGAAAAGATACTCCATGCAAGTAGAAACCAAGAGAGAACAATGGTAGCTATACTTATATGAGAGAAAATAAACTTTAAATCAAAAACTGTAACAAGAGCAAAAGAAGGTCATTATATAATGATAAATGGGTCAATTAATCAAGAGAATTTAACAATTGTAAATATATATGCACCCAAACTTGGAGCACCTAAAAAATATTAAGTAAATATATTAAGTAAATTCTAACAGATCTGAAGGGAGAAATAGACAACAATAAAATAATAGTATGAGTCTTCAATATTCCTTGTTCAACACTAGATAGATCATCCAGACAGAAAAACAGTAAAGAAATATTGGACTAGAACTATAGTTTAAACTAAATGAGCCTAACAGACATCTACAGAACATTCTGTACAACAGTAGCAGAATACACATTCTTCTCAAGTGCACACAGAACACTCTCCAGGACAGAACGTATGTTAAGTCACAAAACAAATCATAGCAAATTTAAGAAGACTGAAATCATATCAAGTATCTTTTCTCACCAAAATGGTATAAAACCAAAAACAGGGAGAAAATTGCAAAATTCACAAATACGTGGAAATTAAACAACATACCTGAAAAAAAAACCAAGGATAAAAAATGAAATCAAAACAGAAATCAAAAAATATCACAAAACAAACAAAAATAGAAATATGATATACCAAAACATATGGGATGCAGCAAAAACAGTTCTAAGAGAAAATTTTATTGAGACAAACACCTACATTAAGAAAAAAGAAATATCTCAAATAAATAACCTAATTACACAGTAAACAACTAGAAAAAGAAGAACAAACTATGCCCAAAGTTAGTAAAAAGAAGGAAATAAAAGATCAGAGTATAAATAAATGAAATAGAAACCAGAAAAACCATAGAAAAAGTCAGTGAAACTAAGAACTTATTTTTTGAAAGGATAAACAAAATTGACAAACCTTTAGCTAGACTGGGAAACAAAAAGAGAAAACTCAAATAAATAAAATCAGAAATAAAAGAGGAGGGGCCAGCCTGGTGGCGTAGTGGTTAAGTTTGCTTGTTCCACTTTGGCGGACCGGGGATCACTGGTTCAGATCCCAGGCACAGATTTATGCACCACTTATCAAGCCATGCTGTGGCAGGCATCCCACATATAAAGTAGAGGAAGATGGGCACAGACGTTAGCTCAGGGCCAATCTTCCTCAGCAAAAAGAGGAGGCTTGGCGGCAGATGTTAGCTCAGGGCTAATCTTCAAAAAAAAAAAAACTGATAGAACTAATAAACAAATTCAGTAAAGTTGTAAGATACAAAATAAACATATAAAATTCAGTTGTGTTTCTATACACTAAAAAAAAAAACAGCTGAAAACGAAATATAGAAAACAATCCCATTTAAAATAGCATAAAGAAATAAAATACTTAGGAATGAATTAAACCAAGAAGGTGAAAGATCTGTACACTGAAAAGTATAAGACATTGATGAAAGAAACTAAAGAAGATACAAATAAATGGAAAGATATCCCATCTTCATGAATCAGAATTAATAAGGTTAAAATGTCCATACTACCCAAAGCTATCTATAGATTCAATGCAATCCCTATGAAAATTACAAACTCATTTCCCATGGAAATAGATAAAAAACAATCCTATAATTCATAGAGAACCACACAGACCATGGAGAGCCAAAATAATCTTGAGGAAGAACAAACCTGGAGGCATTACGCTTCCTGATTCCAAAATATATTACAAATCTATAGTAATCAAAGAATATGGTACTAACCAAAAAACAAACACATAGACCAATGGAACAGAACAGAGGGTCTATAAATTAACCCATGCATATACAGTGAACTAATCTTTGACAAGAGGGCCAAGATTGCTGAATAGAGAAAGGTTAGTCTCTTCAGTAAATGGTGCTGTAAAAGCTGGGTATTCACAATGAAAAGAATGAAATTGGACCTCTATCTTACACCACTCACAAAAATTAACTCAAATGGATTAAAGATTTAAATGTAAGACCTGAAACTGTAAAACTCTTAGAAAAAATCATAGGGAAAAACTCCTTGACATTGGTTTTGGTATTGATTTTTTTTTTGGCTATAACACCAAATACACAAGCAACAAAAGCAAAAATAAACAAATGGGACTATATCAAACCAAAACGCCTCCCAAAGGAAAAGAAACAACCAACAAAATGAATAGGAAATCTACAGAATGGGAGAAAATATTTGCAAACTACTTATCTAAGAGAGTAATATCCAAAATATATGAGAAACTCATACAACTCAATAGCAAAAAATGAATAATCCAACTTAAAAATGGGAAAAGGACATGGATAAATATTTTTCCAAAGAAGACATACAAGTGGTCAGCAGGGACACGAAAAGGTGCTCAATATCACTAATCATCAGGGAAACGTAAATCAAAGGCACAATAAGATATCATCTCACACCTTTTAGGATGGCTATTCTCAAAATGACAAGAGATAACAAGTGCTGGCGAGTATGTGGAGAAAAGGGAACTCTTGTGCACTGTTGGTAGGAATGTAAATTTTATAGCCACTATGGAAAACAATATGGATATACCTCAAAAAATTAAAAATAGAAATATCATTTGACCCATCAATCCCTCTTCTGGGAATATATCTACAAGAAATAAATCACCATCTCAAAGAGATGAAGAGATATCTGCACACCATGTTCATTGCAGCATTATTCACAATAGCCAAGACATGGAAACAATCTAAGTGTCCATTGACAAATGAATGGATAAAGAAAATGTGGTATATAAATATAATGAAATATTTTTCAGCCATATAAAAAGAGAGAAATTCTGCCATTTGTGAAAATATAGATGAACCTTGAGGGTATTATGCTAAGTGAAATAATTCAGACAAAGACAAATACTGTATGATCTCACTTATGTGTGAAACTTAAAACAGCCAAACTTAGAGAAACAAAGGTTATATTGGTCATTACTAGGTACTAGGGCTTGGGGGAAATGAAGAGATGTTGGTCAAAGGGTACAAATTCCAATTATAAGATGAATAAGTTTGGGGAATCTAATGTATAGCATGGTTAATAATTAACAATACTGTATTGTATAATTGGAAGTTGTTAATAGAGTAGTTCTTAAAAGTTCCTACCACAAAAAAAATGGTAATTATGTGAAGTCATGGAGGTGTTAACTAACCTTATTGTGGTAATCATTTTTCAATATACACGTTTATCAAATGGTCACATTCTGTTGTACACCCTACCCAATATTATACGTCAATTATATCTCCATAAAGCTGGGTGAGAGGAGAAAACTGTCAATATTTGAGTGTATCTAGAAAAATATTAATTTAATAAAAAATAATAATATGTAATTGATTTTTACATACGCATATATTTATATATGTATTTAAAATTAAAATACATGGCAATAATAGCATATTAGTGAGGAATAGAGAAAATGGAGTTAAACTATTTTGAGATTCTTGAATTTTCTTGGAGGAGGGTAATATTACCAATTAATTAAAACTTTAATAAGTTGATATGCCAAAAGAATAAAATATCTAGGAATAAACAATTAAAAAGTGAACTACTTATATATGAATACTAAAATTCATTGATGAAAGAATTAAATAAGGCTCAACAAATGGAAAGACATCCCATGTTAGTGGACTGGAAGACATTATTACTAAAATCTCCACTCTACCGAAAGTGATCTACAGATTCAGTGCAACCACTATCAAAATACCAATGGCATTTTTTACAGACATAGAAAAAAACATTCTAAAGTTTATATGGAAGAACAAAAGACCACAAAGCCAAATCTATCTTGAGAAAGAAGAACTAAGCTGAGGGCATCACACTTCCTGATTTCAAAACATATGACAAAGCTACGGTAATCAAAACAGTACGGTACTGGCATGAAAACAGACATATAGACCAATGGAACAGAATTGAGAGCCCAGAAATAAATCCATGCAAATATAGCCAATTGATTTTGACAATGGTGCCTAGAATACACAATGAGAAAAGGATAGTTTCTTCAACAAACGGTATTGAGAAAACTGGATATCCACATGCAAAAGAATGAAACTGGACCTTTATCTCACACCACACACAAAAATCAACTCAAAATGGATTAAAAAGTTAAATACAAGCCCCCAAACTGTAAAACTCCCAGAAGAAAACATAGAGGAAAGCTTCATGACATTGGTTTTGGCAATGATTTCATAGATAGGACACAAAAAGCGAAGCCAACAAAAACAAAAACAAACAAGTGGAATTACACCAAACTGAAAAGCTTCTGCACAACAAAGGAAACAATCAACAGACTGAAAAGGCAACCTTTGGAATGGGAGAAAATATTTGCAAATCATACATCTGATAAAGGGTTAATTTCCAAAATACATAAGAAACTCAATAGCAAAAAAATCCCTAATAACCCAATTAAAAAATGGGCTAAGGTCTTTAATAGACGTTTCTCCATAGAAGACATAAAAATGGCCAACAGGTATATGAGAAAATGCTCTACATCACTAATGATCAGGAAAATGAAAATAAAAACCACAATGGGATATCACCTCAGACCTGTCAAGATGATGATTATCAAAAAGAAAAAAAACAAACTACAGAAGAAGTATTGGCAAGGGTGTGGAGAAATTGAAACCTTTGCTCACTGTTGGTGGGAATGCAAAAATAGTGCAGACACTATGGATAACAGTATGGAGGTTCTTCAAAAGATTAAAAATAGAACTACCATACAATCTGGCAATCCCACTTCTGGGTATTTAATTAAAATTAAAATTTAAATTATTTAAATTAAAATCGAAATCAGGATTTCAAAGAGATATCAGCACTCCGCTGTTCCTTACAGCACTATTCACAATAGCCAAGATATGGAAACAACCTAAATGTCCCTTGGCCGAGGAAAGGATAAAGAAAATGTGGTATACACATACAACAGAATACTACTCAGCCTTAACAAAAAAGCAATTCTGCAATATGTGACAACATGAATGAACCTTGAAAGCATTAAGCTAAGTAAAATAACCCAGTCATGAAAAGGCAAATACTGTATGATTCCAGTTATATGAGGTATCTAAAATAGTCAAATTCATAGAATCAAAGAGCTGAATAGTTGCCAGGGACTAAAGCCGGGGATAAATGGGGAGTTACTAAACCCTATGCATAAGGTTTTAGCCAAGCAAGATGAATAATTTCTAGAGATCTGCTGTACAACATTATACTTATAGTCAATAATAATGTACACAAAAATTTGTAAGAGAGTAGATCTCATATTAATTGTTCTTACTTCAATAAATTAAAGTAAGTCAAGGATGGATGTTATAATTTCTAGTTTAATTACCAATAAGATAACAAAAGAACACATAAATACGTGGGGAAAAATAAAAATAAAAATTAATAGCTCAAACTACATTTAAAAAGGAAAGAAAATTTAAAATTGGACAGAGAAAACAAAAAGTCCATAGTAAGATAGCAGATTTAAACCCAAATATATCAGTTTTTACATTGACTTGTCAATGAACTCAACATTTCAGTTAAAAGAAAAAGACTCATAGACTGTATTAAAAAGTATATGCTGTGTACAAGAGGCATATCTAAAACATAAGGCTACAGAATAGTTGAAAGTAAAATGATTGGAAAAGGTATAGTATTCAAACAATAACCAATGTAGCTTTACTGACATCAGACACAATTGATGTTTATGCAGAAAGCATCATTAGAGATAGTAACAATAAGTGATATAACAAGTCTAAATGTATCACCTGGTAATACAGTCTTCAATCTACAAAGCAAAAGTGATAGAACTTGAGCAATTATCACATATGCACAAGCACAAAGCAGAAATCCAAATGGCCCACAAATGTTTGAAAAAGTGCTCAATCTCAATAGCAATCAAGGAAATGAAAATTAACATTGTAATGAAATACTGCTACACACCCACCAGGAAAGGTGAAATTAAAAAGACTGAAAATAAGTATTGATGAAGATGAGGAGCATCAGAAAATCTCACATTGCTGGTCATATATCTAAATTGAATGTAAATTGGCACAACCATGTCGAAACACCAATTAGCATTATCTTAAATTTGAACCTTAAAATATATCCCATGACTATGATGTTATATTTTATCGTTCAAACAAATATATTTTTGAGAATGAAATGGGTACACCAGGACAATACAATACGTACTAACCAGAACTGAATTAAGCAAATCGGGATGTAGTCTTCCTACCCACGACTCCACAATTCTCATTCTCAAGTATATATCCACCACAAATGCATGCACTTATACGACAAGAGCAGTATTCACAGTAGCTAAAAACGGGAAAAAACCCAATGTCTATTTATTGGAGGAAAATGTGCTATATTCATGAAAAAGCAACTAAAACGAACTAACTACACTGGCACACATGGGTGAATCTCAAAAACATAATATTGAGAAAAAAAACAGACACAAAGAACACACTATACAATTTTGTTTATATAGAGTCAAAAAGTCAGCAATACTATAAACCTGGATGGTAAAAACTATGAAGGGAATTAAGGAAGTAACGACCATAAATGTTAGGAAAATGGTTATCTGTAAGGAGGAATCAGGAATGAGTACTTGGAAGAGGGCACAGGGTGACTTTTGGGGAGCATGGTGGTCTTCAATTTCTTTGCCTGAGCTGCGTGGTAGTTACATGTGAGTATTCACATTGTGAAAATTCATGAGTTCTATATTTTGTTTTGTGCACTCTTCTGTATGTCTACTATATTTTACAACAACAAAAAAAAGAAAGAAAATATCAGGTGCTGAGCAAAGTAGTTCCAAGCAATAATGTATAAGGGGAGCCAGGGATTACTACTGAAATATGCAGCCTTCAATCTGAACAATAAGGCTTCTTGAACAACAATATCTTAACTTTACTTTTGCTTAAAAAAGCAAGTGTAAAATAAATAGCATCTGTACGACAAGAACCACACTAGAAAGATGTACCTTGTGAAGCTGAACTCAATATTACACTGGAGCACTGAGAACCTCCCTCCAAGGTATTTTTACCCAACAAATATATCAAAGGAAACTGTTTATAGTATAATCTGGCCCTTCAAAATGGAGCTCCACAGTCATGCTAAAACAAGACATGGGTGTCTTTGCCCGTCTTTCTGAAAAGACTGTAATAGACTTAAATCTTTTCATTTGGGATATGGCCAAACAAGATAAGCCAGAAGAATGCAAAAAAAGTGTCCTTTCTCTTACACATCCCCACCTCCATCAGCCTCAGACACACCTCTGAAAGTGTTCCAATAGATGGTACTATCAATCTGTCATTTGCTAAGTAAATAGAACACATTTGATCTAAGTCTTGATTTTATGAGTTTTATTTGTCTGTATTCAGCAGAAGGTAAAATGTGCCAAATTCTTACTTCATTTTCACCCTAAGGTTTAAATACAAATAACCATTCATCTAAGTGTTGGACCACATTGCACAGAATCACTTAAAGCCCAGGAACATGTCACTTGTGCTAATGGCTTCCGCTAGTCTATGAGGAAATGGTACTTGCATCTTGCTGACCACTTTGGATTGATGAAGACAAAGGAAAAAAAAAGATATCTCAAAGGAAATTCACTTCTGTCCTTAAAATGCATGGAATCAGCATGTTGAGGAGTTTAGAAACATTTTATTAGAGAATCTTCAAAACCTACTAGGGACAAGTTTGCCCATTAAAAATTAAATTTGTGTTCTCAAGGAACCAACCAAGAAATGTTTTCACTAGAAAGGACATTAGTGAGACAATAGGGAGCATTAGAATAAGGATTATAGATTAAATAATACTGTACTAGTGTTTACTGGTTTTATTTGGATAATTGTACTTTAGTTACATAAGATATTTTCCTTGATTTTTGGAAACACACGCTGAAGTTTTAGGATTAAATGCACATCATATTTGCAACTTGCTCTCAAACAGTTCAGAAAAAATCTATTTATATCTATATCTACCTACAGAGAGAGAGAGAGTGAAAGAGAAAGAACAAAGGTAGGAAAATGTCAGCATTTGGGAAATCTGAGTGAAAGGTATATCAAAATTCTTTGCACTATTTTTGCAACTTTTTTATAAGTCTGAATTTATTTCAGAATAAAAAGCTAAAAATAAATGAACTCATGAGCCAAGGTCTAGGATGAAGAATCATTACGTGACTCTGATAAAAGCAAAGTATACAAACTATATGACTGTGGACAAACAACTTGACCTCTGAGTCTCAGTTCCATCACCTTTAATAGAAATGAGCTGATTAGATGGTGTTTGAGTCCTATTCCATTTCTAAAATGTCATGGTTCAAGGTTACTTGCTCTTCATAATCTCTTCGCTTTCAACTGGCTGATTACCTCTTACAATAAAATAGAAATAATGAAAACAGTTAACATTATTGAGTAAGAATTCTGTGGAAGGCACTTTTCTAAATTTCTTTAAATAGAATCTCATTTAATCTTCACAATAACCACATTTTTAGGTACCATTATCATTCTCATTTTGTAGAAGAAACTAGGACACAGAAAATGATAAAATATACCTTAGGTGATGCAACTGGTAAGTTGACAGAGCTGGGACCAGAGGCCATGCTCACGTCCTATATACCAAGGGTAAGCAAACTTTTACTGTAAGCAGCCAGATGGTAAATATTTTAGGCTTTGTATACCACATAGGTCTCTGCCACATATTCTTCTTGTTTGGTTTATATAACCCCTTAAAAACTTAAAAAAAAAAAGAACTCTTAGATTGCAGGCCATACAAACAGGTTTGGGGCCAGATTTAGCCCACAAATTGACTGCTATCTTTTTTGTGCGTGTGTGAGAAAGATTGGCAACAGATGTTAACTCAAGGCCAATCTTCCTCTATCTTACGTGGGATGCTGCCATAGCATGGCTTGACTAGCAGTGCTAGGTCCACGCCTGGGATCCGAACCTGCGAACTCCATGCCACCAAAGCAGAGCACACGAACTTAACAGCTACGCCACTGGGCTGCCCTTTGACTGCTATCTTATACTACAGTACCTCTTGGAAAGGGACTGATGAGTCACCAAGTGACATAACTGGATTGGGACCTGAGTGATCACCTCATCTAACTCCTTCATTTTACATATCAGAAACTAAGATATGAACTCATTTACCTAAGGCCATACTACTTAGCAGATTAAAACCCCAGTCTTCTGGTTCCTCATCCTGTGCTCTTGGAATCATAGAGCACTTAATTTTAGATGCTTCTTAGGAAAACCCAAGGTAAGCTATTAACTTATATTTGCCTTTATGGCCACTAGCAACCAATAATCAACTTTATTTAAGTCAAGATGGAATGTAAGACCTATACAAAAGTTTTCAATGATAGGGGCTGGCCCAGTTGCGCAGTGGTTAGGTTCACCCATTCCACTTTGGTTGCCCGGGGTTCACTGGTTCGGATCCCGGGTGCGGACATGGCACTGCTTGGCAAGCCATGTTGTGGCAGTCATCCCACGTATAAAGTGCAGGAAGATGGGCACGGATGTTAGCTCAGGGCCAGTCTTCCTCAGCAAAAAGAGGAGGAGTTGCAGCAGACATTACCTCAAAAAAAAAATGTTTCCAATGATAACAAATGTTACGCAATTATGTATGTAGCTATTTAAGTTAATTCAAATAAATTCAATATTTTTGTCTCTAGCATCATAGAATAATGAAAAGAACTAAGCAAACTCTGCCTTCAGAAGAAAATCTTGTGGAGAAACAAGAAATTGTGAGCAAAAGACAAGAAATCAAGATGAAGAAGGATCAACAAGGATCACTTATCCCAGGAGTTTCCAAGAGAAATAGAATCGCAGATGGAGCTGGAAGGAATGAGGTAGGTCCCTTGGGGAAGCCTTCTGTATTGCAGGTGCATGGACTTCACCTCAACAAACCTCAAACAATGACTAGATGAAAGCATGTGCGACGGGATACAGTGACTAAAAAGGAATTGTCTCTCCACTCAAGGATCTTAATATCTGGCGAAGGCCACATGATTCCACTTGTGGCATCTCTAAAGATTGCAAACATGCCTTAAAGTAGTTCTCCCCAAAACTATTAATTTAACAGCTAACATAGAAGAAACAGAGAGCTAAAAAGATGAATGAAATTTCGTGGTTGCATAGATAAACAGTGACTTCAGATGAGAATGATTAACCATATTCTCAATAGCTCCCTCCAGAGTTACCTCTCCCTGACTTTTCTTCAGGGCTGTTTTCTCTGGGGCAGGTCAGAGAAGTCAAGTATGCAGCCCAATTGAGCTGAATCTGTTCTCTTTGTCACTGTGTAAAATTCAATGAAATATATATTTGCTGTCTTGTCCTTTGCCGGTATAAACATCAGTTGAGCATATTAATATGTACCAAAGCAATCTTTAACCATCAATGTTCATGACCTTTCTTCAGCCCTACTCTGTCCAAAACTTTATCCAAAAATTAAGAGATATCTTAATGCTGGCTATAAAATTGATGTGATATCAAGTGCACTTAAATATTCATCAGTATTTCATATCTGCATATTAATACCATGTTCTTGTAGCCTTACAGCAGTTCATGTAAGCTATAAAGATGATACCAATATTTATGTAGTGGCATCAGGAACTAAAGTAAAGGAATTGATCTGGTGAGTAAAAGAGAGAGGGGATGGAAAAGTCCTAAGCTCTTTGAAATGACTGCTATCGAAGTATGAGAGCATAACATAAAAATGACTAGATAAGAATAGAAAAGATTCAGGTTCTGGTCTTGGTTCTGCCACTAGCAAGACATGAGACGGTGACACGGTAACTTCTCTGGCCATCAATTTCCTCATCTGAAAATGAAGGGCTGGATGAAATGACCTCTAAATGCCCTTTTAATTCTCACAGCCTATTACTAAATGAATTACACACATTTTGTCGTAAATGTGAAAGTTGAAAGGAAAAGAAAACAAGGTCTGTCCATTAAAACAATTACAAATCAACCACAGACAAGAATCATAGACTGTCAATGTTGAAAGGCCCTAACTGGTCATCTATTTTAGGGATTGGCAAAATTTGTGAAGAGCTAGATAGCAAATATTTTAGGCTTTGAGGATCAGCTATGGTCTTTCTCACATATTCTTTGTTTTTTTTTAAGCAACCATTTAAAAACCATTATTATCTTCCAGGTTGTACAAAAGGCCAGATTGGAGCTGTAAGACATATTTACCAACTCGTCGTCCAGTCTAACACTCATTTTACAGATGAAGAGATTAAGGTCTAGAGATGTTAAGTGACTTGCATATAGTCACAAAGCTAGTGAATAACAGAGTCAGGACTAGTTGTCAGAGCTCATGAATCCCAGTCTAGTGCTCTTTCCTGCCTCCCTAAAAAATAACATCATAGACTTTAAAAGGCCTTTAACACAGTAGAATTCGTTGAGTTTTTTTCTACACTCGTCTCCCTTTTGGCACATATCCTCACAACATTTGAACTCACAATACTTTCTGCCTACCTAGGGCCCCGATATGGTACTATATCTAATCCTACCCATTTCCTGACAGTATGTTTTAAATCAGACGTGCATTATCTATCCCTTACATCCTATCTAAATTTACCCATCCAGCATCTCTCCTCCCTCAAGATCCTGTTTTCTGTAAGAGGATAAGCTTAATCTTACCGTTGTGAGAATGTGAGTTACTGAGACAATGGTGTTCAGTTTCAGTTTCATCTATCTCTATAGTCATAATGGTAATTTTAACATATTGACAATATATTACCACACACTTAGAAATATCATCTCATTTAATACTCCACGAAACCCTATTAGGTAAATACTATTATTATTCTTCTTTTACAGCTAAAAACCAGGAGATTCAGTCAATTGCTTAAAGTTACATAGCTAGTAAATGGTAGAATAAAGATTCAAAACCAAGTCTTGGGGCCAGCCCAGTGGTGCAGTGGTTAAGTTCACACGTTTGGCTTTGGCAGCCCAGGGTTGGCTAGTTCGGATCCCGGGTGCAGACATGGCACCGCTTGGCATGCCATGCTGTGGTAGGCGTCCCACATATAAAATAGAGGAAGATGGGCATGGATGTTAGCTCAGGGCCAGTCTTCCTCAGCAAAAAAGAGGAGGATTGGCAGCGGCTGTTAGCTCAGTTTTAATCTTCCTCAAAAAAAAAAAAAAACAACAAGTCTGTCTTACTCTAAGCCTTTTAAACAGTAAAGTTTGTAGATTCAGAGCAATTCAGTAACAGAAGACTAATAGGGTATATCACAAGGGCTAGAATTCCTAGAACCTCCAAGGTACATCAGAAGTAGTTCCAGTTTCCTCTTCTTAAGAAAACATTAATCAAGAGGCTTAAACTTTGGCATGAGAAGTTACATTGTCACCCATGCCTCCAGTCGGGATTTCCCAATCAATATGGCAGCTTCAACAACACTGAATATCCCTAGTCTAACCCAAAGCAGTGATGGATAGTGATGGCCTTTGGAAATAGAGTGCACTGGGCAGACAAGTAATAGAATATCCATCAATTAAAACAGAGGGATTCTAGCCAGTACAACATTTGGAAATTAAAGCAAACCACTGAGCAGGTGGTGAGAGGTACTTGATCATTCCCGTCTAATGTCTAAATTTAATCATCTCCCCAGCTGGGCCACCCACAGTGGACACAGTATAGAAGATCTTCTTGTTTGCAGAGGAACATAGTGCCCTGTGGTACAGCTCTTCATCAAAGCAGTCACTACCAGACATTTGTTACCTACAAAGCCCTCAGGAGTTGGTCCTGAACATCTGTTAGCAAAGAATTCATCCTAATTTATTACTTACATGTTTAAATAAGCATGTAATACCTAAAATTGCACATACCACTCTCACTTTATCATTTTCATGATATAGTGGAAAATACAATGAGCTGGCAATCAGAAAGCTTCAGTTCTGTGCCCAGCTATGCTGTAAATGGCTAGGTAACCTTGGGTAAGTTATTCCTTTTCTCTGGGTCTCAGTTTTCTAGAAGAAAGAAAAGGGTCAAGCTTCATGTCATTCAAAATCCTTGGCCAGGCTTCCCCGTTATTTCACAGGTGCACATCCTTCTCTTATTCTAGGCTCCTGCTCTCTATGGATAAGATGCAAACCTGATACTCAAGCTTCTCTATAATTCAAGCTAAGCTTGCTTGTCCTGTTCCATTTCCTAGCCTTTCTTAAAAAGATATTGTCTGCTTATATTAAGCTGGCCACTCCACTTCTTTCACACATATTATACATTTATTTCCGTGGCCATGCCTTAATTCAGGCTCTTCTCTCAGCCTAAAATGTCTGCTATGATCCAAAGGCTGCCCCATCCTTCAAGGCCCAGCTCATAAGCATGTTCTCAAGAATTCTTTCCTTCAGGGGGGAGAAAAGAAAGGATATAATGGTTAGAAGATCTCTGGTGCAGAGTCTATTCAGAATCCAATAGCCTCATATTGTGGTGGTTGTAATTCAACTCTCTGAAAGTGCAAAATTAGCAAAAAATAAACATATCATAATCGTGGACACAATAGTGCATCTAGTGTGGTGATACACTGACCTCATAAAGTTTTCCAAAGACATAACTGTATACCTTCTAAAACATGGGATAACTAACCTTGAAATCCTCTTGACTTTTGTAAATCTATAAAAATACTAGGTTGCAGATATTATAATATAGTATCCTACTATATCTTAGATTCATAAAATATATGAATTCAAAGTATTCCTAGAGGTCATCAAGTCAATGTTCACACCTCATGCAGAATCTCCTTGATAGATGGTCATCTGATCTCTACTTGACCTCTACTTAAACACTTACAGGAATGAGAAACTCATTACTTCACAAGATGTCTCACAAAACACCTGTGAATTATTAAATGTATTCATTCATTCAATATATAGTTATTGAGAACCTACTATGTGGCGGGCACTGTTTTAAGTATGATGGAGACACAGTGGCAAGCAAGACAAATAAGATCCTTACTTTCATAAAACTTACATTCTATTTGTAAGGAAACAAATAATAAGCAGGTAAGTAAGTACATAAATAAAACAATTCTAGATTGTGATAGGTGCAATAAAGGGAAAAAAAAGGTTATCAGTAAATAATAACAAAATGGGGGAGGCATAGGGGCTAATACTAGATTGGTTAGTCAGGGAAGACCTCTTTAAGGAACTAACATTTGAGCTAAGACCTGAATAACTACGAGGAGCTACAATTTGCAAATATTTTGGAGAACAGTGTTCCATGGAGGAAGAGGGAACAGCAAGTAAAAAGGCCCTGAGGTAGGAGTGTGCTAGTGTGCACTAGGAACAGCAAGGAGGCCAATATGGCTGGACTGCAGAGGGCAAGGAAGAGTGGTAGGTAATGAGCTGAGAGAAATAGACAGATGCCAATCATGCATGGCCTTGTAGGTCATAGTTAAGAACTTGGTATTTATTCTAAAGGCAGTGGGCTGTTCTGCTTTCTAGGATGGTATATACCAATGTTATCCCTTTTCTATGTGACAGCTCGTTACATATTTGAGGACATTGCTCATATCCTCCCAAGTCTCCTCTTCTGCAAGCCAAAGTCACCAAATTCTTGAACCATTTCTCCTAGATTGTTTTCAGATTCCTTACTATTCCCATTGTTCCCTTCTTATTATGCTCCAGTTTGCTAATATCCTCCCTAAACTGTAGAGTGGCACATATTAGGTGAGAGATACATGTTACATGAAGGAATGAACAAACAATATTCCATGATCAATGCAAAGTACAGTAGGATAATTTCTTTCTTTATACTGGACATTATGGTTCTATTATTTTAACCCAAGTAGCATTCATTTCAAAAGTAATGCATTTCATTTTTCAATGCATCAGCAGCCTGTTTTATGTATATCAAAGATGGAACAGAAGCTAATTCTCATTGGTATATGAACCAGAAACCACATCCATGGACCCTCATCAATTTTGCTTCATAAGATGTTACCATTTTATACTAGAATAACATGGTAGAGAGATTGCAAAAAATGGCTCAAATTCTTCACCCATCACTGGATCCATACCTTTTGCTGTAGGACTTTGCAGTATTTGCCCAATCTGGGCGAGGTGTTCTTCCCCATCTCTTCATTTTCACCTTGGACATGAAGCTTCCTTCCCCTAATTGAATGTTAGCAAATTTGACACAAGCAGAGACTTTGTTCATTTATGCTTGCTCTATTAGACCCCGCCCATCATCATACAAACATGCCCATGCTAGTATGCTGGAGAGACACTAGAGAATATGGAGAAGAGCCAAGTCATCCAAGCCAAGGCAATCCTAAACAAGCCAGTCCCCAGGGGACTCACAGATGATTGCAGATGCATGAGTGAGACCAGATAAGACCAGAACTGCTGTGCCAACTCATTGACTCACAAGCAATAATATGCGGTTGTTGCTCAAAGCCACTAATTTTTAAGGTGATTTGTTATGTACCAATAACTTGCTGATTAAAAGAGCTTTCAGTCTATAGTGTTCGATCATAAATCCCCTTCCTCCAATACCTGTATGAACATATATACATGTTCCAGCAGAAGAGTTAAAACTTTGGTATATTGGTTTTGGAAGGTTTTAGATTTTGGGTCTAAAACATCATAGGGATAATGGAGTTTTGTGTCTATGTAATATAAGTCATATTCATTTAGCTAAGTATCATAACCTCTTTTGGACTCAACTGAATCTTCACTCTGTACAGCACAGGACCTTGTGTGGTATGTAAAATGTTAAATCAATCAAAACCAAAACCAAATGCTACATATACAAAGCCTACATCTGCTTAAAATGTGCTTTTTCTCTATTTTGCCTCATATCTACATGAAATTATGGACCAACTGCAGAGCAAAAATGATTTCTTGGAAGAGTTGTGTTTCCCATTGTGTCTAAGGTAATAGAAAGCATATTACTGCTCTGCTAAATCTGCCTGCAGTTGACTTGCTGTGAATTGCTACAGTAACGAAAAAGAAAATCATCATTAGGGTTCAAAAGAACAAGTTGTTTCATATAAAGTTTACATTAATCTGCAGACACACCACACCAGAAAACTCATTTACAATTCCCAATAATTGGTTAGGACCCATTAGATGTTTGTATATTTGGATTTACACAGTTTAATATGTTTTTTTCTTTTGGTTGGTTATTTATTTTGTCTCATCGGAGAAGAAATTTAAGACAAATTAAATTCAATCTTGTTGGCAGTGATGTGTCTGGACTGTAATAACTGACTTTTTTAAAACTACATGTTACTAGAAAACAAATAAAATAGGTCTATCTTGAAGATTCTTTCTGCCTATAAAAATGTGGAATGTGCCATAGAGAAATGAGGACACGTGTACTCAAAGTTTGTGAAAAGTACATACATTTTATTCTATATTACCTTAGGATCACACAGAGGGTCATGAGTATGATGCTGAGAGAGGCCTTTGAGAAGGGGTTATGAGTAGAGAAATCATTACTTAGAGTAAAGACATAGGGTATGGAAGGGGATAGCTAGGCTCATTCTACTGCTCTCCTACCTCAGATTGGGGAATCCTGGGAAAACTTCAGCCAAGATGATATAGTAAAGATAAGGACATAATTCTACTTAGAATTCTACCTGTTTTAGAATTCTACTTGAGAATTCCACATGACTAGCCCATTTCCCTAGGCCATACTCTATTCCTTTTGCAAGCCCAGTTCTGGGACCCAAGTTATTCCTAATCAGGAATGATTTATGAAATGTAGTTTAGTATTCAAGCAGCCCATCATTAAACCACCTTTACTACTGGTTGGGTTCTGATCACATGGGCCCATTCTAGTAACCTAACTTCTTGCTAAACTTCTCTATGCCTCAGTTTCCTCATTCAGAAAAATGGGATGGTGTGAGACATAAATAAGATAATGCACATGCCTGGCACATAGCAAGAATTCAATAAACGTCACCTGCTACTAGCTTATTCCTATTACTAGTGGTGTGGTAATTAACTGGCTCTCCAGGGGGAAAACAAGCCCTCATTTGTATTGTTTGCTCATTCTCTTGGTACAAATACTCCCACCATACCTTATATCAAACAACTAACATGAAGTCACTGAACATAGAGTTAGGAAGAGAAGTATACACCATCAGCTCTCATGAATCAGTATGAGCCAGCTACACCACATCATTGCATGACCAGGACTCTACCTTGGAACCCACTTCAAGCAATTTTCCCTATCTCTTAATCCTGATAATTGTAAAACTTTGGCCCTATCTTTCTCTCAAACTAAAGTTCCATTAGTGAACCCCAGCAGTGACCTGAGCACATGCTATCTATCCACCCTTTCTGTTTGGAAAATCTCTGCTCATCTGGGTCTTGGCATACCTCCTGCTCCCAGAGTGTCTGTCATCATGTTGCACATGCCTGTCAAACCACTCTGTCCTTGAGGGACCTCTCTAATTACATCCATCTGATTGAACTACCACCATCTTCTAGTTATGGCTGTGGTTGGGGTTTTATCTGGAGCCAAAGACAGGGCCTACAGAAATAGGAGTGCAGTTTGGGACCAGGGACCAAAGTTCACTCATCCACATAAATAAAATCTATTTCCTTGGTCTAATTAGTACTTTATTTTCACTATCTGGATGCCAAACACCACTTCTAAGTACTAGTGGTTGAGTAGGCCACATAAACATGGCTGGAGTTTCAGGATGCTATAGACATAGCCTATTCATAAATAAAAGAGAGGTAACATTCATTTAATGAACAAATCACAACATATAATCACACTCAAACCACTAACACTAAAGCTGGTCCATCACATAAAGTAAATCAGTGCCAATAATTTACTCATACTCTCATAACTGGCAAAGCTAAAGGCACATTGATGCAATTATCTGTGCAAGTGACTAAGTGATCCAATTATGTGTATAATTATGGCACAGCATTAATGCTGATAATGATGGGAAAGATGATCCCATAATGACTCAGCCAAAAAAAAGAAGGGGGTAATTTGATTTGGAAGACATGAAGCCACTGAGAGCATCTGTAGGAAACTGATAGCTCTTGGATATTGACATGACAGGGGTCAAGGGGCAGAGAAAAGAACTTGCCCAGTGAATTTTATATTTCAGTAAATACAAAGGAAAGTATAGACCTTACATAGATTATAAAATAACAAACATTTAGGACCCATTGAAATTCATGCAATAGGAAATCTGAATCTGATCATAAATAGTCTTGTTTTAACATCTTGAAAGATCTCAGCAGCATCATATGCTTATGAGTTTCCCCCTGAACTATAACTACAGAAATGCTGAGTAATTAAGAGGCTTCTGGATTTCTATCCTTCATGGGGACATAAGCTTATATCCAGCCTGGGGCATCTCTTAAGACCCTACACTAAAAGTGATGAAGCTCAACAAAATCTGCATAAAAAGAAGGCTTACTATAGAAACACAACTGAGTCTCCCCCAAACAATATTCAACTTCTCCTATTTACACCACAATTTATTGTTTCCACATGGCCAATCTCCTTCTTCATTTATCTGGCTAGCCACCCTAGCCCTGAGGCTAGATCACTTGCTTGCTTGCTGATTCTTCTATTTTATTGTTTATTAAACAATCTTACTGAACATCTATAACTATATGTTTGGGATTAAATACATATGCACATATGTACATATATACCAGGGCTTACTGTCCTCAAAGCACACACAAATCTAGTGGAAGAGACAGACAGGTAAGCAGCCAATCTTAAAAGAATGCGAGGAGTTTCATTTTGGGGTTATTATCAGGTGGAAAAGGGGCTCAGAAGAGAAAGGCTAGTCTAGATTAGGGAAGTCAGAGAAGGTTTTCTGGAAGAAATAACACCTGAGTCAAAGGACAATTCAGACAATAATACAGCAGTGGACAAAGCAAAATGCTTGCCTCCATGGATCTTCAGTGTAGGGAAAGACAAATAATAAAAATAATATATATAATAATAATATATTAGTATCTGGTATGAAGAAAAATAGAGCAGGTACAGAGATAGCATAATAGGGTGAATTTTAGAAAGGATGCTCAAAGAAGGCCTTGCTGAGATATCTGAGTAGACTTGAATGACGTGAGGGAGCAGGACACGTGGCTATCTGAGAGAGGAGTATTCTAGGCCCTGAGGCAGGAGCATGTTTAAAGAATGTAAGGACCAACAGAAAAAGCAGTGTAGCTGAAGCTGAGTGTACAAGGATAAAAGAAGTAGAAAATTAAATTAGACGGCAAGCCAAAAGTCAGATCATATAGGACCTTGTAGGCCATGACAAGGTGTTTATTGTTTTGAATTTTTCTTGAACCTCAGGTGTACAGAATTGAATTAATCATAATTCTTGGTTCAGGTTATACTATCACTGCTTTATGAATCATTCTTTTCATGTATTTATTTTAGTGTCCTAATAAACATTCATGAGCCCACTGCCTAGCCCTCAAACTGGAATATTACCTGTATTTTTCTACTATCCCACCCCCAACAATCCCCTGGAGGTAGCCACTATCCTGAATTTTATGTATATCATTCCCGTCCCTTTCTATTAATTTTGTCAGGTATATGTGTATTCCTTAAAAATGTCTTCTTTCACTTGTTTTTTCATTTTACAAAAAGAGTATCATATTCTATGCTGTCTTCTAAGTTTTGCTTTTTTCACTCAGTATCATATTACCAAGGTTTACTCATGTTGTTGCTTGTAGTTGTTCATTCATTTTCACAATATAATATCCCATTATGTGAACATTCCACACGTCATTTACTCATTTTCTTGTTAATAGTCATTTAGGTGATTTCCCAGATTTTGCTATTACAAACAATGACACCACAAACATTCCAGTACATCTCCTTGGGCACATGTGCTAAAATTTCTCTTGAAATATATCTACCGTTGATGCTAGATCATAGGATACGCAAACGTTCAACTTTACAAAATAATACCAAATTGTTTTCCAAAGCTGTATCAAATTATATTCCCACCAGCAACGTAAAAGAGAGCGCACATACACATCCTCTCTAACATTTGGCATTTCCAAGATACCTAAATTTTATCAATTAAATGGATGTAAAATGGTATCCCATTGTAATCCCGGTCTGTATTTCCCTGAGTATAAGTGAGGTTGTATATCTCTTCATGTTTATTGGCCACATATGTTTCCTTTTCTCTGAAATACCTAGTCCTAATTTTTTCCCTATATTTTTTCTCTTGGGATATCTGTCCTTGTTATTGGTTTATAAGACTTCTTTATATATTCTTGATATTAAGACGTTTTTGATTATATGTGTTACAAATACATTTCTCCCAGTATGTAACTTGTCTTTCAATTTTGTTTATGGCGTTCATTGATGATCAAAAGATCTTTAATTTATCAATCATTTATTTTATGGTTAGGGCCTTTATGTTTGTTTCCTCACTCCAAGGTGTAAAAATAATCACCTATATTTTCTTTGAAATGTCTTAAAATTTTGCTTCTGGCATTCAAGTTTTAATCCTCCTAAAGTTGTTTTTTTTTTAAATATGGTGTGTTAGGTATCAATTTTCATTTTTCCCCATTTGTACAGTTTTTCCAGCTTCATTTGTTGAATAGTTCCTCTTTTTCCCTGTGATCTGCTATATCACCTCTATTTTATGTCAAAGTTCATTACAAACATAGGCCTGTTTCTGGAATCTCTATTCCATTTCAATATAAATGTGTCTGCCCCTGTTCTGATTCCATATTGTCTTTGTAACCTCATTTGAGATCATCCTTTTTTGCCCAACATCACTCTATTAGCAATCAAAATATTTTTTAATTGGCAGGCCCTAGAATACCCTTCTTTTTATATACTTCTTTATAAGGTAAATGCTTTATATATATCACTGGCGGTATCTGGCCAGGTCATGGCAAAACCCCAATGTCAGATTCATATAACACACACACACACACACACACACACACATATATATCTCACATAATACAGGCTCTATCTATACTCTGGATCATCTATCACTCAAATTACCTACTGATTTGATTATAGCATGTGTTATGGTAGAAGCATGTCTGACTTTCCATCCTTTGTAATCGAAATTTTGGCATTTCAGTTCCTTCTTGCTTTTCCCCTTCCTCTCTGTCTTTAGCATGACATCTTGGACAACAGCATAGCCAGAGAACAGGTAGAGGGATATATTTTGTGTTCTTGAAGAATTTTATATAAGTCAAAGTTTGGCAAATCAAATTTTATTTGAAATATACTCAGGGAGCTCTCTGCTTAAGGGAATCCTATGGTGAAAGCATTTATAAGGATCACTTCTTCCAGTACCGCTTGCCTCATTGACCTCTTTCGTATATCTGAATTTTCATATAACATGTTTTCTTGTAGTGAAGTACCCCTGTAGAAAAAACAGCAGTCAGTCTCAATGAGAAGAACAAATGATTTAATTTGGTTTGGATTGCTTTGGTGGAGGTCAGGAGAGAGTGGCTTAATTAGGCCTAATCTTAGTCTTCCAAAGTTACAGAGAGCTTTGATGATTACTAAGCCTGACATCATATGTCACTCCCCTCTGTTGGAATAGTAAATAGTACAGATGCAAAGTAAAGAATAGTCACTTCAGAAGGATTCTCCTCAGGACAGGTAATCTCAGAATGACAAAAATTTAGAAGAAAATATTCACAATAAAGTGATTAGAAAAACAAGCCATCCCAACTATGACCTATTTTGATATCTGAAAACTGCCTATTCCTGAATTCTACATTGCAGTGACATTCCTACCTTGTTACCTGTGGCTAGATCTTTTAATACCAATTGCTCACCTGGATGCCAGAGTGTTGTCTGTCATTATACTTGCTGGACACCACACTTGCCACACATCTGATAGCTCTGTCCTCTGAATACCCGCCGCACACCATTAGAGGCTTATTCCGTCTTCTAGACCATCCAGTCTCCCTCAATCATGGCTGACCCTTATGTGGTCTACAATATCAAGTCAATAATATCCTGTTTCTTATTTTTTTTAAACCTTATCACATTTGTCTCTCTTTCACTTTTTTTTTTCAGGAAAAATGACCCTGCTCATTCCATATGGGTAGAAAAAATATCTTTGCCTATAAAGTGATGAACCATTTATTTTCTTCAGAGAACAAATGTAAATGCCTTGCCCTTTATTGTATTCAGGACCACACATACAGTCATGTAATGAACAACATGCCCAACTGTAGAGACCCTGAACTACCTCCCAAACACCTGCAGGTTAATGTCCAATAGAACCAGTAAACCTGAGTGAGCGTTGTGAAGATGGTTAGCTATAATTAGGCAAGCAATTCCAAGGGACACAAGCCATGAAAACTCAAGATGACTGTGGTCCCCTGGTGTGTAAGTGAATGACACATTTAAATATAAAGTACCAAAATGGTTGATCACAGCAGGAAATTCATTAAGTACAATTAATTATATTTTTGATAACATAAGATTCTGAGAGGAATTAATCAACTCTAAGAGGATCTCAAAATACAACCAAGTTGCAACTCCACTTATTCATGAATGTGTGTGGAACTCAGTTGGTTCGGACTATAAATGGTATGAAATTTTAAAAGCACAGTTCATGCAATGCCCTTAAGAAACTTCCATTCAAAATCCCCTCCAAAAATGTCTCCCTTCCACCCCATCGCTAGCTCACATGGCTTTTATTTTCCCCCAACTCCTGTTTCCCTCCAAGTCCTTTATTATATAACTTGGTTTAACCTCACTTTATAATATATTCCCCTCCCCCTCATGTCCTTCTCTTTCACTCTTCCTTCTTTGCCCATTTTGTGGCTATACCTCACAAAGGTCTGGGAACCAATCTAGCAAAAAGAGTCTTCAGGAAGGCATAGTGCTTAAGAGGAGGAGAAAAGTATATCAAGACTCTCATGTTTGTAATTTTTTTCTTCATCACACATGCAGTACAATTCAATGCATTTCTTAGAGAGTAACTTGGAGTACTGTGCCTGCAAGTAGTTGCTGGAGAAGCCTGGGCCTAGTTAGGCTAGTGTTGGTAGCAGCAGTTCAAATATCCATCCCTTGGGGCTGGCCCTGTGGCCGAGTGGTTAAGTTCGTGCACTCCACTGCAGGCGGCCCAGGGTTTCGTTGGTTCAGATCCTGGGCGCGGACATGGCACTGCTCATCAAACCATGCTGAGGCAGTGTCCCACATGCCAGAACTAGAAGGACCCACAACGAAGAATATACAACTATGTACCAGGGGGCTTTGGGGAGAAAAAGGAAAAAATAAAATAAAATAAAATAAACAAATAACCATCCCTTGACCAAAGACAGCCTGGCATTTTATGTATTTCTAGTCTATTTACTTCACAATAACTTTTAAGAAAGCTCAATGATTTTGAATAAATTTGTACACTAATAAAGGGCATGTACATATAAAATAAAAAGCAATAAATGGCATCAAGCACAACCAAAAGTTTATTTAGGGGGAAAATTTTGATAAATAAGCATACTTCTAGACTTACTGCTGTGAGAAGGCAGGATGACTTCTGATCTGGACAAATAATTCAAGTCTTGATTTTTCATTACAGAATGTCAAATTTGCCATCTTTGGTCCTATTGCAGAGACTGCTAGTTCCCCCAATATCTGTTTCCCCTTCTTCCTTTAATACCTCTATGTTTCAGTAGGGCATATGGTGATCCACATTCTTCAGACTCCCTTGCAGCTAAAGGTGTCCTTGCAACTGAATTCTGGCTAAAGGCATCAAAGCAAAAGTGACATAAAACTTTTAAGAAGTGCCAGTAAAAGAGGAGGTGTTCCCCTCTTTGCCCCTTTCCCACGTCCTGCAGCCTGGAACAAGGATGCATTGTCTAGAGCTAAAGCAGCCACCCAGGACTATGGAATGACCTTGGGAATGAATACTGTACACAACTGAGCAAAAAGATGGACGGATCCTGATTCTTGAGACTGTGGAGCATCTTACCAGCTCCATAACACCCAGCTCCAGTGTCTGACTTGAGTTAGAAATAAGCTGTCTTGTTTGAGCCCCTTGTTGTTTGGATTTTCTGCCATTGGCAGCCAGAACTAACTCTAAATTAAACAATTCACATCAACAAAAACTTACGTATCTCCCTTCAGTCAGCAATACAAAATCTCTCCAGTTGAGGCACTTGCCAGATGGCTCAAGCTTAAATCAATATCCATCTAATTCCTGCCAAAAGCTTAGTTAAAACAACTAATAGTCAAGAACTGAATAAAAGACATGTTATTCATCCATTCCTCAAGGCCTTCTACATTATCTACATTCACTTAGATCACCAGAAAGCAGTAGAACTTGGCTTCAAATTTAGTTCTCTGAAAAAATGTTTTAAGTGAGGTATGAGTTAATAATATAGTCTCTCATCTGGAGGAGACAGGATCAAAAGGAACTGTCTATAAGACCTCATCACAAAGCAGGAGAGTTAGCTGAGTTCCCTGCCGATTCTTTCTGTGTTGGCTGGATCAGGATTACCTGTGGAAGTGATATGTAGGACAAACATAATTTGTCTTCTGAACAAGCACACTTTTAGGAGTGAGAGAAGATACTATTAATACATACATCAGGAAAACAGGCATAAGCCAGGACTGTCCCAGGCAAATACAGATGTATGGTCACCCTGAATAGATAGTTAGCCCTCTCAGTCAAACTTAGACCAAGTGGGTGTATGTACTTTTTTTACTAAAATATCAATGGCATGACCTTAAACACTACCTTAAATTCTTATATTGTCACCAAACCATTGAAAACCAAAACTACCAGGAAAAGTGATCTGGTCAGTCACCAAAGCCCAAATTAGATAGATTTAGTTGCAACTTGTAAATATAAGGGAATTATTTCAAGTTTGAGAAAAAGAGACTTACCATATCTATGACTGATGCAGTGTAGAGATTTGAGCAATTATCTACAACAAACTATGTAAGTTCATTCAAATGTTAATATTTTCATTTAGTTGTTATTCACAAACTCATTCAGAAGTTACTCACTACATGCCTGATTGTATTGGTGGGCAATTCTAAGCAGGATAAAATGAAGGGAGGTTCTGCAGCTCTTGGCAGCTACACATATTTATGAAGTAACTTTCTTTTTTCGTACCTTTTTTCCTCTTCCTTTTATTTCTTCCTCCTTATTTCCTTCTTCAGACAGATCCAGTTTGAGCGTTTTAAACTTTTTAATTTTTTTAATGCTACCTAGCAGTAATCTGGTTATGACCTCTTATCACCTCTGTCTTCACAGAATAAACACAAGATTATCAAATATGCTAGATGGGTTATCTGACTTTGGACCTATGCTCCCATAGGTTGGTGCCAACTTTGTTTTCCTTTTATCCTGCAATATGGCAGAAGCTCATTGGTAGACACTAATGTACATCTTTCTGCTAATGAATCCATCAACAACAGATGTAGTTTTGTTGATTCTTACTATGTATTATCAGCAACCCTTGATTCTATCCATACATCTTTGGTAACTATATTATCTAACATATAAACATACACACATACTTCTAAGTATTCTGTGTGCACAATGTTTTTGAGTAATTGCTTCTATATTTAGACAAGTCTTTACACAGAGGCCTATAAACCATACTAAGGTAAATGCACAATTCAAAGCATCACTAGTTTTTGCTTTGTTTTGTTTTGGTTTTGGTTTGGTTTGGTTTTTTGGTGAGGAAGATTGGCCCTGAGCTAACATCTGTTGCCAATCTTCCTCTATTCGGTATGTGGGATGCTGCCACAGTATGGCACCATGAGCGGTGTGTAGGCCTGCACCTGGGATCTGAACCCGTACATCTCAGGCCGCCAAAGCAGAGCATGTCAACTTAACCACTACGCCACAAGGCAAGCCCCACCATTAGTTTTTTTTTTAAGCATCATTTAGCAAATATTGATACTGGATGTTAACCCATTTGACAGCTAATAATTCATTGTTTGGAAGTAGAGGCCTTTATAGAGCTTAGGCTCCAGGCTCACAGAAAGAGAATTTAATGGGAAGTATTTTCTGATGCTTTCACTTTAAAATGCTCTCCTTTCAACCCCAGCCTGTCAAGTAGTTAATGATCATATAACAAATGCTTAAATGCACTATGAAGATTGCTGTTTAAAGTAAAATTACAGTCAATCTTCTGGTAGAGCAAAAATCTTTCTTGAAATGGGCATAATCAGCCCCTAATTCATATGTTTTGAAAAAGTTTTATATATATGGTTTCTGAAAGCTTCACTCTTCCTTCAATTCAGGCTAATGGGTATTTACTAAGTGCTTAGAATAATCTTTCCTCCCTTTCTCATCTAAGTGGGAAGAGGAAACTTGCCCACTTTGGGTCAGGTGGCAATCCCTCAAACAATCCACTGTGGCCAACAGGTGGGATCACATTGTTCTAGCACGCTGATTCCTGTGGAAACAATGTCATTTTGCGTGGGATAGGGAGAGAATGGATCCTCAAAAAAGGGGTGTTCTGGGCATAAGAATAGATACCCACTATAGCATAACATACAAAAGAAGCTTAAAGCATAGAGCTTGTCTTTAAGAAGCTTACAATTTCATTTTCCTATTTCAGAGATTTTAAAATCAAAAACTCAGAGTAGAGGGCTGGCCACATGGTGTAGTGGTTAAGTTTGGCAGGCTCTGCTTTGGCAGTCGGGTTTGTGGGTTGGAATCCCAGGAGTGGACCTACACCACTTGTCAGCCATGCTGACATGGTGGTGACCCACATACAAAATAGAGGAAGATTGGCACAGATGTTAGCTCAGGGCTAATCTTCCTGAAATAAGAGAAGAGGAAGATTGGTGGCAGATGTTAGCTCAGGGCCACTCTTCCTCAGATAAAACAAAAAATCAGAGTAGAAAGTGGCAAGAATCTTGACCCTTCAATTAGGAGAACCAAGTTTAGGCTCTTCCACTACTTAAGGGCTTCAGTTCCTTATCTATCAAAACAAGCAGGTTGTACTAGATGATTTTAAAGTCTGTCATCTTTCCTACCTAAGGAAATTGCACCACGATCCACCTAACTGCTCAATCCAGAAATCTAGGAGTCACTCTGAATTCTTCCTTTTCCCTCACTCTCCAAATCTATCACCCCTCTCCACCAAAATCACTCCCCATAGTCTTCCTCATCTCAGTATTCAGCAATTCTAATTCCTTCTAGTTTCTCAGACTTTAGAATCATCTTTGACTATTTTTTTTCTCTCACAACCCACAATGTCATTGATCAGTAAATTTTACTGACTTTACCTTCAAAATTTATACAGAATCCAACCACTTCGCAATACATTCACTACTACCTCACATATCTAAACTGCCATCATCTCTAGCCTAGATTACTGAAATAACCTCCTAAATGGTCTCTATGTTCCCTCTCTTGCCCCTTTACAGTCTATTATCAACACAGCAGCCAGAATGATCCCGTCAAAATGTAAGCCATTATATGACTTTTCTGCTCAAAACCTTCCAAGGGCTTCCTATCTTACTATCTTAAAAGCCAAGGTTCTTACAACGGCCCAACATGAGTTTCCCCATTGCAGAACCACTCTAATCTCATTTCTTAACACTCTCTCACTCACCCATTCTACTCTAGACGTGCTGACTTCTCCACTGTTCCTCAAAATACCAAGTACATACCTGCCTTCTGATGTTTTATTTGCCTAGAATAAATACTTCCCCCACATAACCACATAGGCTGCTCCCTTGTTTTCTTCAAGTACCTATTTAAATGTTGACCTTTTTAGAGAGCTTTTCTCTACCACTCTCCATAAAACAGAAACCCCAAACCCTTTATGTCTTACTCTGCTTTATTACGGTCCATCGCTCATCACCATTGGACATATTATATTTTACTTCTTTGTTTAATGTATGTATTTTCACACTAGACTATAAGCTCCATGAATGCAGGGATTATATTTTGTTCACTGCACTATCCCCAGCACCTACAACAAGGCTTGACACAGAGGAGACACTCACATATTTGTTAGATGAATGAATGGATGAATACAGTTCGTCAGCAATTCCTGTCAGTTCTATCTCCAAAATATATGCCAAATTAGCTTCTCTCCAACCAACTCTTGCTACCTAAGTTTAAGCTCCTATAGTTCTCACCTGGACCTATGCAGTAGTCCTCTACCTGGTCTTTCCACCTCCATTCTCAGTCCCCTACCTTTTTTACAGAGCTGTCTTCTAACAATGCATATCAGATCCTATCCTTTCCTATGTAAAACTCTTCAATGGCTTCCCATTGCTTTTAGGATCAAATTCAAATTCCTTCAAAGCCCTCCATGATCTAGTTTTTGCCAAACTTTCCAATCTCACTTTATTTCATTCTTCTTACATTTGAATTTTTCCATTCCTAGAAAGAACCATCTCAGTGCTTCACAGGTGTTGTTTGTTCTGCCAGGATATCTCTTCTGATTTTCCGTGTTTCAGCTTGTCATCTCCCCAAGAAACGTCTCTGTTTCCTATACAAGCAGGACTCCTTGTATCATTGTCTCACAAAGAATCTTCCTTTTCTTCTTCTTAGAACGTATTAACCTTTGTAATAATAATTATATTTGTATGCTTAGTTGTTTAATGCCTGCCTGCCAAGCTTCTCTAAGCTCTATGAGGTCCTTGTATGGACCTTATTTGTGTTGTTCATCACTATACATCTAATGCTTAACAAAGATTTTGGAATATATTGAAGAAATAAGCATGAAATGACTTTGTCTAAGCCAATGAAATTTAAGCCTACATTGCTTGTTAACGTATATATCTAAGTTTCTCATTAAGTTTCCAGTTTTGAGATTGAGCTCCAGATAATATCTCATAAATATAAAGGAACCATTGCTTTCTTATTTGACCTTGCTCTTTGCAGGTAAATAAAGAACTCTCTGGGAAGGAAAGTGTAGTACTTGGGGTAACAAACAGTTGAAAGTCTTAAACTCTTCAGTCAGGGCCACTTTTAGGATGGGGAAAAGCCTGGGAAATTTTTCTGTGGGGTTCCTGGCTATATAAACAATTTGATTTAAAAATGGATGACAAAATTAATGGGCCCATGTGAAGCACAGTGACTTATCCATGAAGATTTAGAATGATAGGTAGAAAAGAGGCACTTTTATATTTATTTCTTGCCTAATCTATACACATGAAGATTCTTCTAAGTGTTTGGGCTCCATCTCTTCATGTACTTTATTGTCAAATATGCCATTCTTGGCTAATTTCATATTGGCCCCCATGAGAAAAACATAGCAATACTGTTATAATTCACAGTCATGGTTCTTCAGAACCTGTTTGTACTGAAATGATGTTGATTTTCTTCCATGTGCAGTTCCTTAATACTATTTATTCACTGTTGATAACATCATTATTTATGATGCTATATCATCCATGCTCTACTCCCCATTAATACTGGCTTCCAACAACTTTTTCAGAAACTGTTACTATGTTTCATTCACAATTAAATGCCTTGCCCGTGGTATGCAGTAAAATATGAATGATAATTTGTTGTCTGGTCATGTTAAATTTTTACCATTTGGAGTTTTATAGCATAAACTTGAACAACATATCTTCCACCCATGTCTTCTCTTGAATGCTTTAGGCCACAATTATTGCATTCCTAGTTTATGACTGCTTCCAACGTTGACTGCACCCCTGACTTTCATACATCCCATCAGCTGGGAGGATAGGCAAGGGACTCAGCGGCAGAGTAAGAAGAGTGGTTCTATTTGTGCAAGAAATGTCTGTCCCTCATCTGGCACAGCTTAAGATTGGCCTCAGAGAACATGACATCACCACACCAACCAGAGCCAAGAGAGGACATCAATAGGAAGAACCTGTTGGCAGTGCAGAGCAATGGTCTCAAAAGCCCTGAGAAGAGATGTGAGTGACCATCCACAGAGGACTGTGTGACACATGACACAGAGCTTGTGGAAAGGGGTGGGGTGACAATCCTGGGTGCCAGCAGTGATGGAGAGGGATAAAAGATGCCTGCAGTTATCCTCACTGCCCTCTGGTGATATAGGCAGAAAGCTAGTTCACAGTTGGAATGCAGATGGGAAAGAGCCAATGCTTAGGTCAATGGTGCCCTAAAATCATCCTGTGTTCAGTGTGAGAGTTGTTCCAAACCCACATCACAGTACCAGTCTGGCAGCCCAGTCATGCCCAATCCTAGGAGAGAAATACTTCATCAGACAGTGGGAGCTATCAGTTTACCAGGTCACCCTCTTGGGATAGGGTATCATTCACAGGTCTGTGAAAGGATTTCATAGGAATAAGTCCTTGAGCTTCTTGGAGCATCTGGTCAACCCCAGGCCCAGCATGGAGGAGTAGATAGTGCCCTAAAATGGAGAAACTCGGGGACTGAGATTCACACAGGTACCAGCTCACACTCAGAGAAGCTCATCTGGACATCACAAGAATTGCCTTAGACAATTTTGAGGAAGGTACTTCAGAGCACAGGGCTCCCTGAGGCGTGGACCATAGCAAAAGCCATACTTGCCCAAGTTTAACGGGGTACTGTGTTCAACACACATACATACACACATACACACACACACACACACAATGGCTTAATTGTATTTATTCTTTACCTTTCCCTATTTCCCAATGGCAAAAATATTCTTCATGGTGGCCAATTTCTTCAGCTAGTCCTTTGACCAGTAGCCTGAAGCAAAGCCAAAACACTTTCATCGTTCCACTTAATCAGTAAATAACAGCAATTTTCTGACTTTGTGTATATTATGTACTATGCCCAAGAGACATTAGTTTAGGGTTCCATTGTAGGTATATATTACAGATCTTTTATATTGTCTTTTAGGAAATATGCCAAAGGTTCTAATGAAATGACTGGCCATCACCAATGTCTTCCTCATTTGCAACTTTCATGACTTCTTTTCAGCATGCAATAGTTGGACTAGCAAAACTGCTTCTTTGTTCACTAAGGGCCAAGGACACAGAGATGGTTTGGTAAAAGATATCTACTGCAGTTGAAAAAAAATACAAAAGCAAAGCAAATGAACTAAAAAGCTTGGGCATCCCAATCAGATTGCTTTCTATCCAAGATCAGTGCCTTCTCAGTAAACTTATTTTTATAAAATGTTAAGATTAGCAGAAAATCAAGCTGTCCCTTTGAGTGCATTTTCCCCTCTTGTCTAAAGCCTGTGAATTAAAGCCACTATTTTTGGTAGATTTGAAAATAGGATGTGGGTATTAGAAAAGATGCCATGGTTTTGCTTCTTGAACCATTTGAAAGGAAGTGCTGAGGAAGTCATCATTTTTAGTGTGCTCTTTTAGCGACTTGGGAAGAATTCGACTGCTTTACTGCTTGTGAATACATAGGCCCCAGGGCCCTGTATTCTTAGGGTAAAATGAGCTTTGGGACTTGAAGAGCCTCCACAGAGGCCCCTTTTATTGCTTCCAAACTTCCTCTGTGATTAAGATCCATCCTAGATCTCAGCAGTTAGGTAGCTCAGACCCCCACATCTGCATATCTGCTAGCCAATTTCCTCTCTGCTTAGGGGTTCCCAGACAAGTGCTAGAACTGGTGGTTTTATTCCTTTCAGAAACCAATTGTAAGGTTGACATCCGGAATCTATTATAATGAACACCTTAGGTCTGCTACACAATGGTCCTTTGCAAAGTGCTTTCTCTTTTAGGCAAAGGCAATTGTGGCTTTAGAAAGTTTTCTTTTCTTCTGTATATATTCTTTAATATACTATGAGGACAGGAGAAAAGTAGAAAACTTGTTTCAACACAAATGAAGGAAGGTTAGCAGGGTGGTGGGGGAGGGGGATGGAGTCCACACTTTGTTATACAAGCATCTGGATGCTGTGAAAATCCTACATGGTTAAAAAAAGAAAGAAATTTTGTATTCCACATGAATTTCTATGCCTCACATGTGAGTCAAAGATAATAAGAGGTAACTTAGCTTTCCTCGCGAAGGCAAATATAGCAGCAAGTTTCCTTAAAGGACTATTCAGTGATGAAAATGCTAACTGCATTTCATTAAGGAAAGCAGAATTCACTAATCTATGATTAAATTTTAACAAGGATAACCAAAGGGTTTCCGATTTCATTGAATTATAAATTAAAAGATCAACTTTCCTCTCTTAAACCCTTAAAATCTTGTTTTCTTAGAATGTGCCTACACAGCTACTGAGTCACTGTTTGCAAGGGTCAGCAACAGCCTCACTACAAGAGCAGTGGAGCACTTGGTTGCATATGTATACAAGACCAAAGTCTTATTCCGTCTTCCAAACTGATGGTGATCTCATCCCCATTGCCACTTGTAGAACAGGGTGGATAAAGAGGTCAAGGCCATATTTCAACCCAGCCACTCTGGCTTCTGACCCCATGTCTCCAATAAAGCAGCTCTGGCAAAGAGTCTCGGTGTCCTCCTAATTTCCAATTTAACTGGACCTCTCAGCTGCATTTGAGATTACTTCCCATTCCTTCCCCCTTGAAACTCTCAGCCCTTCGCTCTGGTAACACTCGTCCCTAATTTTTTGCCTTCATGCCCTTTTACCGCTCTGAGTTTTCTTACTTCATTCCCCTTCCTCTGCCTACCCTTTAAATGTTGGTGTCCTCAGGGTCCTGTTTTCAGTCCTCTTTTCTTATAGTTTTATACACTGTTTTTAGATAATCTCGTCTAAGACTATTTCATCAACTACATTTTCATCAACAACCATGTATTTATATCAGCTTGCTAAATCAATCTTGAGACAGAGATAGAGATATATCACACAGACAAACAAACTTGACAAAGCTTGCTGAAATGGACTCAGCACCCTCCCCCCCAAGCAAAAACCCCCACACCCATCCTCTGGTAATCCATCTTTCAGTTAACGGTATCATCATTCCTTCCAACCACCCAGAACCATCTGTGATTCCATCTTTGACCTTAATTGTCTGTTCTTACCCCTGTGAATCAAGAGCAAAGAGGACAGTCCTCTAAATTCCATTGAACTCCATCCCCTCAGACCCTCCTCATCTCCTTATTAAAGAAAAAATGATTCTGACACTTGTTAATATAGTAAGGAAGACTTTATTCAAGACTACTGCAATAGGGGTACCGTAATGGGGGGAGAGATCAGGCTCAACTCTAAATATAGCAAAGATAGCTGGGCATTTATAGCTAACGAACAGAGTGAAAGGGTCAGTGGATGGAAATTAGTAAGAGGAGACATCAAGGGTGAGGGCATTCTTACTAAATGGACTTAACAGGATTCTTGCTGAAGGCAGGCCAGGGTGACCAGATATCAAGAGTGAGGGACGCTCTCTAAACTGACTTAGCAGGATTCTTGCTAAAACTGGACTCAGTAAGGGTGGACATGGAAGTCCAAGGTTGGAGCTTAGTCAAGAATAGGGCTCCGAGCAGCCTAACTAAAGTTTGGTCAATGAGAGAGTCTTTGTCGCTCTGCTCTAATTTTGTCCAGGACCTTGTTATCTCTTTCCTTAATTGTTGCACTAGTCTTCTGACTATGCACTCTGCCTCTAGTCTCTAACCCCTAAGATCTCTCCTCCTCTCTCTAGCCAGAGAGGTCTTTCTAAAATACACATCTGATCAAGTCACTCCCCTTCTCAAGAATCCAACTTCAACAGGTCCCCACTGCCTACATATACAATTCAATCTCCTATATATAAGAACAACACAACAGTTACAACTTACTGAGAATTTACTGTGTCTCAGGCCACATGCTAAACACCTGACAAACATACTTTGCATAAATTAATCCTCACTACAATCTGATGACGTTATTACAATTATCATTCCCATTCTACAGGTAAGGAACCCAAGACACAGAGAGATTAATTAACTTGCCCAAACTCACATAACGAGTAAGTGACAGAGCCCAAATTTGAACCAGTTCCATCTGATCCAGAACCACAGGGTTATATAGCTGTTATCATTCAGCATCTTGCCTAATCTGTCTTTCCCACTTCATTGCCATGATGCTTCACTACATATTCTCAGCACTCCAGACACCCCAAACTACTCATCATTTCTCAAGGACGCCATATGTCCATCTTTCATGCTTCTCTGTCTTTATACATATTACTTCTGCCTGGAATATCAAATCTCATGGACTGGATGAAATTTTACTCATTCTCCCAGATCTAGTTCAAAAGTCATGACCACTGTGTAGCCCTGCCCAACCTTCCCAGTTACGTCATTCCCTCCTGTATGGAACTATACTCTCCTGTACAACAAGAGAAGGGAAGCTTAATGAGGACAGAGACTGTCTTCTTTATTCACTGCTATTTCTCTGGTATCTAGCACAGTGCCTGACACATGGTAGGCAGTCAATAAATATGTGTTGAATGTATTGCTTAAAAGTACCTTTCTCATAGCACTTATAACACTACACAGGAATTATTTTATAGGCCCATCTTTCATACTATACTGTAAGCTCCCAGAGTGGAACCACATTTTATTATTGTCATATCCACTGTTCCTAATGCAATGTCTGACTCATGGAAGGCATTTATTAAAAGAATAAATGTCTGAAATGCATGCCATAGAGAGTCATTCCTTGGAATCAGGTTTTGTGTTCCTAAAAATTTCTTTTTGAAATGAAAATGTGCCTGAGGGGAAGAATGGAAGCCACACTTTGGCAATTATCAGGTATTAGGACCTTAGCACAGATTGATTTGCCAGATTGATTTTCAACGTGACAACTGCCAGCAGGTAGGTACTTGGATAGGACAGAACATCGTGCAGTACAACATGTCCATAACAAGGGACATGGTAGAGGTCCCTGAGCTGTCTAAGGGTTGCCTAAAGGCACTCAACATCTTGAAGGAGAAGAAAGGCCAGTGTGCTTGTAAATGTCTCTATGTATAAGGTGCCGGAAAGCGGAGAGTGAAGCAGATGGTCAAATAAATTGGTTGCTAGCTGGATAAGAAAGAGGTTAGTCTGGGAAATTCACAGATAGAAAAAATGCTCCTAAGATTTTGCCATTCTGAACAGACAACTCTTACACGGAAACACATAGCACACTTTGAAGAATAGATATTAAGTGGATATTTTGAATAGAGAGTCAAGTATCTCCATTTTCTTAGTGCTGGCTCTGGATAGGGCTTTGCGCCACTTTAGGCTCTGCATATGATGAGCACTCAGGCCCTGGACTGCTGGCAAGGGCCCCAGACTCTGCTTGAAACCAACAGGGCCATTGACACAGTCTCTGCTCCCTAGAAGGCACATATCAAAAAAGCCCATCTTGACATTTACATTCCTTAGTGAACACCTGGAGTTCTTTGGCTAGAGGAAGGAAAATGGATGGAAAAACTCAGGTTTCAGCCTGTTTAAGAATTAGATTTATCTGATTATACAGTCTTTCATGCAGAGTTAAAAACACTTAATGGGTCTATTTTCAAAGCTTCTTTTCATTGATTTTAGGAAGAAGTACCTTTCTAAGGCTCTTTGCAAGATTTAGCTTATTTATGCCTCAAGCAGCCTTGAGCATAAGTTTCTGAGGAAGAGAAAAAAATAACTATGTAATTCTCAGAAGCCTACATAGATGGGCCAGAGAGTGAAAATTCAAGAAGTTGCAAGTTGTTGTACCAAGAAATCTAGGGTGTCACAGGAAGCCAGGGCTAATCCCAAGTGCTCTGGAAGACAGAATCAGGCCTGCACCTCAGTGAAACTAGCAGCAGTCAAATGTCCTGCTGGTTTAATTTGAGGGCCAGAAAGCCCTTCCTTACTTTCCTTTCTCCTACTCTAGAGCTTTCAATTCCCATCATTATAGTCAGTCTTTTTCTTTGGGGTAAGGCATTCAAGCGAAATGGAAAAACCCCTGGGAGCATGGAAACATTAACTTCTTATTAGATTTAACTACTTTAGCACCGATTCACTTAATAGCTACCAGGGGAACACCCTGGGAAGAAGAGAGTAGGGCCTTGAAGGCACAGGATCAGGTGTCAGAATAAAGAAAGGGAAAAGTTTAGAGCAGAGCCTCACCAGGGTTTGGAACAGGCCTGGTTACCTCAAGCAGCCCTGGTTAAACAGGAAATGGCGCAAGGTCCCTAAACAACTTCTGAACAGGCAGCAGTGAGCCACCCAGAGGAAAGGTAGGGAAATATCAAGTACCATGAACATTTCTTGATGTCACAGTTTTGCAAGGCTGGCTCTGAAGGAAACCTTACAAAATTAGCTTGGCTCATTCTCTCACCCCTTTACTCCCCAGTACTTCTGAAAATACTCTTTTATTTATGTTAATACAAAGGAATTTGGAAGCACTGCCAATCCACAGACATAGGGATAGGAAACCCATCCATCACCAGAAATAGGATTGGTCTTCTTGAATAAAAGTCTTTGATGTGGGATGTCACAACTCACAAAAGCTGTACTGTCATCATCAGTGAGGAGCACAGGTAAGCATATTGATGCAGTGCCAAACCCCAGCACAGCCCTCAGCCTCACCAAGATCTCATGGGAATTCTAGCTAGCTCTAGGCAACCACACCAGTTTCCTTCCTCCTGGGGCAAGAACTGCCTACCCCTAAACTGGGTCCCAGTTTGAAGCCTGGGGGCCTTGTGTCCTTCATCCCTGTTACACACCATCACTCTTGCTCACAGAATAAAACATCAAACCTAGTTTTACTTACTTTATTTCCATCCCTCTCCAATTCGGTCCATCCCCTATTGTGTCACATTCCTCTGCTTTCTGTTGTCCCTTTGTTCTCTTTCACTGTGCCCTCTGGAGCCTTGTTCTACTGTCAGTAGCATTTCTTATATTTTTTACCTTTCCCCCACAGTATTCGCTCTGCCCTGTGATTTACCTGCTGCCTGCTGGCTTCCCCCTATGATCTCTGCCTCCCTCATGACCATTCCAAGAGGATGCCCCTCTTCCTCTCCCTCTCAGGGCCAAGAGAACAGTTCTGCCTTCATGTCACTCATCTGAGCTGCTTGCCTTCCATTATTCCATCTCCTTCCTTCAGCTACCACTCCTTTGAAGCTCATGCTATAGTCCAAATATACCACCTTGTGGCATTGCCCACCCCTGGGCCCTCCCTATATTGTGTTTCTAATAATATTTCCTTCCACACAGACTCCTGTCCAGGGTGACATCAATTTCTACATGCATAATCTATATCACACCCTGGCCTAGCAATTCCTTACCTTATTCTCCTCTGAAGACATTCATTTCTACTCTTTTCAAATCTCACTCTCTTCTGATCAAAATTTGTAACTTAGTCTCACCTAGAACCCAAACTAAGAGCCTGTGCTCCTTTTAGACACAACCTACTTTGCTCTCTCACTCCCACTAAATCAGTCTTTAACCTCCTCATGACTCCCGCTCTCAACTTCTCTGCATTTTCCCGGTCTGTGAGGGCTCTCGTGCTTTCACTCTCCTTCCTTGCCAGCCTGATCTCCTAACCCTCCTGCTCCCAGGTAACATAAATCAAAGAAACGACTTAAGACAAATCCATGTTAACTTTCCTCAGCTGAGCCTTCAATGCTTCTGGTCATTTTATTTTTTACTTACTATCCCAACCCTCCCAGCCAATGTCCCGCTATTCTCAAGCCCCAAGTTTCACCTATTCCTCACACTTGCAAACAAAATAATAACTTTTTTAAAAAGCCTTATTTGGACACTGCATTCTTCTCAAGTAATTCCTCATTTCTCACTCTTTTTACTGCCAAAAATTAATGGGTAGATTTTGTTTTGTACACCTCTTCACCACATACTCCCTTATTAACTTTTACTATTATACTCAAATTGTTCACACAGAGGTAACTAATGATCTCCTAATTGCCGAAACGCACCAGCCTCTTCTCCAGCTTCATCCTACTCAATCTCTCAGCAGCATTTGATAGTTTATCACACCCTATTTTGTTTAAAAAAAATCTCTTCTCCCCTATCACCTCCTGTTTGACACCTCTTCCCTTCCCTCTCTCCCACTAGAAATATCCTTTGACGTCATTAAGCCAACAAAGCCCTTAACTTCTCCTACCTCTCCCAGTTATTTTGCCCTTCTCTTTCGCCAGCCTGCACTTCCTCATCAACCACATCAACAGCACTCCCACTAGATCTTCAATTATTTTATGCCTTTTGCCTTCTGCTGTGTTTGTCTAGCCAAAACCCAGGCTTGGACAAATACAACTCTCCATTTCCTCTGTTTCAGCTTCCAGGCTACAAAGCATTGCTGGCAGAAGTCATCCCACAGCACTAAACATATGCATTACACATGTATTTTCTGAAACAGCACTTGGGTTCTCAATGTAGTTCACCAGTTCTTTGATTTATCTCAAATCAACCCTCTGTATCAACATTCCCCAAAGTGTGTTCCTTGGAACACTAATGAGGTGGAATATTAATAGTTGCTATGTGAAGAAATGACTATGGATAAATATGTTGGAAAATGTAGAATAAAGATAGATACTTTCTCTACTACAGAAATTCTAAGTCTTTAATATTTTCATATATAATGTGAAAGATTTACTATGATTAATTCCCCAATGTATCTGCCTTAGAAACATTTTTCTCATTGTCTCCTGGAATGATATTATGAGAGATAGCATTTGCTAATATGCTGTAATTTCAGTCAGCCATTTCTATTTTCTCCTCTCAAGTCTTTTCTCTTAACCCATTCTCGAAATGCCACAGACATTCTGGGTCCCCTCACTCTTAGCTAATGATTTTTGCCTCCTGCTTCACTAAGAAAAAATATATCCATTGTGTGTGAACTCCCTAACTTTTTAATTTAAAATTCTCTCTTCAAGATAAATGTAGCTCTCCACTGCTATAAAGCTAAACCTTGCTTTCTGCTTCTGATCTCATCATCTCCATAACCTTGCTTTTCCCACCACTGTCACCTTTTTCATTCTTCATTCTCCCAGGACTTAAACCCCTTGACATGTGCTCACTCAAGTCCTCCTACTCTAAAATAAACAAACCTCCACCTCCTGCAAGCTACCATTTATTTTCTTTCATTCCCTTCCTGCCACCTTCTTGAGAGAGTGGTCTAAGGTTACTGCCTCCTTTTCATTAGCTGCTCACTTCTTTCCCCTGTAACCTGGCCTCTACCCTCACCATGACTAATATGCTCATAAAGGTAAATACCATTTTCATAATTGTGGATCCCAAGGCCTCCTCTCAATATTCATCCCAATGACCATTGTAGAGCGTCTGACAGTGTTCATCGTTTACTCCTCCCAAGGCTTATACAATTCTGCCTCCTTTTAGTCCCCCCTTAAATCCCTCTCCACTCCTTTTCAATCTCCTTCACTGACTCCTCTTACTCTGCCCGTTCCCTAAATTTAGTGGTTTCCCAAAATTCTCTTTGGCTCTTTTGTCTTCTCACTCTACCCTACCCACCTAAGTGAACTCATTCCTTTTCATGCTTCTAGTCTCGATCCCTCTTCTGAGCTTCAAACATGACTTCCAAATATCCACTAGTCATCTCAGTCAATTTGACCACAATTTTCCTAGTCACAGGTGCTAACAATTTCCGAGTCATTTTTGATTCCTTCCTCACTCAGCCACTCTCCAAACATGTTCCCACCCACATGCAATCCAAAAAGTCACTAACTTCTACTAATTCTATCTCCAAAATGTCATTTGTACCTGGCCCTCAGTTCCAAACCTATTTCCAGTACCCTAGCTTAAGCCTCCATCATCTCTTGCATTATGTGAAGGCATCCTAATTCAGTACATGCATCTGAAATGTGTTGCACAACATGATGAAACCACCTTGCAAAGGACATCCTGTGTAGTTAAGAGAAGAGGGTTTGGAGCCAGAGTTGCCTATATTCATATTCAGCTAGAATACAAAGTGGAAATTTACTAGCTTTTTACTTTGGGCAATTTAAATAACTATTTCTTTGTACTTCAGTTTCCTCATCTATAACATGAAGACAGTAATGGCGCCTACCTCATAAGGTCATATGGATTAAAGAAGTTAATACATGAAAAACACTATAAAAAGTACATGGCAAATAGTAAGCAACCCAGAAGTGTTAATGGTTGTTATCATAATTACCTCCTTACATGTTTCTTGGATACAGGCTGATTCATAAAACATTTCCACAGACTTTCCAGTTCCTACTTTCCCTGACACAGGCAGGTATCTCCTTTAACAGAAAAGGCCTTCTCTAGACCAAGCTAATCAAAGATACTGTTTCTGTCAACAAATCACTTCAAGTGACAACATCAATACTGATTTGAAAGCAAGATTTGGCCCAGATAATTTCTAATCCACTCAAACCACCTCTAGAGAATTCACTGTTGAATGTTATTAGGGATCTGATTATTCCTTGTGTGATGCTGTTTTATCACAGACCAGAGCAGTTGGCCATAAAGCCCTGTGGGCCAGTGTTAGGACATTGAGGATGGAAATTAAGGACAAGAAGCCCAGAAGTATAGAGCTGAGTCTGTCCAAGTCCAGAGGCAGAGCCTGAGAGTGTAGGAAAGCAGCAGAGGTTACTAGTTAGAATTGGGCTCTGGACGCAGAATGTCTAGTTTCAAATCCTTACTCTTCCATTTGCTGAAGTGTGACATTGAAGTAGTTGATTCACCTGAGTCTGAATGTCCTTGTCTAAATCACAGAATTATGATATAACAGCACCTCATTTGTAAGACAGTTGTGAGGATGAAATGACAAAATCTATGTATACAGCTTGGCACAGTGCCTGGCTCAACTATTATTTTTAGCATCATCATTATTCTTCTTGTTAACAGAGCTTAAGTCCAAAATACCAGCCTATAGTTAGAGACTCAAACTAGAGTCAAAAGCAAGGAGCAGTTGTAGGGTTCCTACGACAGAATATCCTAAGTCAGACTGTATTGGACTTCCTTTCTCCTGCTTGGTTCCCTGCTCAACCCCACCCCCAGTTCTTGCTCCTGGAAGTTAGAATCTTGCCCCCATGAATCAGTATATGGATTTGCCGTCCGAAGTGGAACTACAGAGAGTTCCACTGCCTTAACAAGGTCCTCCATGGCCTATACACTCCTTTCCTCTTCAATCTCATCTGCCATCACTCTCAGTCTTACATTTTACCCTCTAGGTACACTGAATTGCTCATAGTCTCCACATACTCTCTCGTGGCTCTATGCTTTAGTTCAACCTGTTCCATCTGCTTAGGAAGCCCTCATTCATTCAGCAAATAATTAAGAATGTCTTCCAGCACTGTTTCGGGTACTGAGGAAACATAACAGACAGAATTCACTTACCTTCATGGCACTTATATTCTAGAGGGGGGATTGATAATAAATGTGTAAATAAAACAACACAATTACAGATTGTGATAAGTGCTATGAAAGATAGAGAAGGAGAAATGAGATAGAAAATAGGGCATTATTTTCAGCAGGGTGGACAAGAAAGGCCTCTCTTAAAGGTGTCACATGAATTAGTAGTAGTAGTAGCAGTAGTATTCCACTCATCCTTCAGGTTTCCACCTCAATCTCCACCTCTCCAGGAAGCCTGCTCTGAATCACCATGTCAGGATAAGTACTTCTCTTCTGGGCTCTCACAGCACCCCGTATATACCATACAGTGCCTGACTCCTAATAGGTACCTAGTAGAGTAGGGGTTCCTAACCAGGGGACTATGCACAGAGAATCCACAGGAAGATTAAATTGCACTCAAAAGCTAGCAGACTTGTGCACTCATGTATTTTTCTGGAGCAAGGATTCATAAGTTTTATCATATTCTCGAAGAGTCAATGACCTCATCAAAGGCTGAGACCTACTGCTGAGTTGATGGTCAGTGAACCATCAAATTTCACTGCTTCCTTGTGAACACTGCATTAGCCCTCCTTAGATGAGCGCTGTCCTGGAGGTATGTGTGGCTTAATGACAAATGAGTACCCACACCAATTCATGTCTTTAATGTATTTAACATTCCTTTATTGAGTGGTGAAAATAGATCAGGCCCTATGTTAAGCACAGTGGGGGCTAAAGAGATCAGGTCCAAATATAGAGCAGAGCAAAGGCCTCACACCATTTCCTCACGTATATCCGTTCTCTTCTATTTGGTCACAACCCCTGTAAAGACAGAACCCCTTGCTGTGCTTTCTTCTGCATCTCCCTTTAGCTCTTAATGTGAACTCCTCATGTAGATAGGGCTCAGTAAATGGCTATTAATTTCTTTGTCATTGTTGTCAGAAGACAGGGCAGGGAGCTGAACTTTTTTCATACCCAGTTAACACTGGGTCTGAGAATACTTTTAGAGATGTGATTACATATGATTTATGAAAGACAACAGCTCAGAAAATACAAATCCTCCTGAATTAATGACACAACCCCCTCCTGAATTAGAATGGTGGTACCCATGTTGTTTTCTATGGGAAAATGAAGTGAGGCTCCCGGGAGGGTACTAAAATAGCCATAAAAATATATCTTAGGACTAAATTTGTTCCCGTCAGAGGCCACCACACAGCAAAAGGGCATAATTCAAAAAGAAGCAGAACTATTCAAACCAATGACAGCTTGCTGGGGGAAAACTCAACATCCAATAAAGGGAAAGAGGTGGGGGAAGGAGGAGGTAAGGAGAAGAAAGAGGAGGGGAGAGGAAAACTTGTGTCGCTGGTGACCACTGAATATCATTTTTGTCCTTTGTCAAGTGGAAAATAGTTTCGTTACAGTCAGTTGAAACTGTCTCTAAAGTGATAATTCTGAACTCTTCTCTCTTTCTCTGCCTAATTCCTTTCTACCACTCTGGGTCATACCTGCTCTATCTGAAAAAAACAAATTGCATTCCTTTAGCCATGAGTAGTCTTCCTCAGAAGAATAATTGAAACCGTGTCTCAAATATTTACCTTTTTTTCCCCAGACCCTACTAAAACATCATTTTTATGCTCTCTGTTTTGTAAGATGGCCAGTTGAGGGAATCCAAGAAAGAGGATATTCAGAGTTGCCTTTTATAAGGCTAAAGCTTTGCCAAATTAAACTATTTAGAAATAGGATTAATCTGAATTTGTGCAAAGTCTACCTTCCAGACAAAGATTAAAGAAAAATAATTCTACCAAGTATTATGCACAAATGTAAACTAAGTGCTAACAAACTGATTTACTAAAAAGACTCCCTTGGACAAACTTTAATTAAGAGATATGACTCATTTGTAATTAGAATAATATTTCTAGCAAGGCAGGTACAAAAAAAGGCTATTCGAGAACTGTTTTTTAAAAAGTTCAATTTCTTAAGTAAACTTGGCATTCCTCCTACAATCTTGTTTTACTACTTATTTGTGCATGCAAAGATAAATCAAAGCCCAGTGTTTTCCAAATGATCATATGTTCTAAATTTTAGAGGGGGCTTATAAAAATGAGCACTATAGTGTACACCTGAAAAGAAACATGGAATACTAAATGTTCAAGGAAATCATAAGCATCTGTGGAAAACCAAAGTTCACGTGGATGGCAACATCACACACTGGCTCCTTTCTAAGTATAAGATCCACATATAGGGGATGGGTGTGGCAAATGTTCCAAAATGACAAATGTCTCACTGCATATCCATGTAGATTTCTGTAATTTATCTCCAGTCTAAAACAAACCATCTCATCTGTACACATTTTAATTATTTAAACATATAAATGATACTTATTTTAAAGTCTGTATCTGATAAATCCATTATCTGGGGCCCTTGTGGATCTGTTTCTATTATCTATAGTTTACCTTAGTTTTTATCCATGTGGTCTTATCTCTTCCCATGACTGATTATTTTTGACTGAATGTCCAACACATCATATGTAAAAAACTGGAAAACGAATCTGAGGCCTTAGATGATATTATCATCTTCCAGAGATGATTTACATTTGTTTTCGGCAGGCACTAACAGTCTAAGGGCACTAACAACCCCAGATCATTTTAATCCAGTCAGGTATTAAAGCGACTAGATGCCAGGCTCAAGTCTCCATAAGGCCTAGCCTATTTCTGGTTTGCCCTTACACGTAGAATGTTACCCTTCAGGGTTCCAACACCAAACTGGGTCTTTACCAGAAACCCTCCCCTCTGATGGGCCCTCACCTTCAATTTTGTCCCCCTGGAATTGTAAACTCTGCTCAGCTTCTTAGCCTCTCAGCTGCACTTCTGGAATCGAGAAATACGTTGAGGGGAAATGTAGCACTACATGTTGGATTCACCTCTCTGGGCTTCTCCCCTCTCTTGGTCTTGGTTCACCAATTCTTTCCTGCCTTGTTTGAGCTCCAGTGTCTTAAAATGGATATTATTTATATTTTGAACAGATTTTTTTGTTGTCTCAGTTGGTGGGTTGGTTGAAACCAGCAGGATTGAGTTATTTATTAGGCACAGTAGACACCATGCCTAAGGTCCACATACTTTTAAGGGCTCACAAAAATTTTTTTATTTCTTTTAAAACAAAAAGAAAAAAGTAAAATTTTAGATTGAAGAAGGTGTTTTAATATGTAATATTAATATATCCATCTTTATGCCAATGTAGTCATAAAATACACTTTTTAATATTTTTTATGAAGGAAAGAGCTCATGAAGGCCAAAGTGCCTAAAGCCCACAAAAGTCATAATGTGGCCCTAAAAAGTAGTAGTCTGCCACTGCTGAAAGCAAAAATTCTCTGAAGCTATTTTTTTTTACTTTTTTTTAATTGAGTTAATGATAGGTTACAATCTTGTGAAATTTCAATTGTACATTAATGTTTGTCAGTCATGTTGTAGGTGCACCACTTCACCCTTTGTGCCCACCCCCCACCCCACCTTTCCCCTGGTATCCACTAAACTGTTCTTGGTCCATAGTTTTAAATTCCTCGTATGAGTGGATTCATACACAGATTATCTTTCTCTAGCTGGCTTATTTCACTTAACATAATTCCCTCAAGGTCCATCCATGTTATTGCAAATGGAATGATTTTGTTCTGTTTTGCAGCTGAGTAGTATTCCATTGTATATATGTACCACATCTTCTTTATCCATTCGTCTGTTGATGGGCACTTAGGTTGCTTCCACGTCTTGGCTATTGTAAACAGTGTCTCTGAAGCTATTTTAATGGCATTAATACTACTGTAACCTCATCTGAATAACATTTTATTCTTTGCAAAGCACATTTCTGCCCACCATCTTGTTTGAGACTTCCAAGAATCCAGTGAGCTAGGTGAGGCAGGTGTGAGTTTACCGTTTTGACAGATGAGAGAAATGAGACACAGAGCGTTTAAGTGACTTACCCAAGGTCGCACAAGTCATAATAGACTCAAGATTAGCCTCCACATCTGGAGCTGAACAATGTTCCAGAAATGCTTTGTGCAATATGAACACAGAACTCATCAATATCTTGAGACTAATATGACATGATAACCTATTACCAAAAAAGTCATAAAAACACTTCCTTACACCAATAAGCATACTGTTCTAGGAGTCATAAGATTTGAGTTCTAATCCTGGCTCAGCATGAATTTATTGTGTGACCTTGAAATGTCATGTCTTGGTCCTGGCTCTCCTCTCTAAAATGAAGCACTTGGAGAGCTCAATCTGAAATTCCCCACTAGCTCTAATTTTTTTTGGTTTCAATGAACATAAGCCAAAACACTCATCCTGGATTTTTTTTAAAGTATGTTGGGGATAATAGGACCAATTGTGATTCTCTAAGTCAACATAAATAGCCTACTACATAATAGCCAAGAGGACCCATTCTTCTTTGATGTAAGAAACTAAAGCATATAGGGAATAAAGAGCCCCAACAATGAAACAAGACCATGTCAAATAAATGCCATTTCCCCTATTATCTGCAGGGTCTCAGAGACAAATCAATAAGTGTGGAGCCAGGTCCCTGTCCACATTGCCACCAGCTTTATTAATATTGCTTTTTCGATTCCATTAATATTGCAAATACCAGCAAACAATTTGTGTTTAAACCTTCCCCACTCCCCTTTACTTAGAGATGACAGTTTAAAAGCAGAGAGAGTTATATTTGTTTGAATCTTGTATACTTGGATTCTAGAATAATCTTCGACAGCAAAGTCATTTTGTAGCTAGATCAGTGAGTGAGTTAGATCACATTTTGACCTGAGGAAAATACACAGTATACAACTGGCAAGAAAATTCAGGGGCCTGGGCTTTAATTGCTGCTGTGTAAGATCATAGTTACATTCACCAGAGTTTAGGGCCTACTCTGCCACAGACACTCGTTATATAAGTCTAGGAAACCCCTTCCCTCTCTGGGCCTCCATCTCCTGTTTGTACAAGGAAGAGGTTAGATTAATGATTTCTATGAGACCTTTTAGTTCTAAATGTTTATCATACTATTCTGAATGTTTTGCAATGTATGGGCTCTCTACAATCTTTCCCAGTTTCCATGCCACCAGAATTACTTACTCTCCCTGTCCCTTGGCTTTACTCAGTGCTGCTGTCTGACACTAGGATGCTAACATTGCTAACACAGACTGCCTGACATTTTGCCAGTTGTACTGCCCACATGGGTGGCTAAAAGGATTTTAAGAGCATCATCTACTGACAAGTCAATTTCTCTGGGGGGATTGGGGTGAGAGCGGAGGAAGGAAAGAAAAACCTCAAGACTCAGGGCTTCATTTTAAGCAACATACAAGCCACACGTTTTCCTTTCACACCATCAAAGCCTTGCTTTGTGAGGAGCAGAATGCTACTGGAGCACCTGGTGGCCCTTTTTCCGAGAACACATTTTCTTTCCATGCTGATAGTCTTTTATCTTCTGTAAGACTCAGACAGCACGGGGTGTCCATTGCCACGGCAAGGAAATTCGCCAGTTCCCAGAATGGAGATGCCCAAGGTCATATACATAAAGAATTAAGTAGGATCTGCAACTAGTAATGGGCTGCAATGCTGAGACACACTGCTGGGAAAGTATAGTAGAAGGAGGGGAGGACAGAAGGAGGAGGGAGAGAGGGAGGATGGCAGAGAGCAGAAGGGAAGAAAAAAAAAGAAACTAGTATAGAGAAATATGATTTTATATTAATAAAATTAATACCTCTTTATGTCCAAATTAAGGGATTTATTAAATACAATATTCTGAACCAGAAAATTTATTATGAGGCATATTAAAAGTGTTTAAAATGTAAGAAGGAAAATAACTCACTCATTCCTGGCACACAGCACTAGACCATGTATTATTCTCTTTCAGATTTTCAACTGACTGCTACTGTCACTTTAGGCAACTGGCTGTTCTGAGGATTGGTGGCAGGGTTTCTAGCACTTCATGCAACTTGTATAAGTCTTGCGAAATTAGTCAATGGATACATGTTAAGTCTGGCAAGAGGTTGTTTTTATTTTCTTTCGAGGCATCTGTCTGCTTTGGATGGGGTAGAGCCAATAATATATGTGTTCACATGTGGAAACCTGAGTAAATTGGTTCCACAATTCCAAATTTTCCAGTGCTGTATCCATATCCCTTATAGCCTGATGTCTTGGGCAGCTACCTGGCTGGTCTGTCCTTCAAACCAATTCTGCTTCCAGAGAATTCCAAACACATTACCTTCACTGTATGATGCTTTTCCAAGTGGGCAGTATAGTCTAGTTAAAGGGGATGTGCTTTGGACAGAAATAGGCTTGAGGTTGAATCTGGTCTCTGCAACAATTTAGCTATATAGCACTGGGCAAATTAGGGATGATGATTCATATGACATAGGGTTCTTGCAAATATTAAATGAAATAATGAATGTAAAGCCCCTAGCACAGAGTAGGTGTTCAAGCAATGCTAGTTGTCATTATAATTGTTATAATACTAACAGTAATGATAACTGCTATTGATGTTATTACAATTGTTATTGCTATCCTTCAACCAGCCTGGTTCAGCTTGTTCCTATAGCCTACAGTTAGGTTAGCCCCAAAGCCTCTGCCTTACCAAGTGGGTACTACTAGTTCCCAGATCCCCTCTCCTCCTGCCTATCCTGTCCTACTACCCACTTTCTGCTCGAGGCTTCTGTTCTGACAAACAAGCAGGCCACAAGCCAGAACTCACCAGCAGGGACAAGGGGCTAATGGCCCCACCAGCTGCAGCACCTAACCCCAGGGAGGAAAGAAAAACGAGGGCACCAAATATATAAATGGCTCCTGTCAAGACAGCTCATGAGAATTATTAATTAAGGACCGAGGATGCTTTGTGTGCTCATGTCTTCTTGGTTATGGGAATGATGGTTGCAATGTAGCATATCACCCTTGATCGCTTCAGCCCATCAATTACCTGCAAGGGAGGTGGGGGGAGCATGGCCTGCTGCCAGGAGAGATCTGTAATTGATGGTCATCTGAACAGCATGGATCAGGTCTTGCATTAAGTATGAGCAATTAAAAAGAAAGTTCTACTGGAAACGGGCAGGTGCTACATCAGGTTAGACTCTCTCACACATTTTAGAACTTGACCCTAGCCCTGCAACCTGGCAAGGCAGTATTTGATATACTTATGGGCAAAGCCATACTCACTTAGGAGGGGTTGAGCAGCCACCCTTAGGCCTTAGGTTTAAAGGCTCCTGCCCTTTAGACAAATTTGGACCCTGAGGTTTCATCTCAAATGATGCCTTTGGAAGGAATGGCTGAGAAATATGAGATGCTACATATTGAATTGTCCCCTCACTAATTCCTCCAAAGCTAACATGCAAGACTGTCCCATAAACTCTTATCTGTCACAGTAACCTGTGCTAGGGCATTAAAGGCTCATGACCAGAACTCCATAGCAAGCAACATACTCTTACATTTCAATTCCCCTCCAGCTGACATTATATCCCATTAAATATTATCCCTGAATACCTCCTGGTCCACTGGGCTACCTGCCACCCCTTCCTTATCTTTCTTTTCTTTTCTATCACTGCCACCTCCTCGTCCCCTGGTCCTAGGACTTTTTCCCACTCCATTATACACCAGTGTATGGCAATAGTTAGTACAGGGTCTGGGCTCAGGCAGCAGTAGCAGCTAAAGTGCATACATTTTCCTTATAGAGTTCTTTTAGTGTCTATCACATAGAGCTGCTGTTTTCCCTTCAGGGGCTAGAAGTTCCTTGAGCGCAGGAAGCATGACTTATAATAGTATCTACAACAAAAGGTTGTTGTAAGTATTACCAATAAATAGAAGGTTTCACATTACGCACTTCATAGTACTCAGCATGGAGTAAGTACTCTGTAACTGTTAGCTGTATCATCATTATTCTCATCCCTCATCACATTCCCAGGACCTAGCACAGAGCCTGGCATATTAAAGCATTAAATATGTATATATAGGTCCAGAATCATTTACCTAAAACCCTTAGGTCCATAAGTAGTTCAGAATTTGAAACACTTCTCAGATTTGAGAAAGATAATGTGGGGCACATACTATAAATTGCACCCCAGCAAGATCTGGAGCAGCACCCCATAATCGAATAGCTTAAATATATCTGTAGTGAAACCAAGAAATATTTACTCTGAGTTGGATTAATAAAGAATACAAAAGGCCTCACACATCAGATCAGGAAGAATTTTGCTGTTAAAGAAGTTTGGCGCCAAATTTACAAAAAACAAACAACAAAAAAAAGCTTGATTTTCAGACTTCAGGTTTTGGAATTGTGGGCCTGTATTAAATAAATAAATGAATGGAGAAGGGCAGTCTTTAGCTTCAGCACCCCTTTTAGTGTAGGGAGATGTTATTAACTCCTCTAACTCCTTGGGCAAGCTTGCTTTCTGTGTCTTACATCAAAATTGAACAACTACTTTACGGTAATGGACATGCCCTATACAATATAACCAGCTTCCTTAAGCCAGTGCTTCTCCCTCACTCCATTCAGTTAACCTCAAACACAGGCATGCATCGCTTAACAACGGGAGTTCTAAGAAATGTGTCGGGCAATTTCATTGTGCGAACATCATAGAGCATACTTACACAGACCTAGATGGTCCAGCCTACTAACACCTAGATTCTATGGTACTAATCTTATGGCACCACCATCCCATGTGCAGTCTGTCATTAACAGAAATAGCGTTATGCAGCACATGACTGTGGTGCATAGGCAAAGGACAGTGGGTGCATTTGTAGAGCTGGTAGCTCTCCCATTCACAGGGCTAGGGCCTTAGGCAAATGCCTTTACCTTTCTTAGTTGCAATCGCCTCTTCCATAAAACTAAGAAAGGATAAATTTAGGGAATAAATAGCTAATAGTTACTGAGAGCCTTCCAGAGTACAATTACTGTCTATATTTTACAGATGAGGGAACTGAGGTTCAGAGTTAGGTAAACCCAGCCCTTTCCCCTTCAGTTGGGAGAAAGATAATCGAGAGAATGCAGGAGAAAAATATAGGAACAAACCAAAGCGCTAACTATACACACACAAAATAGTGTGAAAATGACAATATTGTAACAAATTGCAAACTCGATGCCTCTGCCTACCTCCCTGCTAGCTTTTTGGGCTACAGCAACTGTAGCAAGGACAGAGTGTGAAATTAAGAACTAAAAGAGGAAACAAGGGCTACTTAATTGTGGAGATAAAGGTACTGTATTTTACTCCTAGTTGAGAATGCAAATAATGCCATCATCAACTATTCTTTAGCAATATTTCTTAGCATTCAGAGTGCAGTTGTGTGGTCTGAAAACAATTTAAACTGAATAAAAACTAGTGCTGCTTTGACTGATTCTGATATTGGATTCTTCCCTTTCCCTCCCCCGAAACACAGTCTCTTCTATGAATATACAGTGAGTCAATCTAGTGTATCTTGATGGTTGAATAAGCTCTTTGATTTTTGAATTATTTTGAGATTAACTGAATTTGAAATGTGGGCTGCCTGCAATGTCTTGCTGGCACCAAAAGATGAGCTTTGTTATTGACAGAAAAGACTTGCAAACGACATTTTTTATCATTATTCGCCTGTGCTGAACTCGTGTTCATTTCAGCCTGGCTCGGCTGCCTGGATGGGCGCTGCAAGGCCAGGTTCAAAAGTGCAATTTACAATCTTCTCTCTCAACTCTTGTGACCTGCCACGCAGCACACACAGGGTGACTTCTGCCTGGGAGACCAAACCCATATTTCTTGCCACAATCAAGAAACATTGTCCATTATATTAGGTTTTTTGAGATCTCGCATAATATCCCAAATGAATAAAAGCTGTCATCCAAGAATCATATTATAGGTAAGTTGAATCAGAATGTCATTGGAGTTGTTCAAGGGTTTGTGTGTGAGCACTATAATCCTGTCCTTCGTCCCAAAGGAAACCTAGCAATTTCACATCAACCTTTGGTCCTCAGTCTGCTGACTCCAACATAATCAAGCATCCTTTATCTTCTCTTTATTCCTGTAATAACTCTTGCTGTTTCTTCTCTCTCCTCTTTTCTCCCTCTATTTCTTAATCCAAGACTCTACTATCTACTTAAAATGATTACTTCTCCATCCACACTGCCACCTCTACCACCCTCCTATCCATTCTCCCTTGTCACTCACTCCTACTTTTAATAATCTTTTCTTTTTCTTATTCCTTCTGGGCCAGCTTGTCCTATTCTATTCTTTCTTCTTTCAGTTTTTCTTCAACTTATTTCCCTAGCTTTATTATCTTCTACTTACCCCCTAGCAAAAGGCTGACTTGGCCAGTTCCACACGCAGTGGCTATAGAACAACACATAAGAAAGCACCCATGAGGCAGGCACAAGGACTAGCTGGTCTATTCAACCACTTACTAGGAATTCTGCTTTAATGCGTAGATAAGAATGACTTTAAACGACCGTACAGTAATTTGCAGAGGCCAGTGTTCTGAAATGTCCACACTTTTTGCATTTATGTTATACAGGGTAAACCTTATGAACCAAGTGTTTATAGAACCACCAGCCTGGGGACACAATAGTGCTAAAAAGAAACTGAAAGCCAACAAGCCTCACAAAGTCTTCTTGGCAAACAAGCCAACAGTCAAGGCAGTCCTTGAGCATGATAACAAGTGAGAGGGTGGCCCAATTACAAACATAACAATCCCAAGATCTACCAAACTCCAGCCCTTCCATATCTCTCCTTCTATCTCAAATTCAGGATCAGGAAGAGTAGTGACGCCCGTGGGCAAGTGACGAACAGCAACCTTCCTGCAGATTCCCACAGAACCTCTGTGCCATCACTGCTGCCCTGTCAATCTGTATACCACTGTGAAATGCTTCCTCCTTATCATCTTCCCTGTCAGCCCCAACAGACTCTAAGCTGAAATCAGTGGGGAGAAACCCCTCTTCTCTACCAGTTATGCCCTGCTTTTAGCTGACACAGCAGCAATAACTTGTGCTCCTAGGGTCATACATAAACTCTACAGATATGACTATTTTTGCTATTATCCCTATCATTAGTATAATTGCAAACAGCTTGAGGCAAGAGCTGTGTCATTTCTGTATCCCCTGGTGCCTCTAACACAATGCCTATCACACAGTAGATGCCCAATGAATATGTATTGGATTGAGTTGTACCAGTCAGTACCATTTTTCTTATTAAATTATTCTGTTTCCCACTTTATTCACTACAGATATCTGCAGCCCTCTCCTTCTATTTGGTCTTTGCTTCATTGCTAAGACAAAGAACGAAACTGTCACTTTAAATCCAGTGGCCTTCCCTTTATTGAAAGCTAATCATCCACAAGGTTTTTCTCTCCCACTGATACCATACAAGGAAACAATTAGCAATATTTTTCCTGATGTCAGTAAATGACCTCAATATTAATCTTATCAGGCTTGCCTCTTTGAGAAGTTTATTTAGAAATCAATTCAGGTTGCATTATAAATCAAAAAGGAGAAAAAAGCATTTCCTAGCTTTCTCTTCTACTAATGTGAACACATCAGTTAGGTAATACCCTGATTAAAATCTCAAGATTGTGTCACAAATGATCTATTCCGTTTTTCTTTTTCAGCTGTATACTTAATTTGCTAATCCACTGAAATCATTTGTTCCAATAACTTCTTCTGTGTTTTAGATCTTTTCACACACTTGGACTCGCACATGTCCTTTTTCCCCCAGGATCCTGGACGCATGGCCCATTATCTCCATTTCTGCTATGTGCTTGTCACCCAATAACGGGCTTCTGAATCCAAACTCAGTTCTCAAATTAGGCAGTTCATTAGACATTTCCATTGGAAATTCTATTTATTTCATCTTTCTTTCAGCATCAGTCAATAATTGTGGCTACTCTGATGACCTGCATAACTTATCTCTAACCCTCTTACTTTCTTGCACACATGAAAACTGAGAACATAAAGGCCCCAACTGGCCTTTGTTAGTGCATTAAAATTTAGCAAATTTTAAGCCAGGTTTCTTCTAGTCATTTATCTGGATGTCCATGACCTCCGTGACTCTTTCCAAAACAACATGTTCTATTTCAAGATTGAAATGAGCCCAGAGTACACAAAGACATAAACTTTGCAATCTTGGAATTGTCTAATTAGTTGGTAATAATTCTGTTTATACAGTTTCCGTTACCTCCATTTCTGCTGAGGTCTCTTTCTCTTCAACCTTTTGGCCTCTGACACATAACACATTTCACTTCCCCAAGTCATATCAGAGGAAGTCTATTTTTGATTGCTTTGTATATTCTTTCCCTTCTCTGATCAATGTAACAAAGAATTAGATAAGCTCTTCTGGAGCCTAATCCATTTGTTAAGAACTTTTGTACATTTCCTAAGCAATAGATTTGTTAAACAACAAGTATTCCATATAATAACTTGGTTAGACACTTCTCAGTCAGTGTTTCATGAGAATCTTGTATCAAATAGCTGAGCTACTGAAAGATTTTGACCCTAAGGGTACTATGATTGAATTTATGTTCTAACAAGATCACACTGGCTGCTGTACAGAAAGTAGACCATACAGAAGGAAGGAAACAGAGATCAATTAATAGGCTCTTTCATTAATCAAGGTGAGAATAGAGTGTGCTTTGGATGAAAAAGGTAAAAGTAGAGGTGGTGAGAAATGGTCAGATCCTGAATATGTTTTAACTGTAAGGACAAGATTTCAAATAGAATCTCCAATTACTGAAATGGGAAAGAGGAAAAAGTTCGGAGCAGGATCAGGAGTTGGATTTTGAATATTTTAAATTTGAGATGATTTTTAGAAATCCAACTGAAAATTAATGTTAGTTATTTGATTCTGGGATTCAGGGAAAAGTCTGAGATCAAAAGATAAATGTATGGGTAGTTAGGATACAGATGGTGGTTAAAGCCATGAGACTGGATGAGATCATAAGGGAGTGAGAATAGATGGAGAAAAGGTCCAAGGAATAAGGCTTAGAACACTCCAGCAATTAGAAGTCACAGTGATAAAGAAATACCAGCAAAGAAGATTGCCAATGAGTGACTACAGAGAAAATAGGATAAACTCATACCTTGGAAGTCAGGTGAATAAATTGTTCCGTGGAGGCAAGAGTGATCAACTGTGACAAACACTGCTAAAAAGGAAAATAAGATGAGGACTGAGAATTAACCACTGGTTTTGGCAATTTATTGATTTTTGGTGACTGTTATGAATCATTTCAGTGGAAACGTAATTATAAAAGCCTAATTAGAGTAGGTCCAGGAGAAAAGCTGTCCAGAATCTATCTCCTGTCCTACTACTGTCCCAATTTGGGAGAAAACATCTTTCCCCTTTTGTAGGTAGACTTAGCAGAAGAGTAGTTCTTAGTTTCACCTCTCACTTCCCACCTCTCTCTGAATACCCAGTCACTCAGATCCTTTTTCTACCAGCCCTCTGATACAGGCAGGGAACAGTCAAGTGACAATTTCGGCCAATCAGATGTTCTATCAGGAGTTTGCCTTTTTCATAAGAGAAGCAAGAAAATAAAAGTTAATATGTGTGGTAGAAGTAGTGGCAGCAGTAGCAGTGTCCTAACCAGGCGATTCCTGCTGTGAAACAACATTATTATGTTCACTGGAACTTCTTTAGTTTCTGCTCTTTGCAAACTTGGTTTCCCAGCTTCTCTTCAATTATATGAGTTCCTAATATCCTTCACAAATATCTCCTTTAGTTTAATGTAGCCTGAGTGTGTTTGTGTTGCTTGCAACCCAGAACGCCAACTTATACAGTAGTACAACCTCGTCAGGAAGCTACGCCACTAGGTATAGTGGTAAGGGTTGGCAGGATAGCTCATATTTTAGATAATTAGGCCTGGGTCTTTCATCCTCAAGATGCCAAGGGCCAGGGAGGTGGGGTTTTTTTGTCCTTGAAGTTTTTGCTGAAATGGCAGCAGAATCAGCTTAGAACTAAGTGCATTATCTACCATTTAATTTGGTAAACATGGATTATACCACATACCTGATAATTCAAGTGAAAAAGAAGAAATAAAACCAATGAGGGGTAGACTCTGATGGAGCAGCTAGGGAAGGCCATAATGGGTGCCCAGTGCATGGCACTTACTTCTTTTCCCGAACATGTTCTTTTGCTAGATGACATGTTAAGTACTCTTGATGGAGTTAGATTTATAGTCAATCCTTTAAAAAAAAAAAAAAAAAAAAGGAAGAAAGATAAAGGAAAGAAAAACTCTGCCCACTGAAGATCAATCAGAAATGAAGATAAAGTAGCTCTGAAATGGCAGTGTCAATCAGCAGGGAAGGATCATTGATTTACATAGGACTTTTCAGGGCCACACATTAAATTTTCATTGCAGGCTAAATCTATAGTTTAAACTATTTTATCTTTATTTCCTTGGACTATACATCTCTGCATTTATCCTAGAACACTTCTCAAACCTGGGGCCAGTACCTGAAGACTCTAATTTAGTAAGTCTATATTGTAAACTCCAAGCTCCCTGAAGGCAATTTTCAGCACAATGCCTAACCTATGGTAGGTATTCAATAACTATTTGGTGAAGAAATAAATAAATTGATTTTTAAAAACTTCTCCATGAAAATAAAGACAATTTTGCATTGAATTTTTGGGGTACCATCATTTCTTAATTCTTTGAGAAAATGTTTCTTTCTCAGCATTTGCCACTGACTCAGAATAAGTCATAGTTTGGACTTTGTTGACATGAGCAGGATAATTGATTACTGTATCCCAGCCTAAGACAAAAGAGAAATATTTTAAAACCCAAAGCAACTCTTCTTCTGCCCCATGTGTGAACCAGCAAATATAGAGGATAGTATTGCTTCAGGATAATAATAATTACTTTTTGAATGCTTACTATGTGCTAGGAACTATTCTAAGTGCCTTACATACAGTATCTGATGATCTAGTCCAAGAATGAAGAGGAAAAGCCAGGTAGAGAAAAAGATTAGGGATAACAATAATTATAATAGTAATCATGATCATCATCACAACAATAATAATAATACTTATTGGGTATTTACCATGTGCAAGGACTGTTTTGTTTTCTATGAATTATGTATCACATATAATCTTCATAACACCTCTGTGAGATAGGAACTGTTATTATTCCCATTTTATAGATGAGGGGAGCAACACTTTGAGAGGTTAAATGACTTGCCCAAGAGCATACAGCTAGTGAGTGGTGGAAGCAGGATTCCAAGCTAGATATGACTCCAATGCCTAAACTCTTACTCACTCTACCACATTGCCTCCCTTTTGGATAGCTGTTTCTCCTGAATCTGACTTTGCAGATTCAAGTAAGACAGTATATGGGAAATAACTTTACTAACAGTAGAATACTATAAAATTATGTGCTCAGTGTCATCATTAATTTGTATATTGAGCATTTATTGCATTCCTTTTTAGATGCTAGGGATGGTGATGGATAGTGGGGATAGAACTGTCAGCAAGTGGCCTCTAACCTTAAGCAGCTCACAGTGTAGTGGAAGAGCAGAGATATAAACAAACAATTACAAGAAAAATGGAAGAGGCAAATTGAGAGATGCGTGCACAATTATTATGGTATTATAGGACCACAAAAAAAGGGTATTAATCTACCCTGGGAGTGGAGAAGGCCAACAGGGACTATATCATAAAGAAGATAGATCTAAGCTAAATTTTAAAGATATGTTAAGTTATATAGGCCAGGGGAGTATAGGGAGAGAAATGTATTCTAGACAAAGTGGAGAGTATATGCAAAGTATAAAAGCAAAAATTGGCATGGTATAGGGAAAGAACGAAAAGGAAACATTTCCAAGGTAAGGCCGGAAAAGTAGGCAGGATAAGGTCCTCGAGGGCCTTAAATGACATATTAGGTAGGTTGAGCTTTATTCAGTAGTTAATGGGGAGGCTTTGCAGAGTTTTAACCATAGAAATGACAAGCTCAGATTTTATTACAGAAAGATCTTGCTGGTGGTAGTACGGAGAATGGATTGGAAAGGAGAAGAACAGAGGTGAATTGGCAAACTATATTATAGTTAAAGTTAAAATGAGAGAGCATTAGTAGGGATAGAATAGAAAGGACAAATGCATGGAATATTTAGGAGAGAAAGTCAACAGAACATAGTGACTTATTAGTTGTATGGTAAAATAAACAGAGGAATAAAATACGACTTTTCATTTGGGTGACAAAATAGAGACATCAAAAGAAAGAATGGGTTTGCAGGGGGAAGTGATGAGTTTCCTTTTAGATATAAAGAGTTTGAATTGCCTGTGAGACACCCAGCTAGAGATGCTGGCAGGGCGTTGAATATATAATCCTGACATTTCTGGGAGATGTTGGGGCTGAAAATATAGATCTGGGAATCATCAGCACATAGGTGATGAGAGGACGGCATTGCCCAGTGAGCATGTTGACCTTGGCAAGAGTAGTTTTCGTGGGTAATGATAGCAGAAGCCAGTTTAGAGTGGCATGAAGAGGGAATAGAGGTGTGAAAGTGGAGACAATGAATGTGATCTACTTAAGAAGTTAGGATAAGAAGAAAAAATAAGATGGAATGGGACTATGGGAATCAAGGAAGAGATTTTGTTTGTAGAATAAAAGAGACTGAAATGTTAATTGTTGCTTGTGATCTCTTTCAAGGTCACCATTGAGATGGCAGCCATATTGGAAAAAGGCAAGTCAGATCCCTAGTAGTGGATCACAGGGAAGAAGCCTAGCTCCCCAATGTTCTGAAAAATCTAGTAATGCCAATTCTGAAAGATGAGGTAGACAGATTATTTAAGAATAAGACAAATAGATTGGTGATCCATGTATTGGTATTTTTGGATTGTTAATAAATTTTTAACAAAAAGGGGTTCAATAATTCAACATCACATTAAGCCAAAAAAAATATTTTAAATCTGTCTGTAGCTGCCCGTAAATTGAATTGTGCAGCATGTGATTGAATTCCTGCCAAGAACATTTGCTTGTTCCAACTTAGTTTGCTTTATCTAGATACAGTAATTATTTCATTTTGGCAAAGATGCTTGTTTGAAATTAACACTTACTGACCCCTACATTCTCCCCCTTCTGAGTTCTCCTCATCTCCCATTGTCTGCTTAACATGTCTGTTTATGACAAGGTCTCTACAGTAAAAGCCTTGCATAAAACATTTGTCTCCAGATACTCACTAGAGGGGAGCCACAGTACTGGTCACACTGGGTCTGGTACCCAATGAGCAAAGGGCCATGCAGCCAAGTATCTGATCCACCTGCAAGCAGTCTCTGAGCAGATGATGACCGTTGCCCTTCCAAACCACACCCAAGATGCTGGGCCTAATCACAACAGGTCATGTAAACGGGGCAGGCAGTGTTGGAGGGAGTTTGGCAAGCTATAGCAGCTCGATTTAGTCCTGATAATTTGTTGTCACAAGTTAGGAGTCATTTCTGCCTCCTGATCTTATGGGGACACATTCAAGATAAGGTACAGCTTATCTGCTCAGGGGACTATTTCTTAGTGTTCACAAAGCTGCAAAACCCCTAAGATACCAAATGGCACCTGCTGGCACCAAATCCCCTCTCTCCAGCTGTGGATTGTATTTTGTCACCTGGACCCAAAAGAGTGCTACTGGTACTTAGTCTCACAAAGATCCTTCTAAAAACAATTCCTTCAACTTCTGTCTGTAGTCTTTAGGTCCACAGAGGCTAAGAAAACTAGTCCATGGGGTCAGTAAGGGTAATGGACACCATAATAGCATTAGTTACCACATTTTGAGGCACTTATTATAGGTCAGGCACTATTTTAAAAGCTTTATACATATTGGCACTTTTAATCCTTTCTAAAAACTCAATGAAGTTAGTACTTATCATTATCCCCATTTTACATGTAAGGCAACAGAGGCACAGAAAGGTTAAGTAATTTGCCCAAGGTTACTCGGCAAGTAAGTGGTGAAGCCAGCACACAAATTCAGGCACCTTGACTCCAGAGTCCATGCCCTTAGCCACGATGCTCTATTGCCTTTCTGCGCATAATGTCCTCACCAGTGACAGATAGTCTCTGTCTCTGACTCTAGCCACCTAAGCACAGAAGCTTACTTCTCTTAGGTCTCCTTCCTGCTATGCACTTCAGTGAATGTAGTTTGATAATATGCGGGCCACTGATTCTGCATGCAGCCAGATTATGAATCCAAGATCAGGCTGAGCTAGGCTATCCTGCTATACTGAATTGAGACCATGCAAATAAAGCATCCCCCAAAAATGTTTGGTGCATAGCAGGCTCTCAAAAACATTTGTTTGCTAGATTGTTAAACACAAACAAAAAGAACCTTCTAGTGCCTAAGTAAACCAAAAGAGAAGATAGCTGATCAGCCTAGAATAAAAGCCTCAAGAAGGTGGGAGTAAGAGGATAAGTAGGTCACTTTAGGTATTCCCTCTTACTCCTTTTTCAACTCCAAACACAGATAAGTGCTATGGGTAAGGACCATTTGAGCCTCTCTCAGACTTGAGGTACAATCTATGTTCCCTTAAGAAGCTTTTTTTTAAAAAGATTTTATTTTTTTCCTTCTTCTCCCCAAAGCCTCCCGGTAAATAGTTGTATATTCTTCGTTGTTGGTCCTTCTAGTTGTGGCATGTGGGACGCTGCCTCAGCGTGGTTTGATGAGCAGTGCCATGTCCGCACCCAGGATTCGAACCAATGAAACACTGGGCCACCTGCAGCGGAGCAAGCGAACTTAACCACTCGGCCACAGGGCCAGCTCCCCCTTAAGAAGCTTTAACAGAACAAATGCAGACATGGAAAGAAGGTGGAGAGTGAAAAGGGAATGACACAATCAGCAACAAGAACTGTTCTGTCATACAAAGCCAGCCTCCACCACCTACCCTCTCTAGAGTTAAAATATTTAAACCTCAGCTTTATTAATCAATTGCATCTTAGTACAATTGATCCTTTCCAAAAGGAGAGCTAGCTGCCAGTTGGTCCCCTGAATAGTGGGAGATAGTTAAGGGACCTGATGATCTAACGTTGGAAGAGAGAGCAACAAAAGCAGTCTTCCCAGGCTTGATAGTCTTTATTGTGCTGGATGGACAACTGCCTCCCATCACGGGGACGGCTGATTTCTTCAGTGGGCACAATAGGCACAGTGCCTGAGGCCCACAAGAATGTTTTGCTTTCTTTTAAAATCAGAAAAAAACATGAACTCTTAGGTGGAAGAAAAAGTTTTAACATAATATTAATATGTTCATCTTTATACCAATATAGTCATAGAATATAATTTTTAATATTTTTTATGGAGGAAGCAGTCCATGAAGGCAAAAGTGCCTAGGGCCCATGAAAGTCATAATGTGGCACTGCACCCAGGTTGTGTTCCCAGGGAAGCAGACAGTGAGAAAGAGGTTAGCATCCAGGATTTTTGTTTTTTAAAGTTTATTTTTTTCCGTTTTCTCCCCAAAGCCCCCCAGTACATGGTTATATATTCTTCGTTGTGAGTCCTTCTAGTTGTGGCATGTGGGACACTGCCTCAGCGTGGCTGGATGAGCAGTGCCATGTCCGTGCCTAGGATTCGAACCAACGAAACACTGGGCCGCCTGCAGTGGAGCACGCAAACTTAACCACTTGGTCACAGGGCAAGCCCCTACAACCAGGATGTTTTTAAGAAGTGCCTGTGGTAGCAACACTTGTAGAAAAGCAGGAAATGAAGTGAAAAGGAACAGAGGGAAAAGCTGAGCTGCAAGGCAGGCTCAAGGACAGACTCAGCCGGCTCCACAGGGCGCTCTGGAACTAGAATGGCCCTTCAGAGTTGTTCCCCATTAGACTGAGAAGACAGGCCTTTTTATTTCCACAGCCGGCACTGGATATGGGAAACTCCAGGAAGAAGTGTGACCTGGGGTGAGGTGACTCTCTACAGCTGAAGCAAACCTTGAAGGGGCTGACAGCTGGAGGCTACCTCTAATCTCACTCCCAGTAGCTGAGCAGTGAGTCCTTACGTGAAGGAGCATCTGGGTGGTGCCTCACAGCTCTCACAGCACCTCTTATATTCACCCTGGAGGAAGCGTCTTTCATGGTAAGCAATCAACACCACCTCTGCTAGATGAAAGCAGGGCCTAGTGGCATTACAGCCCCACTTCCTTCCAGTCTGTTAAGAACAGCCACAGAAAAGACATCATAAATTAAATCAAATACATTATGTAGCGCGTTTATTTTTATCTCTGTCTATAGCCCTTGGGTTATTTTTATCACCTTTTAAAAAAGAAAATTCAGCTCTCCCTGGTCATCCCATCAATTTGTCAAGTTTGAATTCTGAAATCTATATATCCAAATAAAATTTACACCCCCTCCAAGCATAGTTTTATTCCCACATAAAATTTATGTCAGCAGTGTTTTGCCAATATGGCTACCATAAAAGTTTTGTTTAGACTGAGAGAATGAGCTCTATACATTGTAGATAACGATTTCCTCAGTGCAGGACAGCCAATGATGTAAGTTACAAGATAGAGTACCCGGTTGCCTTGGGCATACATTTACTAGCATAAATGTGTTCATCTTCTGATTAGATAGGAAACAGGCCAGGTACCATCTTATTTACAATGCCTTTCTCACATCTATGTTGCATAGGTAGCAAAACCCAGAGAAGGGAGGAAAATCAGCATCTACCCAAAGAAAAGACTTAGTTGTATAAAACGTGTTTGAGGAAGGGGAAGAGGGTTTGCATTTGGGAGTCTGAACAAAGGTGGAGGTTTTAGGAAACATTACCTATTGATTTCTCCCCTGCAACTGGTGGAGGGGAGATCTCTTGCTAGATTTTTAAAAATCATTATTATTATCACCACCATTTCAGAGAAGAAACAATAAGATAGAAATACCTATTTTCTTCTTTAGTGAAATACCTGTCACTTCCTGCTTGGCTTCTCTCCTCCCTAGATTTGATTATTTGGAGATAACTTATGAAAAGCAATTTCAAAGTCTGTTCAGTACCACGCTCATTTTCCCAAGTATTCCTTTTAATGAGTTTTGCACATCCTGGGTTTCAGATTATGTAATCGTAGGCAAACTCCATGATCTGACTCTAGCAATTGACAGACACAAATTTGATTATACCATCCTGAATGGCTAGGGAAAGCTTTTATTCTTTTTGCAAACCCATAATTGCCTGAGCTTTCCTTTGCAGCTGCCTGCCTTTCGGCAACCCAGTTGGGTTTCAGTTTGCAGACTACTAACTCCTAATCACAAACTCCAGTTTTTGTGATGGTAAAACATCCATTCGACACTAAAACAAAATGGTAGGACCGTCCTTTCCCGTCATAAAAATAGTCCAAATACCAAGTCCTATTTCTACCTCACAAAGGTCCCTGTCTGGGCTCTGCATGGCCCACATGTTCTATATTAAGGAAATCCACTATAAGAGAATCCAAATTTGTAAAGCCTTGGAGGTAGATGATATTGGTAGAGATAGGTGAGAAGGTAGAAACAGACAGGAAATGTAAAATCATGTATTTGCTTTAAACAAGGGTTTATATAATAGCCCTCTCGAGCACCAACATGCCCCAAAGTCATACCTGGTACATTTAAGTGCCCCCACACTTTTGATAAGTTACTTTGTAACCTTCTGCTTGAGCCTTTCATTTCTCTTATATCTCTTTAATTTCACCAATACCATCCTCATCATAGAGCATGTAGAGTGGTCTGCACATAGCTGGTTCTCAATATAAGTATATTATTGAAAAAATGAATGAATGAATGTGTATTGAACACCTACTATAAAATGGAGTATAAATGGAGTCATGGATTGCTAAAAGTGAGAGACTATATGTGAAAATACTTAACACAGTGCCTGGCACTCAATACATGTTTTCACAAAGTTTACTTTTTCACGCAAAATATATTAGAAACATGCTTGATAGAAGAGCAGATTCAATCAGAACCTCAAATTTGATTCCTAAGATGCTAAATATTTTTTTCCAAAATATTCCCAGACTAACCAGTAAAACCAGGGAGCTTGCTGTATGAGCATGAGTAATCTATTTGTCCCATATCTCAATTAAATTGCAAAAGATTGAATAATCAAGAACACTTTAGTGACTGAAAACAATACTTGTGTATAGACAAACACACACACACACACACACACACACATACACACACTAATGAATAAAAGGGATAGGATTACCACTATAAATTCAAATTCAGAATTCAATAAATACTGTTTTCCACCTTAAACAAGAAAAATAAAGATCTTAATCTAAATCTTACATCAGTGGTCAGTTCCCTATATTCTCTTAGGAGGACACTGATTACACAGCACAAGCGGTGACCAGTGATATTCTAATGGAAGGAGAAAATCTATACAAAAACTCTAAATGAAAGGGCTAGTGTTGTCCTTTGTCCAATTAGCAGTAATTTTCTTGGAAGAATAGAGATTATAGAGAAAATGGAGCAAAGTGGAGCCAGCCCACTCTTCAGCCTATGAGATACCACTGACATCTTGTTAAGAAGAGTCATTTTCTGATATTTGGGGTTTCCCAGACTGTGGAAATGATATTTATGTATGTTCCCCCAAAGACTCTCGATTTTCTACAATACCTATTAAAATTTCAAGATAATATAACAATATTCAGACACCATAGCCTATGTTCAGGTACTAAAATCAAACATCAAACAAGAGACAGATTTTCATGTCTGCTGATTCAGTAAACTGATATTTTCATGACCCTAAGATAATGTTAGCTAGTGTCTTCCCTAGCTGCAAACTTACAAAGATTGATGAGATAAACTTGATACTGGACCTTGACATTTGTAAGACTAAGTCAAGTCTGAAGCTTGTCAAAAGACTGACAGCTCCTCTTTAAAAATAAATTGCCCAGAATATTAAATGATGTTTTATGTACAGGCACATTCAATTTGATTTTTGCAATACTGTAGAAATTACCAAGCATGGTGTTGGAGATTTTAGGGAAAAAAAAACCTTTCAATCTTTATTGTGAAGTTGGATTCTGAACCCATGATGGTGGCTCATTTTGAAAAATCTTTCCAGCTATAAAGGTCTTAGAGGCTTCATTAATAACTCTACTTTGAAAGCATAAAACATCTTCCTCTGGCCTTGAATCTAGTAGACTCTCAAAAAAAATGGTTGAAGTGTGCTGAGCCTTTGTCTCCTTTTCAAGATTCATTAGATGGGGAAACAGAGAGGAGGACTTCTTGGCTTCAAAAATTAGAGAACCAGTAAGAAGCTTTGACACAGCTTTCCTATTGCACAGTGCAGTGGAAGAAGCAAACTCACCATGGGAGAAACAATATTGGAGCTGGAGATTTGGAGCATTAGTGCCAGTGTTGGTGAAATAGATGATTCTCAGTGGCAGCGCTCCAGAGCTGAGACCTGAAGCCAAATGGAAATAAGGAACATAGACCTCTGGGATGGGAATGGGAGAGCTCTGAACCAATCTAATGTTTACCTTATTGTGATCCTTGGACCACTGCATCAAAATCACCTGGGGAACTGTTAAAAAAGCAGATTCCTGAGCCACACCCAAATTCTACTGAAGCAGACTCTCGATAGGGGAAATACCTTGGAAACTGCAGTTTTAGCAATCAACTCCAGGTGATTATTATAAATATTAAAGCTTGGGAACCACTAAACTGGTGCTTCTGAAAGTGGGCTAACATCCCGAGGTATTGATCTTCCAAGGACTACTTGCATTTGATAAGGACTTGACTCATAAAGCAAAACCTGAAAATGGCAATGAAGACTGTGGAAATATATTTGAGTAGATGCATAGGAGTTTGGGAAGAAACTTCAGCACCACAGGTTTTCTTCTCTCCATCAACAGAGCTTACATATTACTCAGTGTATTTCAAATGCTTCTGCCCATTTCAGCAGGGAAGCTCAGGACTGTGACTGAAAGTAGCCACAACCATGGCCCTGGCCCCACTCACTCACTTAGTGCTCACTCTGAAAGCTTCAGGGAACAGATATTGGAAACTGGGGGAGTAGGGTCATTTATAATTTCTGGTTAACTACAAATTAAGCAGAATTTAAATTCAACCTCCAATTTGGAAAATCTTTCTAAGATGTGTTTTCTTTTTTGTATCTCAAAAAAGTCTAGACTGGCGAATATAGCTGAATTCCTCTTTGAGTACCCACAATACCTTTAGAGGGCCTCAGGGTCTCCTGAACATATCAGTGGTCAGTAGCACAAGATTATATGTGTATCAGAGATTGGAGACTGGGCTAAATTACTCTAGCCCAGTGAATTCCATGACAACATAATTGTTGGTTTTATTTTAATTAAAACAATTCTGAATGTTTTTCTATCCCCTATCTCAGCCTGTTTTATTACCATTTGGCTCTTTTTCCTCCAAGTGGGCTGGGGGCAGGGTACTGGGAAGGGAAAGATTCAGCACAAACTCCCGTAATTATGGGCTCTAAATAATTGCCCTTCAGTTAAAGAAGGACTTCCCTGTATCTGAGCTCTAATGTGGCTATCCTATCACATTTTGTCCCATGTTTCACCTCCTTCCCTGGAATATGAATTACACATAAAAGTCATCAAATACATTTGAGAAACACTAAGCTATACAAAGTTAACTGATTCTTTTCCTGAAAGATTTCCAAGAGACTTTATTATACTAATCTACATCGAGAATCCTCAGGAGAAAAATATAGCATGTATAGCATGCAGCATCTCACAAATTTAGATAACTGTCAATTCCTTTTATCATAGAGCATCTTATGTGAGTAGTTTCCCACCCCCACTCACATGCCACCTCAGCCACACAAACAAGTCCTGCTTAAATGTTACCTACTCAGAGAGACTGTCCTGACCATTTTCTCTAAGGTAGCCCCCAATCCCACTCTACTATATCCCTTTTGTTGCCTTTATTTGCTCCCTAGTACTTATCACTACCCAACAAAAGTAGGGTTTTTTGTTATGTCTGCTTTTTCTATCTCTCCTACTAGATCATAAGCTCCAGAGAAACAGGGGTCGTGTCTCTTTGATACAATTGCTATATTTCTAGTGTCTAGAACAGTGCCTAGCATACAGTAGGCACTCAATATTTGTTGAAGGAAGAAACAGACTAAACACCTGATGTAACTTCCTTTTGGTCACCTGATACCAAGAGTCATTAACCTTGAATCCAAATGGCCAAACCAGTATTACTGCCCAATATTATACAGACCAGTTAATATGTCTGCCAATTCTTTAGAAGGAGAGAGGTAGCCTTTCTCAACTCCTTTGTGGACAGATCTGAACTATGCCACTCTGCAGTGTCAGTTGAATTGTCACATTTTCCCAAATCAAATCTTTGAGATTTATTCTATCCTGAAAAGCTGCCTGAAATATTTCTGTGCCTTACTTTCTGGTACCATGTCATTTAGAAAATATGACAATAAGATGTTTCCATGTTCAGTAACAATAACAATTTGAAATACCTATACTGTTAATTTCTAGTGGCTAATCCTCACACACTAAAGCCATCCTAGTATCGGAGCAAATACCCTACACCACATCACAGATTAGAAAATGCAGGCTTTTGGCTACCCTGGACTATGGGAATGGGTAAGGATACAGAACCAAGAATTACAGTACTTCATAAACAGAAATGAAGCTAGATAAACAAAGACAGCACAAATGAACTCTAAGAGTAAGACGGTGGAGTGAGGTTTGTTCACACAAAATCCGTTCCCAAAATTTAATGAAAAGAACAATAATAAACATAAATTACGAAAAAAAAATAAGCAGCAATCAAACAAAGGCAGGCTCATACTCAAGCCACAATCTTCGAAAAATTGCAGCCAAGGGAAATGAGAAGTAGAAGTTTCTCAGAAGTGATACAGCTCTCATCAAGCCACTCTCTCTTATGAATTAGTTCAGTGGAAAGAATGTGAGTGGCTAAAAATCCTGAAAGCACATTGAAGGGAAGAGATTTGGAAAATCTCTCAAGAAGAGAAGGCACTCCTTAACACCTCAGTATTGTGCCAGGATACTGGGGAAAATACAGGAAAGTCAGCACGGCTTCATTTTGGTTTTTGCAGCCTACGACAGGTGCTGGAATGAGAAGACAAACCAATCTTAATCACCCACGGCTAATTTTTTTCTGGCAACAACTGAGAGCAGGCAGAGTAGAAAATAAACAAAAATTAAATACGACAAAATTGTTTGAAGGAGTGAGAGTCTCAGAACGGAAAGGCACACGGACATGCCCTGTTGAATTCCCCCCAAGCATGCAGGATAAGAGTACCGTGGCCAAAACCCAAAGGTTTCACATAGTGGTTTTTTTCTTTATTATCTAAGAGAGGAGGATGAAGTGGGAAAAATTGACTTCTGGCATTGATTATACTTGTTGAAAGGGAAGGTTCTAGGCTTCATCTTGAGTTAGAGGACAACTTAAAGCTGAAGGTATCTACATGGAATAAATGAAGCTGCCCCTTGTGTCAGTGGTTCCAAGTCCTAATTATGCATTAGAGTCACCACCTGGGGAGTTGCCAAAACATACCAATTCCTGAGCCACAGGCCAGACCCATAAGTCAGAATCTTTGAAGGCAAGGCCCAGGCATTGGTACTTAAAAAAAGTTTTCCCCAGGGGCCGGTCCGGTGCCGCAGCGATCAAGTTCACACGTTCTGCTTCTCAGCGGCCCGGAGTTCGCAAGTTCAGATCCCGGATGCGGACACGGCACTGTACGGCAAAAGCCATGCTGTGGTAGGCGTCCCATATATAAAGTAGAGGAAGATGGGCATGGATGTTAGCCTAGGGCCAGTCTTACTCAGCAAAAAGAGGAGGATTGGCAGCAGTTAGCTCAGAGCTAATCTTCCTCAAAAAAAAAAAAGTTTCCCCCAGATGATTGTGATGCCTAGTAAGGATAGATCATCACTGAACTAGGTGGAATAAATCCTGTTATACGCATTTTAACAAAATGACAGACAAGAAAGTTGGGATCCACCAACTACGACTGCCCTGGGGCAGCAAAATGTGACTAGAACGCCCAATGCCTAGTCCTCAAACTGAAGCTCTTAAAGAGATACAGAGTGAAAAGGGAGTGAAGACTTCATCACACTATATATAGAATTTCTCAGAGAAATCTTTAACTTAAACATGAATACAATAAAAAGATGTAGAATGACAACTCTGCAAAAAATACTACAGGAAAGAGAGAGAGACGGGGAGAAAGCAAGGGAGAAAAAGGAAAGAAGGAAATACAGATAATGAATCCATGCTGGAAGAAAACATTCCTCACTGAAGAAAAGAAAAATGTCAGGAGCTCATAGAGTCATTGAAACAAGACATCAAAGACAAATGATAAAACAATGGAATGAGAGGAATGAGATAAAAAGGGAGACTACAGAGCTAAGAAAACAAATTGAAAGCCAAAGTAGCATTATTGAACTATGAAACATATTATGTACCATGAAAATGATGAAAGAAGAAAGCAGAGGTCATGATATTAATATCAGAGAAGATTGAATTCAAGGAAAAAAAGTGTTTTGATAAAGGACACCATCCACAATGAGGATATAGCTGCCATAAATATTCATACACCAAATAACAGAATCAGAATATGCAGAACATAAACTACATAAAATGCAAGCAGAAATCTCCCAAAACCAGTGGTAGGAGTAGATCTTAACACATTCTGTCATCTAAGACAGATCAGGTAGGCAAAAAATAAGCAAGACTAGCCAGGAAAATTCTGAATGAGGAGTATAAGGGAGCAGAATTAAGACCATTATGAAGCTGCAAAGATTAAAAGAACTTAAAAATGGAGAAGAAATAGGTACATCAATGAAATACAATAGAGTCCAAAATTAAACTGATATACATAAGGAAATTTAGTATAGGACAAAGTTGGCATTTCACATCAGCAAAGAAGATACAGATAATTCAATTAATGATGTTGAAACATGTGACTGTTTCAGAAAAAAGTTGAATTTTTTGCTCACTTATTATAATAAAATAAACCCCCGATGGATCAAAGATTTCAACAGTAAAAAAACAAAAACTTAAAATTACGAGGGGAAAACATAAGGGAATTAATTTATAAACTTGAAGTTAGAAGCACTTTGTAAGCAGGATACAGACCTCAGAATCCAAAAAGAAAAAGACAAATAAAATTGACTACAAACAAATGTAAACCTTTGTTATTGAAAATGTCAAAAACAAAAAACAGACTGAAAAGTGTTTACAGCGTATATGACAAACGGAAAACTATGTTCCTTCATTTACAATAAGCTTGTACAAATCAATGACTAAAGGATGAACAATCCCCAAGAAAATCAAGCAAAGAATAGTAACAGCCATTTCTCAGAAAAAGAAATACAAATGGCCATTGAACACATGAAAAGATGCTTGACCTTATTCATGCTTAATGAAATGCAAATAAAAACAGTAATGAAAATGACTTTTTCAACCATCAGATTGTCAATAATTCAATAGCTCACCAAGATGAGGAATAATAGGCACCCTCATACACTGTTGGTGGAAATGCAAATTGGTCCCACTTCTGGGGAGGATAATTGGGCAATAGAAGCAATCCATGTATTCAAGAATAACCGCTACTGGCAAAGGGGCCACATAAAGGAAACCTACTTAAAATGAGAACCAGAATTTCATAGTAGATTTTTTAAGTTTAATAGGAATTTTGTCTTCAAAACATAAAAAAAATTACAGAAGTCTACTATACGTTATATTTTTTTAAAAGTAAAGTTTTAACGCAACTATGCATGCATTGTTTGAACAATAAATAAATCAAATGTTAAATGTGGATTTCTTTGGTGTGACTTTTCTGACAAAAACAGCATGATAGTACAAGGCATCCTCATGATTTCACAACAGGATCATAAAAACTAAGTTTTACAAAATATTCAAGGGCTTCATCAATTTTCCCAATGACCTGTCTTGATTCCTGATATTCCAATTATTCTCTTTGATCTTATCCATCTTATCACTATCTGTGTGAATTTGTTGTTTTCCTAAAAAGTTAACTATGCCGAGTCCTCACCTGTCGATGGCTTTGTGGAAGTCAAGCAAATCTCCACCACGTTCACCAACTTCATTAAGTCCTGTGTCTTTTACAAAATTTGAAATTTCACTTTGCAGTTCATTTGTATTCTCTTTCCATTGTCAAGACTGCCAAAAGCACTTATATGATGGGCAAGCATAGGCTTCAGTGTTAAGTACGGAGGAATGTTATGAGAGAAATAATTTCCAAAGTGGTCAATTCACTAAAGAATATTGTGCTCTAATGACTTTTGCTTCTCCATAAAATCTTGTAACTGTGGGGACTCAGATAATTAATCTTTGGATAATAATGATTTCCTGTTGCATATGAAAATTAAAATACATCTACCCATGGTACTTTGTCTAGAATGTTGTTTCCCCTCTTTACTTTGTTAACACCTACTCATCTTTCTGCAATCCGTTCAAGCATGAATTCCTCAGGGGAGCCTTTCCTGGCCTCCCTAACTGGGCCAAATGCCCTCCTGCAGGTTCTCAAAGTACCTTTGGAACATGTGTCATGGTTACAATTCTACATTTCTGTAATTTAATTAATGATCATCTTCCCCACTGGACTGTTTACTTCACAGAGGCAGAGATTATGTCTGGCAAAGAATAGTCCCTCAATAAATATCTATTTAAGGAATGAATAACAACAAAGAACTAGAAACTACCCAAACGTCCATATAATGGAACACTGTGTTAAACAGTTATTAAAATGAACAAGGTATGTCCAATATAGAAGGATTTCCAAGATATATTAAAATTTAAAAAAGCAAGGAGATGCATAAGTCTATAAGATTCTATTTGTGCAAATTTACAAAGATTACATATGTATGCTATTAGATTCATACTATATTTTTCCCAAAGAAACTATTAACAGAGGTCACTTTTGGGAGATGGACTAGGAGTTATGGGATGGGGGATTTTAAGTTTCCTTTTATACATTTCTGTACTGTTTGAATTGTTTTACCACATTCATGTTCTATTTTGTGTGTTTGTGTGTACGTGAGGGAGACTGGCCCTGAGCTAACACCTGTGCCAATCTTCCTCTATCTTTTGTATGTGAGATGCCACCAGAGCATGGCTAAATGAGCAGTGTGTAGGCCCGCACCCAGGATCTGAACCCATGAACCCCGGGCCCCTGAAGCGCATCACACAAACTTCACCATGCAACCAGGCTAGCCCCATTCGTATTATAATTTTAATTTAATAAAAATGCATTGTTTCTTGACAGAGGGCAGAAGTGCTGCCCTGCAGAGTGAGACAAGAAGGTCAAAGTCCATGAAAGCAATCAGCAACTGGAAGCCATGCCGGAGTTGAAACAACCTACTATATTCCCTATCTTGGTTTGTGGCCCTCCCTTTCCCAGTACCCAAGCCAGAAAACCAAGTCATCCTCTACTCCTCTCTTCTTCTTAGCAGTCAGATCTAATCAGTTATTAAGTCATATTGACCCTATCACCTGGACAGCTTTCCATTCTATTCTCTCCCACTGCCATTGTCCTAAACCAGCTCCTCATCACATCTCCCTTGGACTACTGCAATACTCTTTTTTTCTTCCTGCTTCCAGTTTCCACTCCCACAACCCACCCCCTATCCTGCTGCTAGAATAGTCTCTCAAATTAAACCAAAACAGACACACAAAGACTAACAAACCAACCCACCTTCTCTGCTACTCTTTCCCATGGTCCTTTACATTTCAGCCATCCTGGTGTACTTTCATTTACCTGAAACACCTTGTTGGTTTCTCCCTTGGAGTTTTGTGTATCTCCCTCCTTCTGTCTTTGATAATCTCCCCTTCCCCATTTGCTGAGTTAATTTCTACTCATACATATTTCATTACTTCTTCTCTGACCCGCACCCCTCCAGACTAGATTAGCTCCCATAGCATTTTGCCCTTATCCTTCAGAGCACTCATCACGTTTATATTTGTTTTTCCCTTATCTGTCTTCCCTACTTCCATCAAGAGAAAGACTATATCCACAGTGCCTGACAGAGACCTTGGCACATAGTAGTAGCTCAATAAATTCTTATTAACTGACAGCCTGAAAGAATAAGTGAATGCAAATTGGTTTACAAAACTGTCTTGTTTAAACCCTATCACTGCCTCCTTACCATGTGAAAAATAATGTAGACATACTTCATGACTGGACTCTTGCCTGCCTCTCCAGGCTCATGTTCCCCAACCCATGCCTTTGCATCTTATCCTCTAGCAATCTGAATTGCATCAAGTTCTTGAAACATATCTTGCTGCTTCTCCTTGCCCTAGTACATGCTGATCCTGTCACATAAACGACCTCTCCCTCCTCCCTTATGTATATCTAGTAAATACCCATTCACTCATGAAAAGCAGCCACTTATCTCTTCAGGGAAGTCTTCCTTGATCTCCTAAATAAAGTCATTTGTGCTTCCTCAGTGCTTACTCTGTACCTTACGTATTTTCTCTTTTTATCACATTTATCATACTGTGAATATTCTCCAGGTAAGAATTTTTGTCTTACTTATCATTTTTCCCTAATGTCTAACATATAACTAGCACATAGTAAACACAATGTTTGAAGTTAATTGAACATGGATTGTGTGTGCATAAACTATTAATAGCATATCTTTAATACCTACATGCTTTTGTATAATTTTTCCTGGGCAATAGAAAATATTATCAAAATTTTATATGTAGTAACTCCATTAACTGCCCTGAAAGAATAGCAAATGTATATATTTTTTATATCTAATAAACCCTTATTCTGCTGGTTGAAAGGCTGCATAAAGCTTTGTCTCCCTGGGACACAGCCAAATCTACAGCAAACAGACATTTTTCTCAGATCTAAGGTTTCAAATCCATGTGGCAAGGAAGGCAAAGTAAATGGCCTTTACAGACTATGCAATTTGACAGCAGTGAACAAACCAGCCATTTAGTGCCCATGCAAGCATTCCATGCCATGTTCTCAGGTCATATGAAGGAACTGGGCCTAGCATATCTAACGACAGGAATAAAAGAGCAGAAACAGCTATTCCTTCCGCATAGGGACTTGCAAATTCACAGATAGCAATTTCGAGTTAGCAAGGCCTAGCTGGCCACTGTCATTTAGTTCCGGAATTTAGATTAAGAATCACTAGGATCACCCTCCAGGTGCACAGAGTGGTTAATAAAATAATAACTATAGGTTTGGGTTTTTTTTTAATCTTCCTAGGGCCCTTCCAACCTGTACCAAATCATTCATCACTGTTAGGCCCAGTCAGCAACGGATAATTTCTGTTCAAATGCCCTTGTGGCACAACCAAGATCTAACCCATTTTGGGATCCCTATCTTCACCCTAGTGATTTTGAAGTTATTTGGATCATTGCTAGGATCATCATTATCTAGGTTTATCTAGGGTACGTCTGAGGACTGCAAGCGGTCTCTCCGGAACCTTGCTTTTGGAACGATAGGGGTCAAGGTAAACTTTACCCATCCTTCAAGGCCAGGTCTGAGTTCTACCACCTTCATAAGCTGTTCCTGGTTAGCCCCACTGCTACCTTAGCAAACCTTTTTCTGCATTCCTATGGTGCTAGCAGTCTGTGTCCCATGACTAAAGACCTAGTAATATAGTGGTATATTGTTATCCAATTATTTCATGTAGATTATTTTTTCTTCCCAAACTAGAGTGGTAGGAAGTTCTCATAGGGCAGAAATCAAGACTTCCCATTTGAGCCCAGTCAACAAATGTCGCCTAGCACTTACTATGTTCTAGATTATATTGGTTAGGACTCTTTTGGACATAAACCACAGAAAGTCAGTTGAGTAGCTTAAGCATAAATGATGACTTAATTATAGGATATAGAAATGTCTTATGCAATCCAATGAGAGAAATATAGCTGGGCCTGAGGGATGAACTATTTTAATCCTTTTATCTTTCTTTGAAAACCAGTTTCCTTTACTTTGGGGACAAACATGGTAGAAAACATAGCTTCAGGTAATCCTTGAGCATACATTACTGATCCAGCCACACAAAGGCAGAATCTTTCTCAATGTCTCAATTCAAATTCTTGTAGCATCATCTCTGGCCCTGGTGAGGTCAGATGACCACCCATGAGCCTGTCAACTCTGCCGAAAATCTAGGTAGGGAGACAGACATAGAATAAGATAATTTGAATACAATATGATTAAGTATTTTAAAACGAGGTAAATTTACGGTTCTTTCAGAGCAGAGAGGAGGGAAATGGGGGTTCAGAGAATGTTCCTGAAAAAAGAGAAGTAACAGGTAGGAAAAGCATTTCAAGCAGAAGGGACATCGTGAATAAAGAAAGACATGGACACATGAAACAAAAGGATATATCTGAGGATCTACCAGCAGCATAAAATAAGAGACATCACATGTTTTAAAAGAGGCTGGAGAGGGAGGCAGGGACAAGATCATGAAAGCCCTTGAACGACATATTAGAAAAACTGGTTCTAGGTAGGATGTGGTATAATCGGATTTATGTTCTAGATCAGTCTGACAGCTGTGTGGAGAATGGTTTGGAAGAGGACGAACACAACTTACCAACTCAACCTGAGGCATGAATTTGGGTACACCATAATAAAATCTGGTTGAATGGATGTAATTCATGACATCCCATTTCTGGACAACAATTCCCCAACAGATCATCATTTATTTGATCACTGCTACCCCCTTCCCCACCCCTCCAAGTTCCAGGTGGATTTGTTTATGTATTCCAGTGACCAAATCACTAGTTTTAGATCCCAGGATGTTCCAGAGACTTCCATGGGGCAAGTCAAATCCATCATTAGGGATCAGAGACCTGGGGCTTGAGAAAGAAGCTCTAACCTGGGGCAATGTGAACTCAAGGTGAAACCAGTTAGCCTGGGGCTGTGGTATATATATAGAAATATGTATATATATAACGGCATACTATTTAGCATAAAAAAGACAAAATCATGCCATATTTGAAAACATAGATGGACCTTGAAGTGTTATAGTAAGTAAAATATCAGCCAGAGAAAGACACTTACTATATGATTTCACTCATATGTGAATACAAGAACAGATGGGTGGTTACCGGAAGGGAAGGAAGTGGGGGAAGGGTGGAAGGGGTAAAGGGGCACGTGTGTACAGTAACAGATGGAAACTAGACTTTTGATGGTGTACACAATGCAGTCAATACAGAAGTAGAAATATAATGATGTACACCTGAAATTTATATAATGTTATAAACCAATGTGACCTCAATAAAAAAAAAACATTTTGAAAAAAGAGCCTAGCCAGGAGCAGGACTGCCCAACAGAGGAAGTATGGCTTCATGGTTCAGATCACATTCTCTGAGGCCACACTACCTGGGTTCATCTTCCACCTCTGCTTCTTACTAGCTACGTGACCTTGGGCAAATTTCTTCGCCTCTCTGAGACTATTTCCTCATTTAAAAAGTGGGGAGACTAACAGTTCCAGTTTCATAAGGCTGTTCTTAGACTCGCCTTCTCGCAGCACACCATAGGTGCATCCTCAGGCGTCTCTGTCTCTCCTTCCCACACCACTTCTACCCTATCAGCCTGCAAACAGCCCCACCTTCCCTTCACTAATAATAAATCTTTCACTGTTAGTGGGTAACAAGAAAAAGACGGGGGCAATCCAAGTGCAGTTGTCATAGACGAAGGTAACTTTTGCCCAGATCCTGCCTGTACAACCTGTTTTGAGTGCACAACACTCTCCTGTCATTTTCTCAAATCCCGTCAGCTAAGACATTCAGTGACAGTCACCATTTGGGAAATTGTTTTAGTAAAGCAAACCTGGCCCTCTAGCTCTCCCTGACTGAAAAGTTTTCCAGATCTCATTTGTTCTCTCTCTTTCACTCTCACTCTCTCAACAGAGCAACGTTTCACTTGAGGAAAAAAATCAACTCAGACTGCTACTAAAGTTTACTACTCAAGAGACACACTCAAAGGTCACCCAAAGTTAGTGCCTGGCATTTGCTGTCACAGAGAGTGGCTTTCATGTGGAACCACACAGAGTCTTTAGGGCTGGCACTGTCTGTGGTCTGTAAAATCTCCATTTCCTAGAATAGAGTCCTGAGGACACACATCAGAGTCCAATGCCCTGCCTGATTGCCCTTTTTAACCCTATCTTCCCTGCTCTCCTGGTGTAAGGTACCCACCGGTGATTAAAGCATCTGAGGATCTTCCTTCCACACTATGCACCCCAACTCCCACAGTGCCACCCCCAGTGACTTCTTTCCTTCCTGCCATAAGCTCTCCAAGCTGAAATGGATCTCTCTCAGCAGAGGACCTGTTTCCTCTTAAAGGACAATGCAGAGAAATCCTCAGCTAACTCAGCACCAAACTTGAAAGCTAACTAATCAGACTCCTGCAACACTCTCTCCCCAAAAATATAGATGCATATGACCATAGAAATAATGATTATATAATACGTGTGTATACAATCACGCAAACACATAATCATTATTTCTAGGTCTATTTCACAGCAAATAAATTAAGAACTGATGCAGAGAGAGAATGAGACTAGGCCAGTCTGGGGATTTGGATTCTCACAGTGAATAGTGACTTATTCTCAAGGGAAACCTTTGTGCAGACAGAAAAATACAACTCTTAGCCCATCCCTCTTCAAGAAAAGATTCAGGCTTCTAATTGGTTAGTAATTCAAATTTCTGGGACTGAGAGCTGACTCAAATTCAAAGCCAGAAGCAGGCAGAGCCTTTTTGGCAAGGATGGCCCTCTCTTTCCTCCTCCAGAGACCCTTCCTCCTTTCTGCTCAGGTTCTGCGTGCTCTTGGGAGGGCCTCTGCTCTGAGGGATGAACGGAACTAATGAAGACCTTCGCATTGAAAACTTAATGACAATGTGTTACTCTTTCCAGGGATGTTTGTATTTCAAAAGAGAGCAGAGAGTATAACCCTAAGGAATTAATCACTAATAGTGGAATTTCAGAAATACGATACTTGGTAAAGGAAGTTATAAGTGGTGAGGAAATAAGGTGGAGGGGGCTCTCCAGCATTCCTCAATTTACACCAGTATTTTTTTTTTTTTGCCCATCTGTAAAAACAACATGGGGTTGACACCATCTTAAAGTACTTCATTTGTCTTCACTGTCTATAGGATCAAGTCCGTGCTCCTTAGTCTAACGTTCAAATCTTCTGAATATTTCCAGATTCATCTTCCAAAGTTACCTGTAAAACTTCACTCCACTCATTATCTTCCAAACATACTTTCACTTACTAATTTTTCTCATGAGGCTTCTTCTCCCTGGAATTCCCTGCATCTCTAAATTCTTCCAACTTCAATCCCACTCATTCTTTAAAGATCAGCTCATACCCTACCTGCTCTGCAAAATCTGCCCAAGCGCCCCAACCAAAGATAATCTCTCACCAAATATTTATCCCAGGAATGCAAGTTTTGTTTAACATATGAAAATCAATGTATGGGGCCCACCTGGTGGCTCAGCAGTTAAGTTCACACATTCCGCTTCTCAGCAGCCCGGGGTTCCCAGGTTCGGATCCTGGGTGCAGACATGGCTTCACTTGGCAAAAGCCATGCTGTGGTAGGCGTCCCACATATAAAGTACAGGAAGATGGGCATGGATGTTAGCTCAGGGCCAGTCTTCCTCAGCAAAAAGAGGAGGATTGGCAGTAGCTAGCTCAGGGATAGTCTTCCTCAAAAAAAAAGAAAGAAAGAAAATCAATGTAATATGCCATATTAATAAAGGACAAACCCCACAGGATGACCTCAATAGATGCAGAAAACCATTTGATAAATCCAATACCCCTTCATGAGAAAAGCACTCAACAAACAAGAATAGAATGAATTGCCCCAATCTCATAAAGGAGGTCTATATAAAACACACAGCTAAGATAATAATAAATGATGAAAGACTGGGGCCAGCCAGGTGGTGCAGCAGTTAAGTTTGCATGTTCCACTTTGGTAGCCCCCGGTTTGCCGGTTCAGATCCCAGGTGCGGACACAGCACCGCTTGTCAAGCCATGCTGTGGCAGGCATGCCACATATAAAATAGAGGAAGATGGGCATGGATGTTAGTTCAGGGCCAGTCTTCCTCAGCAAAAAGAGGAGGATTGTTAGCTCAGAGCTAATCTTCCTAAAAAAAAAAAAAGATGAAAGACTGAATACCTTTCCCCTAAGATCAGGAAAAACACAACAATGTCTGCTCTTGCCACTTCTATCCAACACTTTACTAGAGATTCAGGCCAAGATAATTAGGTAAGAAAAAGAAATAAAAAGAATCCAAATTGAAAAGGAAGAAGTAAAATTATGTGTTTGCAGATGACATGATTCTATATGTACAAAATCCTAATGATTCTACAAAAAGATTGTTAGAACTAATGAATTCAGTAAAGTCACAAGATACAAAATCAACATATAAAAATCAGTTGTGCTTCTATACACTAGAAACAAAGGATTTGTGAGGGAAATTAAGAAAGTAATCCCATGTATAATAGCATTGAAAAGAATAAAATACTCAAGAATAAACTTGACCAAGCTGGTGAAAGACTTGTACATGGAAAACTACAAAATACTGATGAAACAAACTAAAGGAGACACAAATAAATGGAAAGACATATCACATTCACGAATGGGAAGATTTAATATTTTGAAAATGTCCATAGTGCCCAAATCAATCTACAGATTTAATGCTATCTTCATCAAAATTTCAGTAGCATTTTTTTTACAGAAATAAAAAGGAATCCTAAAATGCACACAGAACCACAACAGACCTAGGATACCCAAAGTGACCTTGAGAAAGAAGAACAAATCTGGAGGCATGATCCTTCCTGATTTCAAAATATATTACAAAGCTGCAATAATTAAAACAGTATGGTACTGGCATAAAGACAGGCATATAGACCAATGGAACAGTAGAGAGAGCCCAGAAATAAACCCACACAAGTAGAGTCAATTGATCTTTGACAAGGGTACCAAGGACACATGATGGGGAAAGGTTTGTTGTTCCAACAAATGGTGCTGGGAAAACTGAATATCCACATGCAAAAAAATTATACTGGACCCCTACCTTACACCATACACAACAATCAACTCAAAATGAATTACAGACTTAAATGCAAGACCAGAAACTACAAAAATCCTTGAATAAAACATAGGAGAAAAGCCTCTTGACACCAGTTTTGCAATGATTTCTTAGACATGACACCAAAAGCAGAGGCAATGAAAGCAAAAATAGACAAATGAGACTACACTACATCAAATTAAAAAGCTTCTGCACAGCAAAAAAATCAATAAACAGAGTGAAAAGGCAACCTACAGAATGGGAGAAAATATTTGCAAACCATCTATCTGATAAGGGGTTGATTTCCAAAATATACAAATAACTCCTACAACTTAATAGCAAAACAGTAAATAAACAGATTAAAAAATGGGCAAAGGACTTGAACAGACATTTCTCTAAAAACGACATATATGTGGCTAACAGGTATATGACAAGATGCTCAACATCATTAATTATCAGGGAAATGCACAGCAAAACTATAAGGAGATATTACCTCACACCTGTTAGGATGGCTATTATTTAAAAAGCAAAAGATAAGAAGTGTTACTAAGGTTGTAGAGAAATTGGAACCCTTGTAAATTGCCATTGTAAATTTAAAGAGGTGTAGCAGCTGTGAAAAACAGTACAGAATTTCCTCAAAAACTAAAACTGTAACTACTATATGATCCAGCAATTCTACTTCTGGGTATATATATCCAAAATAACTGAAATCAAGATCTACAAAAAATATCTGCACTCCCATGTTTGCTGTAGCACTATTCACAAAAGCAAAGATATAGAAACAACCCAAGTTTTCATCAACAGATGATTGGATAAAAAATTGTGGTATATACATACAAGGAAATATTATTCAGCCATAAAAAAGAAGGAAATCTTGCCATTTGGAACAACATAGATGAACCTTGAGGACAGTATCTAAGTTAAATAAGTCACAGAAGGACAGAAACTGCATGATTCCACTTATATGAAATATGTAAAATAGTTAAACTCTAGAAGCATAGAATACAATAGTTGTTGCCAGGGCCTGAGGGTGGGGGAAATGGGGAACTGTTATTCAATGGGTATAAAGTTTCAGTTATAGTAGATGAATAAGTTCTAGAGATCTGCTAGATCTCATGTCAGCTGTTCTTACTACACACCCATACACAAAAGAAAAGTCTGGGAGGAGTTGGATATGTCTATTACTTTGATTATGGTGATGGTACCACAGGTTTGTGCATATGTCCAAACTCATAAAATTGTAGACATTAAATATGTGCGGTTCTTTGTATATCAATTATAGTTCAATAAAGTTCTTTAAAAAAAAGAGTATTGGACTGCCAAGGATATACATATTGATCAATGGAATAGATTTGACAGTCCAGAAATAAACTCTTAGACTTACGGGTGATTTTTACCCCAGAGTGCCAAGATAATACAAAGGGGAAAAGATAGTCTCTTCAACAATAGTGCTGAGACAGCTAGATATCTACATACAAAAAAATGAAACTGGACCACTACTTCATATCGTAAACAAAAATTAATTCAAAATGGATTAATGACCTGAATGTAAGAGCAAATCCCATAAAACTCTTACAGAAAACATAGGGATAAATCTTCATTACCTTAGATTTGGCAATGGAATCTTAGATATGACACCAAAAGCATAAGCAACAAAAGAAAAAACAGATAAATTCTACTTTATCAAAAATAGAAACTTTTGTGCTTTAAAGGACATAATCAGGAAAGTTAAAAGACAACCCACAGAATGAGAGCAAAGATCTGAAAATCATATATCTCATAATGGACTTGTGTACAAAATATATAAAGAATTACTATAACTCAATAATAAAAAGACAAATAATCCTAGTAAATAATGGACAAAGTATTTGAATAGGCATTTCTTCAAAGATATACAAATGACCAGCAAGCACATGAAAAGATGCTCAACATTTGTCTTAGTCAGCTCAGGCTGCCCTGACAAAATACCACAGACTGGGTGGCTTAAACAGCAGAATTTTATTTCTCATAGTTCTAGAGGCTTGAAAGTCCAAGATCAAGATGCCAGCATGGTCGGATTTCGGTGAGAGCTCCTGAAATCATTGCAAGGACTAAATGAGATAATACATGCAAAGTTCCTAGAAAGACAGGTAGTAAAGACCAATCAATGATCATTATTATTATTTCACGCATGTTAAATCTATTTTAATGGTAAGGTTATTCCTTGCAATACTAATGCAAAATGTTACAATAGTTTTGTAACTGGATGTAATATTAATTCAATAGATATTAGTGCCTGTGGGGGTTAACAAGGAATTTAACACAGCCTCAGCCCTCAAGGACCATTTACTAGAGTTGAGGGAGGCAAAACCCACCAAAAACAATGTTAAATAACCATAAAAGAAGGGAATATAGGAGAGGTCAAAAAGCAATAGAGTAAGTGGCAAAGGACTGGTTGAGATAAGAGAAAGAGAGTAAGTTAGATCAGGAGACAGAGAGTTACATTGAAATGGAGACTGCAGATGTCTCTGCAAAAAAAATGATGTTAACTATAAAAGAGGTTCTGATAAATATGGGAGTGTTTCAATTTCATTAAATAATCCAAAATAATATTCAAACCAGACCGCCACAATCAGCTATTTAAGAAGAAAATAAGGGTCTGAGTTAAAGGTCCAGGGTTCATCTGGTATGTTTCACCTGCTATGACTTTCAAACCATGACTTTAGGGAAGAACTGAATTTCTCAGTATGCTGAATATTCTCGGGCCCTACAAGAACCTCTCCTGTGCTTATGTGGCAATGTTATAAGCAATTAAAATAAAAAGAGGTCAATCAACTAGTGGTTCTGTCAACATATCATGCAAAAAATCAGGGTTTTTTCCAGATTTATTGAGATATAATTGATATATAACATATGTAATTTTAAGGTGTAGAATGATACCTGTGTATATTGCAAAATGATTCGCACAATAATGTTAGTTAACAGCTCCATCATCCCACATAATTACCTTTTGGTTTTGCAGTGTGAATATTTAAGAGCGACTCTCCTAGCAACTTTCAAGTATATAATACAGTATTGTTCACTACAGTCACCATGATATATATTAGATCCCCAGAATTTACTCATCTTATAACTGGAAGTTGGTACCCTTTGACCAACATGTTCCCATTTCCCTCACTGCCTAGCCCCTGGCAACCACCATTCTGCTATTTCTATGAGTTTGGCTTTTTTAGATTCCACATATTAGAATATGCAGTATTTGTCTTTGTCTGACACGCTTCACTTAGCACAATGCCCTCAGGGTTCATCCATGTTGTTGCAAATGACAGGATTTCCTACTTTTTATGGCTGAATAATATTCCATTGTGTATATATATATATGTATCGCACTTTCTTTATCCATTCATCTGTAGACGGGCACTTAGGTTGTTTCCATGTCTCGGCTTTGGTAAGTAACACTGCAATGAACATGGGGGTGCAGATACCTCTTCAACACAGTGACTTCATTTCCTTCGGATGAAGGAAGTGGGACAGCTAGATCATATGGTAGTTCTAGTTTTAATTTTTTAGGAAACTCCATATTGTTTTCTATAGTGAATATACCAATTTACATCCCTACCAACAGTGCACAGTTGTTTCCTTTTCTCCACATCCTCATCAGCATTTGTTATCGCTTGTCTTTTTGATAACAGCCATCCTAACAGCTGTGAGGTGATATCTCATTATGGGTTTGAATTGCATTTCCCTCATGATTAGCGATGTTGAGCACCTTTTCATGTACCTGTTGGACATTTGTATATTTTCTTTGGAAAAATGTCTATTAAGTCCTCTGCCCATTTTTTCATTGGATTATGTATTTTTATGCTATTGAGTGTGTGAGTTCCTTATATATTTTTGATATTAACCCCTTATCAGATATGTAGTTTGCAAATATTTTCCCCCATCCGGTGAGCTGCCATTTCATTTTGTTGATTTTTTCTTTTGTTGTGTGGAAGCTTTCAGTTTGATATAGTCCCACCTGTTTATTTTTGCTTCTGTTGCTTGTGCTTTGTGCCATACTCAAAAAAATGTTACCAAGAGCAGTGTCAAAGAAACTTTCCTTTATGTTTTCTTCTAAGAGTTTTATGGTTTGGTGTCTTATACTTAAGTCTTTAATGCATTTCCAGTTAATTTTTGTGAGTCGTGTAAGGGCTCAATTTCATTTTCTTGCATGGGAATATCCAGTTTTTCCAGCACCATTTATTGAAGAGACTTTCCTTTCCCCATTGAGTATTCTTGGCTTCTTTGTCAAATACTTGTTGACAGTATATTCATGGGTTTATTTCTAGGCTTTTGATTCTTTCCTACTGGTCTATGTGTTACAAACATCCAGTTTGACTGGATTGCCACTAATGTCTGCTCATTGAGCTGCCCTAATTAACTAGTTGTGTTGGCAGTACATTAAAATGATGCAACTGAATCTTTGCTCTTTGTTGTCTGAAAATTCAAACTGATATGAATCATGACTTTCTCTGGATCATTCAGCAGCACAGGTAAGGTAGCCAATTTACCTTAGGTTACCAATGCCTGGCTTCTGAGGCTGAAGGCATTGTCCAGTATTGACTGAATGCTATATTTAATCCACCCTCTCCTTCCAAAACAAGGTTCACATTTATAAATAAAGGCAAGGCTTGAAAACAGGGCAAGTTCAAATCAAACACATTTAATCTACATATGGGGTATGACCTTGCTGCCACACATGGTCCATCTTGGGATAGCTATGGTGTCTAAAGCTCCCACCATGTAAGTCTCTATTAAATATAAATAGTATATTTGAGCAAAGGAGCATACCAAGTCATAGCCATTCATTATTACATTAGTTTGATTTAGTATATCAAATTATCTACTTCTTTACCTTGAGGCATCCTTCCATTCATTCAGTTAATAAACATTTAATGAACACCCACTAAATTCAAGCTCTATGTAAGTACTATTGATAAAGCACTCAGGGTGGACAGTGGAGGGAGGTGGGGTGGAGACCACTGCAAAAGGAAGGCAAGTACAAGCAGGACAGCACAATGAGGGTAAGAATAACCTCTAGGTTACCAGGTGCTGAGGCTTTTGTAGTAAGTTGTCATCAGTTTTCACTCTACAACCCAGTGTTCTACCCAACTTAGTCAACTGAACAGGATCCAAAGTTCTGCTAGACCACAATGATGACAATGCACAGGACCTGGCATAGTACCTGGCACAGAGTAGATACTCCAAAGAACCTGGTGTTGATATGTTTTCCAGTAGGTAAAGGTATCTTAACTTTGTAGAAAACATGAGAACTTGCATTCATGAAAGAGATAGGGAGACATCTTTCAATAGAAAATCACAATATACAGACAGTAAAAACTGGAGCCATTTTCCAAAAGATCAGTAATCAGAAGTTACACAGTATGCACAGAAAGTCTCGATAAATAGGAAAATATATGATCAGCCAATTTAGGGGAGAGGCATAAATCACGTCTCAAGCCCAAGTGTCTTTTTTTTCCCAACGTAAACTGTGAGAAAAGGGAAACGTAAAACTTCAGTGAATCAAGCCTTAAATGATACTCCTACAGGGAGTTTCAACAATTTACTGGTAATATACCAAGCCATATAGCTAACGTAAAATATAGAGCCAGGGACAGACATTCTTCTAAGGCAAAAAGTAAGGGAGCCAAATTTATGAGCCAACTTGCTCTTTAAAGGTGAATGAACTTCAGCCTTAACTATAGTATTTCCCTAACTAGCCAACACCCTCCTCTGGTGTTAATTGTGCCTGTTGTCAAAATAAGGATCCTGCCTGGTTTCTCGCCAGCAATGTACTCTGATATCAATGTCGGATGGATATCACCCAGCCACCACATTTAGAAAAGAAATGTGGCCCATTCTTCAACTGCCTCTAATCCATACCTCCAGAATTTATATTCTGTAAACATCCACACTTTGCTTCTAAACAAATAATTTCATCATAAGCTAGTTCTCAGTAAAAACTACAATAAGTTTTCACAATATATTATGGGAGCTCTGGCTATTCAGTTCTAAATAATGGCTCCTTTTGCTGGACAAGTAAATTGAAATTGATTTGTTTCAGCCGCCTGTACTAGAACACACAATGCCTGCTTACAACAAGCCTATTGACTTCTGCAAACAGTACTTCAGCCTGCTTCTTCAAGGACTCCCAACAGGATTTTTAAATCATCCCACCTTCTCTCCCTTAACCCCAGAACAAAGCATCCATTTAAATAGGGACTCTGCACAATGTGTCCAAGAAAGAGAATGTGAGGGAGCTGCCTTTGAAATCAACTGAGCAGAGGCCAAGGTGAGGAATGAGCCCTCAGATGAAAGGAGAGAGACACAAAGAGAAGACTGATTAAAAGTCAAATCAACTGCTCTTTGTGAATCACAAGGTGAGGGGAAAGAGAGACAGAGAAAGAGAGAGAGAGAGACCCATTCTTCCCCTCACTCCTGTCCCCCTACCTTGGGGTAGTGCCATCATAAGGATAGTTGAGGATACAGAAAAAAGATCCTGAGATGACTGTCATCTTGGAGGGATGACTGTGACCAGCCAAGGAGACAGTGCAGGCCTCTGGTCAATGATTTCCAAAGACGTTGTGTACAAAGCCCTCAATGCTTCCTGTGCTCCCCATCCTTCAGAAAGACAGGCCAGCCAGGCAGAACAGAAATCTGATTTTTACACTGTTTGCACAGGACTCTGGGATTGGATTTGGGACAGCACAGAGGTTTCTTGTAGGAGGATATATCTGGGGGCAGAGACCAGCTGTAGTGACCCTCCGTTATGAGCTCCAGAGACACCTTTATCTTAGCAAACACCAAAATGGCCATCCTCAGTCAGCCCAGGATGTCTCTGGATTTTAGAGTTTCCAAAAGAATATTGATTTTTTTATATGCTGTTTCTCTCACAACTGTGTGAGCGAGGCAGGGCAAGTATCACTATCTTCATTTTAAATATTAAGGAAATGAGGCCCAGAGAGAGAAAAAATTTACCAAAGTTCCAACAGCTCCTAAATGGCAGACCAGAAATTTGAACCCAGACCTTGTGGCTTTAAATTTAGCGCTTTGTTCACAATATTTGTACTTTATTCATTCATTCAATCATTTATTTGTTCATTCAATGAACATATATCAAGTGGCAACTTTGTGTCGGGTAATAGGAGCTGTCACACTGTTCACAGTCTAGAATTTCCCTTCAGAACCACCACTTGGTGCTACAAAGGGATCTAGGGGTGGTGTGTTCCTCTCTATATGTTAATCCCGGGGTCTGCAAATTTCTTCCATTAAGGCCCAGCAGGTTATTTTTCATCCCAGCAGAAACATATAGTTATGATATGAATCAATGCTCTTTTCACAAAAGCCTAATGCCTGGCAAGGTGCCTCTCAAACAGCACATACCACCAACATCCCCTCAATGGAAAACTGTCACTCACCAGACCTTCAAACTGAAGACTTTCTGAAGCTTGCTGCTCCTCAGCTGTGGGGCTGCCACGAGCTGACCCAGGAAGACCTGTGAAGTCAACACGTGTCTCTCATCTTTCCACACCCTGCAGTGGCTCTTAGCTATCTAGTACCACCCACATGCGTATTGAGGAGGCTTCTCCCAACAGTATCTAATCACCCAAAACTTCCTGTTTCCCCTCCCCACAACTTATCTGCCCTCTATCCCCATTCCTTTGATGCTCTCTCTATGCTAAGGAGGCAGTAAAAGTAATCTCTACCGATGTTGCTCCTCTTAGTTTAACATACTTGCTTTTTCACAGGACCCAGTGCCTTCACAGTGTGATTTGCACAGTGGCCTTTCCAGGACCCATGGCAGAGTAACGATGGGCAAGATTTACAGACAGGGGTGGGGGCTTTTTGGTGCAGAGTTCAATTCATAGTCCTGGAATAGGGGCATACGTCATTTAATTTTCTGAACAATGAAATGAACACAGGGGATGATTGCCACGCTGCGGGAACACACTGTAGGTATTACAAAGGGCAGAAGAACATTTAGCCAATCAGGCATGGGCCTCACAAATCCTGAAAGGACAAAACCCACAATTATTTCTTCCTCTTAACCCTTCATTCCCACAGCATATCAGGCATTGTCCTCAAATAGCTTCTGGATGAAATCTATATTTATAGCTGAGCTCTTGTCAGTATAGTCTCCAGTTACACATACCTTGTAAACAAAATCCAGCCTAAATTGCTTGCTTCATTTCTAGCTTCTCCAAGGTCTGCCTATGACCTTGTGGTTCAGCGGTAGTTACTATCCCACGAGGCTTATTGGCAACCATTTGTCCCATCCTTTCAGAATTTTATATACCATTTAGAACATCACCTTTCAGCCCCTTCAGCAATATAAGAGAGGGTTGCTTCTCTCACAAGGTCACAGCAGCCATCTCACTTCACAGTCTGATTTTCAGGAGTTTAACAAGAGCTTCAAAAATGCACTAGTGAGATAAACCTTGGCCCCACAGCCTCTTAGCCCTTCCAGATGAGGTGATTTGGAGAGGCAGAAAGACACAGGGGGACCTTCAATCAGTCACAGAGTCCTGCTGTTTCCAAGTCTTGCTTTCCAAACTCTGTTGCCACCCTGATCCAGGGCCTCATCCCCTCACAGCTGTCTTACCACAATTGACATTTACCTTCCTCCAAAGTTCTCTTCCCTTTGATCCATCCTATGTACCACCATAAGATTAATTCTTTCGAGGACACAGCTTTCAGCATGTTATTCCTCTGTCCAAAATCTTTTGTTAACTTTTTTTTATTTACAGGACAAAGCCCAAACTCCCCAGGCCAGCGCTCAAGACTCTCCATGCAATGCCCCCATCCTACCCACCCTACTCTATCTTCACCTTCTGTCCTGGAAAGACCAGCTTTTCATTGTCCTGGGCATACATCATGCTTGCCCCATCCTCAGTGCCTTTATTTCAAACTGCCTCTCCTACTCTCTGCACCACAGAATGTCTCCTAACTCTTCACTGCCTATCCAAACCTAACCTTATTGTTCAATGCCCCACTCAAGGCATACCTCTCCCTTAAAGCCTTCCCTAATCACCCCCACCCATACCGTGGGCGGTGTTAGGAATGCCGAATATCCGACCTCTTCCCAGACCTACAGAATCAGTGTGTATTTTAGCAAGATCCTATATACATTAGGGTTTCTCACTCCCACTCCTCTCTCCTTCCCTCTTGTCTGGCTCTTAATGCTTTGGGCTTGATGAACATAGGATTTTCCCAGGGGGAAACTGGCAGCAATCTCTATATCAAGAAGCACAAAAGCCCTTTATTTGAAGTCCATCTTTCTCTACAATTCAGCTACTGCTCTCCCCATTTATACCCTTCACCTCATGATCTGTAATTCTACTGTAGTCAAAAATTAATCGTTTAAATAAGCTATGAGGAAGTCGATCTAGTCAACATGAATTATGAGCTTTTTTTTTTTTTAACCTGAAGTGGATTTTTATTCTGTCATTCAACATTAACCTAAGCTTGGAAAAGTGAGCATTGTATATGAGAGGGCCTTATAGAATTTACCACAAAGAAAGGAGAACACTTATCAGAAATGTACACAGAGTACTAATTTTTAGTACACAAAGCAATATTCTAACAGTGCTTGCAAATGCCTGATTCTCCTCGAATCAGAGAATTCTCTTACACAGGTAAACCATTCTCCCTATTTTGAACTTGTTTACAGCGTTCCACTGCTAAAGTGACCCTCTCATCACAGACCCCAACAGAGGTTTCAGCTCATCTCACATCAGAATCACCACAAAGTCCAGTTCAAAAAAATTGAAATAATAAATTGTTCCTGCAGTAGTTTTGAGCACGAGTAACATCAGAACTACCTGAGGCACTTGTTAAACGCACAGATTCCCTGGCCCCACTCTAGATGGAATGAATGGAATGGGTCTAGGTGGAATGAATCAAAATCTTCACGTTTAAGGCCCTGGAATCCCCATGTTTAACAAGCTATCCGGATGGTTTTGGGAACCACTCTTTTAGTGCACTCCTAAGCCACAGTCCTCTTGGACTGCCTGATTCTTCACCAGAGCCTTGTTAAACTGGCTGCCATTGCAACTGCGTTCTAGCATATGTCCCCTGGCAGACACCAAGGGCATTTCCTGTCTTCTTTACAAAGCTGCACTATGCATCTGTGGTGACACTACAGTTGAACACCTTTAAAAGGGTTTTCCTCTGAGACCTTTTACCTTCTCTGATTATCACATTCAGCAGCACATCCAGCAGCCAGTGAAAGATTTGTCCTCTCCCAGGCGAGAGGCCTGGCAGCAGGCTCAGACCTCCAGGTTAAACAGCATCCTACGTGACCAGACTGGAAGTCCCTGCACACAAAGGTCCTGACTACCGATGGGACTGGGAGACTGCTCAAGGTGGTTAACGCTTCAAAGGTAGCCCATGGTTTCAAGGGTGGAGAGAACAAACATCACAGCTGTCATTCCACATATAATATTCCAAAATGCTTCCTTTTAAAATCCCTCCAGACAGAAGTGCTGGATTCTAAAGAAAGTGTGAAAGACAAAGTTGTGAAATAGGTGAAGTTTGTTTCCAGGGTTCCTTAGTCTCCATGTCCTTTCCCTGCACAGTCCATCTGGCAGGGCCTGATGCCCTCGGGCATCCCACAGTGGCAGCTGACCCACGTGTTTCTCTAGCCTGGACTTGCTTCTGACCTTCCCTTCCTTGTACCTTCGCCGTCTACCTTCCAGCTCTGGCTTTCTTCTCTCAAGACTGTGTTCTTTCTGAATGGAATGTGGTAGATGCTAGGTCAGATAAGTAAATGCCCTTTGGGGTTTCAGAAAAGTTCACTTGGGGGTCAATCCCAACTAACCTATTCCACTAATGGTAAATGACCCAGTTATTTTCACTGCATCCCCTGGCTCCTAGTTAACCCTGGCCCCAGACTGAGCCCCTAATGCTGACCACAGACTGAGCTCTAACCCTGGCCATCTGACAGCTATTTATGGTTGGACACTAAGACGACAAAAAAAAGTATGATTGACTCAGAGAAACCCATGCCCCACTAGTACAGACACAATTCAAAGGATACGTCCTGTCTAATTGACTATAAATCAGCAGTGTTACCTTGCTATGGGAAGGATACCAAGTTATCAACTCTAATTTATAATCCACCAGTAAAAGATGTGGGGTGGGGGGTAGGGAGGGACAGCAATAGAGTCTCTTATGTAAGTGAACAAGTAAAGCGAATCAAGCAAAGCCTACTCCACCCAGACCTCAGAGCCTCATGGTCAACAATATCAAGATGTGGTTTTTTTTTTTTATTATGTGTACTGACATAGCCCTGACTTTGCTCATATTGGAAAAATAGGAACTGAGCCATGTTGTGAGAATATTCATGGAAGTAAATATTTATAAGCAGAACAGACAGTAAATGTCTGAGAGCAACAACCTTAGGTGCACCCAAATGTGAAACATCCAACATCATTGCCATTTGTTGTAGCTGTGAGCTGTAAATAACAGTTCTTAAAATAAATTTCAGTCTTTCAATGGCATCATATTTGAAATATGGGAAAAAAACATCTGAATGACCTCAAGACAGTTGACTCTGAAACAACTGTTAAGTTCTGCCTGCTATTAATTGCTGGAGATTCATTCTTGTGTCTTTTTGTAACAATCTCGGAATCCAGTCATTTCTCAATTATTCCCTAGTGGCTGATCACTCCTCCCAGCTAACTCCTCCTATCATGCAACATGCTGCTGGGAAGCTCCTCTAGGGATCAGGTATACTCCTGTTTCCAGCAGCCCTGTATGCTGACAGCAGGTAAACTTGTAAGTAGAACTCATCAATGATAAATGAGACCACACCATGTTCTAGAACGAGAGCAGCAATTGTAGCCCTCAGCAAAATTAGGAGGGAGGTGAAGTCTGTCTTCGCTGGCTTCACTGTCCTCCTCCCCTCTATCTCCTTGGCCAGCAACACAAAGTCTTCCAAACCTCTACCTCTACCTGTTCCTGCACCAGAGCTGGGAGCTTCTAAGTATAGCCACAAATATGAATGAGGAAACGGGAGACTTGTGTTCTAATCAGGACTCTAGCTGTATGACCTTAGGGAAGTAACTTCTCTCTTAGTCTCTGCATCCTCATTAATAAAGTGAAAGGAAGGAGATGAAGAGAGCTAACATTTATAGAGCTCTTGCCATGTGCTAGACACTGTGCTCCAGACTGTTTAGATTAATCATTTCCTTCATCTTCCCAAGCAGTTATCACAATGCTCACTTTATAGATAAGGAACATTTGGTTCAGAAGGGTTATGCAACTTGCTCAAATCCACAAAGCTTGTGAGTGGTAGAAGAAGGATTTTGATCCTGACTCGTGTGTCTGACTGCACTGCTTCCAGGGGCTTGGCACAGATGATCCCAAAGGCCCCTTCCGGCTTTGACACTCTTTGAGTCTGCGAAATCCCACCATGTATGCAGCTGAATACTTAACCATTTTTAAGGTGCCAGTTCCATAAATATTTGTGAAAAGAATAAAGTTGAGTAGCATAAATGAGAGATACAGAGCAAAGGCATTTGGTGCCTAAGTGTAACTGTGAGTAAACCAGAGAGAGGAGACCTGAATAGGTCTTTGAAAGATAGTTAACGTGTTAACTAAATTTAAAAATAGGAGAGACACGCCCACCTTCGCCCTATAAGCGAAAGGGAAATAAGCTGTGTGGAAGCTAAGAGTCTGTAAATCACCACCCCCCACCACCTTCCATAGAACAAAGGAACAAGTTTGTCTCTAGGCAGCGTAATGAAGCAAAACTGGATGCTATCTTTTCCCACCAACTGAAAAAAGATTGCCAAGTACTTCTCAAACTAACTTTGTTTATTTTCTTTGTGTTATAAAGGCACTGGGGCTCAGAAGGGTTAAGACTCTCTTATGCCACTCTCACCCTTTGCTCTCTGAGCTTTCGAGGCCATAGTGTGGACTTCAGATTGGAAGGGAATAATAAGATAATTGCAGTGCCCTGAACCAGGATAGTGGCAGCGGAGGTGGAGAGAGATTTTGGAGGTAGAATTTGCACTATTGGACATCGAGGGTTAGGAAGGGGAAGGTTTCTGACTTAAGCAAATAGAAGGATGGTAGAGCCATCCCTGTGATTGTGAATACTGGATGGAGGGAAACTCATAAGTTGTCATAGAAGACAAGTTTGTCTAAAACTCTCCTCCTATCATGAGTATCTCCTACTCATGTAGGGTTTAAACCTGTAACTCAGGTCCATATTTCCTCTCCCTAGAACCATTATAATAACCTCTAACTGGTCTCCCAGCCTCTAGCCCTGTCCCCTTCCAGTCCACCCTCCACACTGCTGCCAAGGGTTCTAACTCAAAGGTAAATATCTTCATGCCACTCCCTTAATTAAAGCCCCTCTGGGCTTCCATTGCTTTCAGCATAAAGACCTAGCATCCGCTAATGACTCCAGAGTACTTCGTAAGAGAGCCCCACCTACTTCTCCAGATTCATCTCTCCAAACACACCAAACCACTTGGTGTTCCCAGAGCACACTAGGATATTTCGTATATTTTTGCCTTTGTTTGTGCTTCTCCCTCTACCCAAAATGCTGTCTCCTGCGCCCCCATCTGCCTGGTAAACACCTACCCAACAGTCACAATTCATATCACATTTACCTTCTCTTTCGAGCCTTTCCTGACATCCTCACTATGACCTAATTTGTGCCCCACAGCCAGTACACAATTCTGTCATAATACCTGTAGCACTTTATAGCACTTAATTGTATATAGGTTTGTTCCCTCACTAGATGTGTTACCCCTCAAGGACAGGGACTATGCACAGAGCTTGGCATAGCTCACTGTTAGTAAAACTCCATCGAATCAGTGGATGGATGGATGACTAAATGGATAAGCAAATGAATGTATTGATGACTGAATGAACAAATAAATGAATGAAGGCAACAGTAACAAAAACAAATACAACACATTACATGTTCACAGTACATCACAGTTTACAAAGCACTTTAAAACTTTCTATTTCATTTGTCCCTGATAATATTGTAAGGCAGAGAAGGCCAACAGATGGCATCACCCCATCATTTTGTATATGAGAGATTTGGGTGATTTTTGAAGGTCTCAGATCTAGTACATGTCAGAGATAGGACGAGAACTTAAGTTGCCTGTTATTCCAGAATGATCGCTCCAGTGGCTAACCAAATGCTATAAGAAAGAAAATTATTAGGTAATAGGTGCTGTTTTTTCTTTTAGGACCCTTTTCCTGCTTAAAAAATCAACTTTCTCCATGCATTCAGTTAGCAGCCCACCATGCCACTTTATGTTCAGATTTTTTGACGTTCAGCACAATGTCATGTCAGTGTTTCCTGGCCTTGTCAGCACTCCCAGAGCACAACAGTGCGGGCCTCAGGAGGCACCTCAAATGTTAAAAGGCCCATTGCAAGTCTCATCAGAAAATCAAATACATAACTCTAAAAATATCCCCCGTGATCTATGCATGTAGCCATGGTGTCTGACAAATTCAATTAAATCTGTCATACATCATTCTCCACAATGTTATTGAAAAAGACATAGTAGTATCGAATTTTAATTATTCAGCTCCTATTGATCCCACCATAATCTGGTGAGAATCATTTGCAAACTGACAGTCCCCTCAGGAGACAGCCACTATTATCTAATTATAAATCTCACAGTGTCATTTGATAAAAGGTTAGGATTTTTCTTCACCACAAAAAAAGCCCCAGTTTTTGACAACAAATTCTCATATAGAAACCAAAATAATGCACAGAGATCGTAACTTAAGCTGAGACATAAATGGAGCCTGGTTTGTACATCACTGCCTTTCTCTATTCCTGCTCTCACTCTGTCCTCAATACCCTCACACTGAGTGCTTGGGCATTGTCACACACCCTCCCCAGAGTTTATGCTGTAGGATTTCTCTCCCAAGGCCCTTCCTCCCCTACCATCTTAATTTACTAGCCTAACGTTCATCCCAAAGGGTCCTGTGATCTGGCTAAGACCTCTTCACTGGTAATAATCAATGGCCACACTTTTTGCATTCTCACAGGTATCCTCAAAGCCTCAACATTGAGGAGTAAGGAATGGTGGAAATTTCAGGTCTCCCTAGTGGCTGGGGAGACATTGGGAAAAGAAATATCTCAAGGTACAATTCAATCCAGAGCACCATGAAGGACTAGCCCAAGAATAAACAGCCACCTAGCCAGTCACTGAGTCAGTCAACAAATATTTTTTGAACGTTGATTATATGCCAGAAACTATGCTATTCCCTGAGGGATACAGTGGTGAACAAAATATAAGTGTACCCTAACAGAACTTAAATAAATGGCTGAAGTTAATTAATTAAATGATTAAAGCATGCAACAGGCTGTGAAGAGAAATAAAAAGAAAAGAAAATGGGGATCTAACCTAATCTGAGAGGCTGATGATTAAGCTGAGAAATAAAAGGTGAGTTGGTATTATCTGGGTAAAGAGTGAGGCTGAGGCACACAAGAGGATAGAAGCACTCTATGCAGAGGAATAAGTATGAGGGCTATGGGAGAGGGGAAACCAACAAGGGCATTAACAGGGTCACATTTGTAGCAGATCATAGCAGATAAGCTGTCCAACCGCTATGCATTCCCCTGCCCTATCCCAACAGTGAGTCAGGCAACAGCAGTGGGGGCGTCTGTCTTCAGGCAGGAACAGTGCTTGAGGCAGGGAGCCTGAATAGTATCCCTGGAGGCTGGCAACTTCCGGGAGGAAAGGAGGTGGCCACATCCTGACTGCCAACTGTTAAAGTATGCTGCCCATCATCACATTCTACCCATCTTCTACTCTCACTGAAAACAGAGCACAGACCCCAATAGGCACCTCCTAGGGAACCACATGAACAGGAGCAGTAAAGAGTCAAGCAGGGAATCTGATCAATAAAGACAATTTCATAATCCAGAATGACAAAATATTTGAGGAGCAGCACACTCAACAAGCTGAAGGATGGGAAGGATTTTACCATGCAGAGATGGAGAGAAATGCATTGGTGGTAGAAGGGAATACATCAACAAAGGCATAGGGGCAAGAAGAATAGATCATAGGATGCAAGGGGGAGATAAGCCTGGAAAGGTAGGCTGGGGCCAGATTGTGGAGGGCTTAAGATGCCAAGTAGAGTTGTTTGCGTTTTATTCTGTAAGCAATGAGGATGGATACGGTGGCAGTTTATGAAGAGAGTAACATGTTGATAACTGTGCTTTTATAAAGATGACTCTGATGGGCATGCGGAGGGCAGATAGAAGTGAAGAGAGTAGAGCCATTTAGGAGGCTCTTGCAACAGACTAGAAGAGAGATGACTAAGGCCTAATTGAGGGCAGTGGCAGTAGAAGACAAAAGGAGAGAAAAGAAGTAAGAAACGTTGTAAAGCATCTGTAATTGCTGAGGTTTAAAGGTCGAGGGAGATGAAGGAGGCACAGATGATGTTAAATTGCACTTCTTGTACCATTCACGGAGTTAGGGAACAAGAGGAGAACTATATTTGGTTTTTGTTTGTTTCGGCAATGGTATTGTCGCTTGAAGGTGAGAAGTTCATTTTGGGATAGTTTGAGTTTGGTGTGCCTGCAGGATATCTAAGTGAAAATGTCCCATAAGCCGTTGGAAGTTCCAATCCAAATTTCAGGACAGAGGCCAAAACTAAAATATAGAAATTGGAGAAGTCTTTTGCAAGAGTGGATTAGATCACCCACCAGAATGAATGAAGGGAAGAAGTCATGAGGAGAACGGGACAAAGGCTCCAAATGGAGAATCGTTATCTAGGGGACTGATTTGATTCATTTTCAGTAAAGTGCTATGTGGAGCAAAATGATCTGGGATTTGGTTTTGGCTTTGTTTCTACTAATTAGAACCAAGTAAGTTGGCCAAGTGATTATGGGAGTAACTCACTAGAAACAAATTAGGGTAAGTATGTTCTCTCAACAAATAAAGATGTCTTGGTGAGTAATATTGACATAAATAAAGCCATACATAATGTTAGACTTAATTATTTTGCAGCTGAGGAAACTCAAGTACAAACAAAGGAAGTGACTTCTCCAAAATCACAGCCAGAAACAGAGAAAGACTAGAATACAGTTCTTTTGCTTTATAGCGCCATGATTCATCTTCTCCTCCAGCCCCCACCCCTCTAACTCATACTGCCCTTTCCTGCCACAGCTAACGATTGACATGGCTGACTACTGCATTTGATCCTAGGAACAGCAATCATAATTTAAGGTGTTTGGTGGGGGGAAGGCAGTACGTGCCAAGCTGACAGTTTGACTATTTAATATGTAGCTGACTGTCAATTACCTCTGCTAAAAAGGAAGCCAAAACAAAACAAGTTCAAAACAACGGATACATTTCAAAATCATTTGTTTGGAGTTTAACGTATATTTCAAATTTACATCATTTTAAAAAAAAGTGCTCTCAAAAGATGATCTGCAGAATAAATGTTTGTAAAGTGAATCATTCCTTCTCCCTTGACTTATAGTCCAATTTCTAAGGAAAAAAGAGAAAATGCATTGTGTTTTCAAGATAGTCCAATCCTTTCAAATCATCAGGAAGTCTTTAATACAGGATAAACTTCTAAAAAGCAACCTTCAGAGCCAATGACATAAATTCCATACCCAATAGCATGCCATCCAAAGTCTCTAACATGAGATCCACAACCTACCTTTCTAAATTAATCTCCTGTTACACACTTCTGTGTCAACCCTTTCTCCTAATGACACTAAACCATTAGCTCTTCCCCAGACATGCCATGCACAATCAGGTTTCCCTTTATGTCACTGCTGATACTATTCCCTGGGTTTGAAAATGCCTTTCTCAATAATCACTTGTCAAAAGTCCTATCTGTTTTTCAAACTCCAGCTTGAATTTCACTTCCCCATGAAGCCTCCACTGATCACTCCATGGAGAACTATTCTCTCCCTCCTCCATACCACCCACAGGAATAGAGAAGAGACTCAGGGCAACCTAGGTGTAGTTCTGGGACACATTTAAGGTGCTATCTCCTCCTAAAATATAGGTCAAGTTGAGCATTCGCTCATCTGTCCCTAAAATGTATTATGTACTAGAAATCGTGCTCACCATTCAGAATATAATGATGAACAAGAAAGTCCCTGCTTTCAAGGAGTTCACAGTCAAGCCATAGAGGCAAACAGCTAAATAGGCAATTATAATTAAGAACGATTAGTGCTGCAACAGGGTGAAGTTTTGGACTTGCTCGGAACTTGTCACTCCTTTCTTCTTTCTTATTTCCTCCTTTTGGAATGAAAATGTCTGTCCTATGACTGTTCTACCATTGTACTTTGGAAGCAAATAACTTGTTTGATTTCCCAAAGTCAGAGCTGGAGAGCAATTTGTCTCAGGATGAATGCACCTTGAATCTCATTCATATCTGATTTAGATGATATCTAGGTGAGACTTTAGACTTAAGACTTTTAAGTTGATGCTGGAACAAGCTAAGACTTTTGGAGCTGTTGAAATGGAATGAACATATTTTGCATATGAAAAGGACATGAATTTGGGGGGTGCCAAAGGTGGAATGCTATAGACTGAATATTTAACTTAAGTGCTCCCCCCAAAATTATATGTTGAAATCTAATCCTCAGTGTGATGATATTTGGAGGTGGGGCTTTTGGGAGCCCTCATTAATTGGATTAATGTGCTTATAAGGGACTCCATTGTCTTTTTCTTTTTCTTTTTTTTTTTGTGGGGAAGACTGGCCCTGGGCTAACTCTGTTGCCAATCTTCCTTTTTCTGCTTGAGAAAGACTGTCACTGAGCTAACATCTGTGCCAATCTTCTATTTTAGGTGGGATGCCACCACAGCATGGCTTGATGAGTGGTGCTAGGTCTGCACCCAGGATTCGAAACTACAAGTCCTGGGCTGCCAAAGCAGAACACAGAAACTTAACCACCACACCACTGGCTGGCCCCTCCATTATCTTTTATAATACCCTTATAAAAGAGACTCTTCCCCTTTTCCACCATGTGAGGTTACAGTGAAAAGATGGTCCCCTATGAATTTCTCACCAGACACCGAATCAGCCAATACGCTGATCTGGAACTTTCCAGTCTCCATAACTGTGAGAAATAAATTTCTATTGGTTATTAGCCACCCAGTCTATGGTATTTTGTTATAGCAGCCCAAATGGATAAAGACAAATGGTGAAGGAGAGGGAAAAACTAAGGATTATTCTTAGGTCTCCAGCTGGGACCACTGGAAGACATTTACTTAGATAAGAAACACAGAAAAAGGAGTAAATTATGAGGTCAGGGTGAGAAGTAACGTAAGATGATTTTGGTTTGAGGTATGTTGAGTTTGAAGTTCTTGTATCACTTACCACTGCATTTAGCACTCAGGAAATGTTCAAATAATATTTGCTATTATTTATTTTCAAACTTTTTATTAAGATTATGATAGTTTACAACCTTGTGAAATTTCAGTTCTACCTTATTGTTAGTCATGTTGTAGGTACACCACTTCACCCTTTGTGCCCTCCCTCCACCCCTCCTTTCCCTTGGTAACCACCAATCAGTTCTCTTTGTCTACATGTTTAACTTCCACCTATGAGTGGAGTCATACAGAGTTCGTCTTTCTCTGCCTGGCTTATTTCACTTAACATAATACCTTCAAGGTCCATCCATGTTGTTGTGAATGGGACGATTTTGTCTTTTTTTATGGCTGAGTAGTATTCCATTGTGTGTATATACCATATCTTCTTTATCCAATCATCAGTTGAGGGGCACTTAGGTTGCTTCCATGTCTTAGCTATTGTAAACAATGCTGCAATGAACATAGGGGTGCATAGGACTTTTGGAATTGCTGATTTCAAGTTCTCTGGATAGATACCCAGTAGTGGGATGATTGGGTCATAAGGTATTTCTATTTTTAATTTTTTGAGAAATCTCCATACTGTTTTCCATAGCGGCTGCACCAGTTTGCATTCCCACCAACAGTGTATGAGGGTTCCTTTTTCTCCACAACCTCTCCAACATTTGTCACTTTTTGGTTTGGTTATTTTTGCCATTCTAACAGGTGTTAGGTGATATCTTAGTGTAGTTTTGATTTGCATTTCCCTGATGATTAGTGATGATAAGCATCTTTTCATGTGTCTATTGGCCATCCGTATATCTTCTTTGGAGAAATATCTGTTCATGTCCCTTGCCCATTTTTTGATCGGGTTGTTTGATTTTTTGTTGTTGAGCTGTGTGAGTTCTTTATATAGTATGGAGATTAACCCTTTGTTGGATAAATAACTTGTAAATATTTTTTCCCAATTAGTGGGTTGTTTTTTTGTTTCAATCCTGTTTTCCCTTGCCTTGAAGAAGCTCTTTAGTCTGATGAAGTCCCATTTGTTTATTCTTTCTATTGTTTCCCTCATCTGAGAAGTTATGGTGTCCGAAAAGATTCTTTTGAAACTGACATCAAAGAGCATACTGCCTATATTCTCTTCTAGAAGACTTATTGTTTCAGGCCTAATCTTTAGGTCTTTGATCCATTTTGAGTTTATTTTTGTGAATGGTGAAAAAGAATGGTCGATTTTCATTCTTTTACATGTGGCTGTCCAGTTTTCCCAGCACCATTTGTTGAAGAGACTTTCTTTTCTCCATTGTAGGCCCTCAGCTCCTTTGTCGAAGATTGGCTGTCCATAGATGTGTGGTTTTATTTCTGGGATTTCAATTCTATTCCACTGATCTGTGCACCTGTTTTTGTAGCAGTACCATGCTGTTTGGATTACTGTAGCTTTGTAGTATACTTTGAAGTCAGGGATTGTGATGCCTCCGGCTTTGTTCTTCTTTCTCAGGATTGCTTTAGCAATTCGGGGTCTTTTGTTGCTCCATATGAATTTTAGGATTCTTTGTTCAATTGCTGTAAAGAATATCATTGGGATTCTGATTGGGATAGTGTTGAATGTGTAGATTGCTTTAGGTAGTATGGACATTTTAACTATGTTTATTCTTCCAATCCATGTATGTTATTATTTTTTAAAATACTGAGGTTAAAGAGACAGGTAGAGTAGATGAGCTCATGAAATAGACTAAGAAGGAGTGCCAGCAACGTTGGAGAAAAACTAGTACACTGTGTAATTTAACAAAAGTCAAATGTAGAGAGTATTTCAAGATGAAAGTCCTGGTCTAACAGAGTCAAATGCTGCCAAGATGTCAAATAAGAGGATTATAAATCATCCATTGAATTTGTCAATAAAATGTCGTTGGTTTGTCCTACAAGGGCAGTTTCAGTATCAAGGACGTAGAAGCCAAATTTGAATATATCTAAAAGTAAATGTTTCTGGGACTTCTATTTCTGGCCAAGATGAAATAACAGGGACTGAACAGACCCTCCTTCATGAAACAACAAACAAAATATATATAAATGAAACAATAGTTTTCAGACATTGGGCACCAAGCAACAAATGACAGTGATCTTTGAGAGAGGTTGAACAAATGAGGTGAGCCCTATGCCTATGATTTTTCCAGCTCACTACCTGTAAAGTGTTTCTAGGCCATAGCACAGGAGGGCAAACCCACACCCAGCTTAATAGAATCCTTGAGTTGGTAAGATGGAGCTAGTAGTCTAGAGAGGTCAGGATGCCAGAGTTTATTGGGAAAGTTTCTGGATAGCAGAGAACTCTGGAGATCTGTGGAGAGTCCTCCTTGAATATTCAGCTGAGTATTAGCACAGCCATATGAGGAAACTACCCAATCCTGGCGGAGGGGGAGTACCCATAAATGATTAGAGGGAACAATACTCAGAGCTCATGCAGGGCAGGAAATAATGCTTGTTCACAAAGGAGGCTTAAAGGTCATTTCATGATGATAAAAAGGTCAGTGTAAGAGGGTATAACAGCCTTAAACATCTATGCACTTAACAACAGAGCTGCAAAATACATGAAGCAAAAACTGACAGAGCTGAAATGAGAAATAGAAAACCCCTCAAATATAGTTGAGAATTGTAATGTCTCCCTCTCAGCAACTGATAGAACTACTAGGCAGAATATAAGCAAGGATAGAGAAGAACTGTATAACATATAATTCACATAGATAGAACACTCTACCTAACAACATAAGAATATATATTCTTCAGCCAGCCTGGTGGTGCAGCAATTAAGTTTGCATGTTCCACTTTGGCGGCCCATGGTTCGCTAGTTTGGATCCCCGGTGCAGACCTATGCACCACTTATCAAGCAATGCTGTGGCAAGCATCCCACATATAAAGCAGAGGAAGATGGGCACGAATGTTAGCTCAGGGCCAATCTTCCTCAGCAAAAAGAGAAGGATTGGCGACAGATGTTAGCTCAGGGCTAATCTTCCTCAAAAAAAAAAAAAAAGAATATATATTCTTTTCAAGGGCATATGGAACATTTACCAAGATAGACAATATTCTGGGTCATAACACTAGTCTCAATCAATTTAAAATGATCCAAGTCATACAAGGAATGTTCTTTGAAATTAAGTTAGAAATCAATAACAGAAAGATATTTATAAAATCACAAATATTTGGAAACTAAACAACACATTTATTTATGACTAATGGGTTAAACAAAAATGCAAAAGGGAAATTAGAACATATTTTGAATTGAATGAAAATGAGAATTTGTAGGATGTAGCTAGTACAATAGTTAGGAGGGAATTTATGGCATTAAATGCATATATTGGAGAAGAAGAAAGCTCTTCTACCTATGAAACTAGAAAAAGAAGAGCAAATGTTACCCAAAATAAGCAGGTTAAAGGAAATAATAAAAATCAGAGTGGAAATCTATGAAATAGAAAACAGAAAAACAATAGAGAAAATCAATGAAACCAAGATCTGGTTCTTTGAAAAGGCCAATAAAAATGATAAACCTATAGCCAGACTGATTAGGAAAAAAACAGATGAAACAAATTACCAATATAAGAAATAAGAGTGGTGACATCACTATAGATACTACAAATATTAAAATGATATTAAGAGAATATCATGAAGATCTTTTGCTAATAAATGGGAAAACAGGTGAAATTGATCAATTCCTTGCAACACAGAAACTATGAAAGCTCACTAAAGGATAAAGAATTAACCTGAATAGACCTGTATTTATTAAAGACATTGAATTTGTATTTTAAAACTTTCCAAGAAAGAAAACTCCAGGCGCAGATGATTTCACTAGGGAATTCTACCAAACATTTAAAGAAGAAATAATACCAATTCAACACAAAGTCTTCTAGACAATTGAAGGGGAAGGAATATTTCTAAACTTATTCTATGAGGTCAGCATTCCTCTTACCAAAGCACGACAAAGCCATTCAAGATAAGAAAACTACAGATTGAGATCCCTCAAGAACAGATACATTCTTAACAAAATTTAACAACCTGAATCCAACCATACATAAAATGGATAATACATCATAAGCAAGTTAGGCTTATCCCAGTATCGTACAGTTGACTTAATATTTGAAAATCAATCAAGAGCCAGCCCTGATGGCCTAGCAGTTAAAGCTCAGTGCTCGCACCGCTTTGACAGCCTAGGTTCATTTCCCAGTCACAGAACCACACCATTTGTCTGTCAGTTGCCATGCTGTGGCAGTGGCTCACATAAGAAGAACTAGAAGGACTTACAACTGGGATATACAACCATGCACTGGGGCTTTGAGGAGGGGGAAAAAAAAGAAAATAAATTAAAATAAGTCACCATATTAAGAGACTAAAAAAGTGAAAACAGGATCATCTCAAAAGGCGCAGAAAACACTTTAACAAAATTCACCATTCATTCCTGATAAAAAGTTTTAGCAGGACTGGCCCCGTGGCCGAGTGATTAAGTTCATGCACTCTGCTTTGGCAGCCCAGGGTTTCACTGGTTTGAATCCTGGGCATGGACATGGCACTGCTCATCAAGCCATGCTGAGGTGGCATCACGCATGTCACAACTAGAAGGACCCACAACTCAAAGTACACAACAATGTACTGGGGGGCTTTGGGGAGAAAAAGGAAAAAAAGGAAAAATAAAATCTTTAAAAAAAAAGTTTTAGCAAAATTGGCAAATAAGGGAACTTCCTCATCCTGATAAAAGGCATATCTAAAACACCTACAGCTAACAATCTACTGATACACGCCACAACATAGGTCAATCTCAAAAATGCTATGCTTAGCCAAAGTGAGATGTAAAAATGTACATGCTGTACTCATTGACTCCATTGATACCAAAGTTCAGAAAAGATTACGCTACAGTGACAAAAGCAGATAAGTCATTGCTTGGGGCTGGGAGGTAGAGAATTGACTGGGAAGGGGCAACTGACTTTTGGAGTGATGGAAACGTTTTATATCATGATTGTGATGATGGTTACACACCACAGGTGTATAAATTTGTCAAAACTCATTAATGTACACTTAAAATATATGCATTTTGTTATATGTAAATTGTTCCTCAATAAAATTGAAATTTAAAAGTTAATGTAAGTGAGGAAGTAGAGACAGTGAGTTTACCCTATTCTTTGATTCAATTTGGCCGGGAAGGGAACATGGAGTTGAAGGACGGTTTTCCTTTTGTTTATGTTAAGGAGACAACTTACTTGAGACTGATTAAAAACTGAGAAGAGAGGAAGTGATTGCAGACACAAATCAAGTGAGATTTACTCCATTTTAAGTCTTCTTCTTCCAGTTTGTAGTTAAACCTCTTCTACACTTTACCCACCAACTTTTGGACTGGTTTGAATTCTGGAAACAGTTTATTTTGGTTACTCACGATGGACGCCTTTCCCAAATGCATTTTTAATTCTCAGCATCTATATACTTGGGAAGTTTCTCAGGTAAGATCTGCAATTAAACAGGGGCTACTAACATGTGTACGGTGATAGATAGCAACTAGACTCTTTGTGGGGAACACGATGTAGTCTATACAGAAGGTGAAATATAATGATGTACACTTGAAATTTATACAATGTTATAAATCAATGTTACCTCAAGAAAAAACATAAATTTTTAAATAAATAAAATGGGGGCTACCAATATCAAATTGCAAAACAGTGACTTGCATGAAGGCAGGCTCAGATACTTTGGCACATCAGTTGGGTAAATGATTCAGGAATGGAAGGGGCTTTCGGTACCAGGTGCCATTTTCACAAACATCTTTCATGGCCATTGGCCTTGAAATCTTAAACATAAGAAAGCGGAGCAAGACAAACTAGAAAAAATTTGTTATTTGTCCCTTTAACAAATAAAACCTAGCCCTGATGGTCTAGTGGTTAAGATTCAGCACTCTCACCACTGCAGCCTGGGTTCATTTCCCAGTCAGGGAACCACACCACCCGTCTGTCAGTTATCTTACTATGTGGCTGCGTGTTGCTGTGATATTGAAAGCTATGCCACCAGTATTTCAAACATCAGCAGGGTCACCCATAGTGGACAGGTTTCAGCGGAACTTCCAGACTAAGACAGGCTAAGAGGAAGGACTTGTCCACCCACTTCCAAAAAGTGGCCATAAAACCCTGTGAATAGCAGCAGAGTGTTGTCTGCTATAGCACCAGAAGGTGAGAGGATAGCATGAAAAGACTGAGGAGGGTTCAGCTCTGCTGTACAGGGTCGCTAGGAATCCAAATTCACTCAGTGGCACTAACAATAACAAAACAAATTTGAAAAATGCCAGACACATTTTCCAAGAGAGCTGATCACTTTTATCCCAGCTTCTATCCTCAGAGCTAGGGCCAACAGTTCTTATACTCTGAACTCTAGCCCTGTGACTTCTAGTACAAAATCTTGTATCTAGCATTTGTTATCGTATGAAAACAGGTCACCCTGTCCTATTAATATGAGAAGTTCGTTGTGCATGTGTGCGTGGCTTTTTAGTAGAAGTAATGGACATATACTACAACATTCTTACCTTCTTTCTTGGTCTCTTTTATGACCCATAATACATATATCTGAGGTAGCTGGCCAGGGCTGAGGACTCAACCTATGGCTGGGGTTAGGGACTCAACTTGTGACAAGAGTTAGAGTTCTGGGCTGGCCCAGTGGCACAGCGGTTAAGTTCGCATGTTCGGCTTCTCAGTGGCCCAGGGTTCGCCGGTTCGGATCCAGTGTGGACATGGCACCACTTGGAAAGCCATGCTGTGGAAGGTGTCCCACATATAAAGTAGAGGAAGATGGGCATGGATGTTAGCTCAGGGCCAGTCTTCCTCAGCAAAAAGGGAGGATTGGCAGCAGTTAGCTCAGGGCTAATCTTCCTCAGAAAAAGAGAGTTCAGCCTATGATCAAGGTTAGGGCCCCAGCCTGAGGCTCAGATTGAGACTACAGTTAGGGTTAAAATTTACGGCCTGTGTTCAGTCTGTACCTGGGGAGCAGAGCAAAGCTACCTGGCCCAAATTAGAAAAAATCCACAACCTTGGTCTCATTAGCACAGGACTCTGACGAGCTGAGTTTACCAGCCAGCATCTGCTTTGGGAAAGTGGATGAGAGAGCACCCTGGGAGCCACTACTTGTGGGTCCTTCAGCCTCTGCTGACAATTAGCTGAGAAAGTCATTTCCTCTCACCAAGCTTCCTATTACCCAATCTTCCAAGTGCAGAACATGATCATTATTTCTCACCATGGGATGAGGAGGTGGGGTGGGAGGAGAGCAAGGAAGGGGCAATGAGCTTGAATTAACATTTGCAGCTTCTATTCTCCTCTGTCCTGCAAGCCTCTGTCTCTTAGTGAAAACAAAGCCAAGCTTCCTATTTTAACCCTCTAAGCATCAGCTCCTTTCTGCTGCTCTTACCCATAATTCAAGTACTCATTTGTTTCCTGGAATCCAAATATCTTTTTATTGTCCCCTATACCACAATGCCCTAATTGGTTCTTTTCTCTCTGTTTGTGTTTCTTCTCGACTCACTTCCTTGTGTGAACGCATGCGTATGCATACACACATTTTGTAAGCAGAAGTGTCAAGGTTTGAAAAGATTTACGATATCTGGATTTTCAACTAGAAATCTTAAGCAAGCCAAGAAGTACACACACTGCTTCTTCAGGAGGATTAAAGAATAGTTTAGACCTTTCAAAAAGGAATTCAGTAAACAACATCTTTATACAGGGCCACAACTGCACTAAAGTGGGAGGAAGTGCAAGGAAGATTTGGCATCATTCAACTGCCCCGTGGGCTGCTTTGCCTAGTTCCCATGCCACAGACTGCCCCTGATGCCACAGAATCCCAGCAGCTCCTAGGAATAAGGATGATATGACTAGCTCCAAAAAAGCTTAATTTTGGTCCCTGAGAAGTAACTCAAAGTGCACATAATAGGTCAAGAGGAGTATTTAGGTAACAAAGAATAAATAATAATGCTGATGGCAATCATGATTTTAGATCGTTTAGGATTGATCAGGATAGTATCATTTGAAATCATTTTTCTCCTGGTAGTGCAGTCTCTACCCCAATGACCACCACTTTCTTCCCAACTCCATCAGTTCAGCAGTTCTATGTTCATTTCCTCAGGAAGGGATATGATTGAACAAAAGCAGAAAAAAAAGAGAGAGTCATTCAGCTTTGGTAACCAAAAGCTTAGGTTCTGAGAGCACTAGGGAAGACAGAGAGTAAAGTCAATATGTTTATGGTGGAGGGAAGTAGTTCATATTTCCTCAGACTAGAAAAGACCCTTCACTGTGAGAAAGGAAGAAACAGGGAAATTTTGAGACTATAGATGTGACTGAAACTTATTGAGCAGGTCTTTGCAACCTGCCTCCTAGCCAAAGGCTTGGGGAATGGGGAGGAAAAGAAATTTCTGATCCTGGTCATGGCCTAGAAAGAGCAGAATGATTTCCAAGTCCTCAAATGAAGCATATAAGTATCAGAAAGCCATTAGAGCTTAAGGGGCCACGTGGAGGAATGACAAAGGGGCACTCTGCCTGGTAGATGACATGGAGGACCAGATGGCTCCCCAGCAAACATGAACCTAGGAAAAGAAGAAGGTATTCTTGAGTAGAATTATACTAAGTTCTGCCATCCAGGGGGTATAAAGATTCAAACAGAAATTAAGTTGAGTTATAGAAACCTAAATTTGTGGACTGAGATTTGAACCTACCACCCCAATATGTAGAAGAGGACTATGTCCCTGAAGTAATCTACTTTATGGGTTCCTTAAATTTAAGTTGATTCTTTGGGGGGTGTTATTGAATGGTGTCAACTCTCAAAATTACATCACACAGTTAGCTAGGAAAACAGAGGGCCTGAAATGGCATCTCACAGATGCACATAGTATCAACTTCTAACTGCACATAAAAATTAGACAGCAATTAAATGAGGACCGTGATGGCTGTGGATGGTACAATTTTCCCCAGGAGATGCTGTCTGTCAAAATTTAGCTATATAGGGGCTGGCCCCGTGGCCTAGTGGTTAAGTTCGCGTGCTCCACTGCAGGCGGCCCAGTGTTTCGTCGGTTCGAATCCTGGACGCGGACATGGCACTGCTCATCAGACCACGCTGAGGCAGCGTCCCACATGCCACAACTAGAGGAACCCACAATGAAGAATACACAACTATGTACCGGGGGGCTTTGGGGAGAAAAAGGAAAAAATAAAATCTTTAAAAAAAAAAATTTAGCTATATATATGGAGGTGACATCAGATACTTGTACAGTGTAACTCATTTTCTTGTCAGTCAAATATCTGAGCTTAGACCTACAGTAGTATTTAACTTACAGTTCTAGATGCAAAGAAGCATGCCCTCACAAACACGTATATTTGCACGTCACATGGCTCAAAATCAAAGCCTCCAGGTGACAGAAAATATTCTCTCCTTCAGTTCTTAGCTTAGGTAGTTCCAGGTATGCTTTTAAACTGCTAACTCAAATATCAACCACAGGGGACTGTCCATTAAATATTTACTGAGACTCCCTCACCTAACTCTTCAGAGGGGCTACCTGTTGCCGCCACTCTCCCTCTTGACATCTCACCTCTATGCTCTCTTGAGTTTTGTCACTTCCAGTCCAGAAGTGATTCAAGGCCCACCTTCTCTGGGCCACCCCAACTTCTGATGAGTTTGCCCTATTTTTCTTTTCCTCAATTCTGATTCCTAGGCCACTTTTTCATACTTTCTCCTCTGTCAATTTGTCAGTCTTCTCCCCACAAAACTACCAGCACTGGGCACTGTGATGAGTCATAAGTTTCCTTCATTGGTTTCATATGTATCTCTCTTATTTTTTCTAATTTATAAGGTCCAACTAAGGAGGCAGCATAGTGTGATTACAAAAAGCACTGGACTTAAAGTGCTTACACTCAAAAAGCTTAAAGTTCAACTCTCTTTCTGCTATTTACTAACTGGGTGCCTTTTGAAAGGCACTTCATAGTTCCCAGGCCTTAATTTCCTCATTGATAAATTTGAGGGTTGAATTAGACCAAGATTCGGTAAGTTTGAGACCTGTATGGTCAACTGGACCCACTGATATACTTTGGCCTGCACAGTGTTTAAATTTTTGTAAATGATTGTAGATGGAGAAAATATGTTCTACTTTCCCAAAGTGCCCACCACTCCCCAATGCCTTCCACCCACCATCTTCACTCCTGGGCGTTTGCATTTAGGACCACTGGATTAGGTGCTTTGTACCTAATGTTCATTCGACTCTAACAGTTCTTCATGCCTTTTGCATTCTTTTACTCTTCCAACAGGCACCTCCCGCTCTACATCCCCTCACCAGAGTCACATTTCAGTCAAGCCACTTCTCTGTGCCCAACACTGTGGTTTGCCCAATAAAAGTTAAGAAATTGAAGAAGGTAAAGTCTGAAGAAGGAGAAAGAAAGACTCATTGAAAGAGCTAAGACCTGAACTAGTTTTAACAAGTGATATTGGGACTTCAGATGTCTGTCTGGCCTTCATGCTCAAAGAACGTGCCCCATTCACACCTGGCCTGCAACTCTATTCAGTCTCTCTCCTCCTCCAGCTAACCAGCCAGCTCTACATGAGACGGTCTATCCCAGGACACCCTCTACTATTCCAGCACCCTCTGGCCTTCTGAGACCATAAATAACAGAGAGTACCACCCAGGTTTCCATTCTTTCAAAGAAAAAGCCTTTAAAATGTTAAAAGCAGCTCAGCAGGCTTTTTGGACATCAAATCTCTCTTACAAAACAACATTTTGATGTGTTAAATGTAAATCAATTGAAAGCACATGGATTCAATAGGTCCTAAAATGTGCCCAGGTTTAGAATGAACGAAAACATCTTAGTGCAGTATCTGGGGAAATCTGATAGCTGTAAAATCTTGGAGGGTCAAATAGTTTTTGATATTCCATAGAATCTCAACTAAGATAAGGCTTCTGGATCCTATTTTCTCTCATCCCTTTCCCGTCTTCTCACTCCAGTTCAGCCCAAAAGTAATGCCAAGTCATTTGTAATATGTAATACCAAGTCACTAACCAGTAAGAAAAAGGAATGCTGATGGTGTCTGTGTCCTTGGGGAGACCTAAAGCCCAGTGGTGACTTGTAGCCAGCTTTCAGGTAGCCCCATGTCTGATGGTAGAGTCTCCAGTAGGGCTGGGAAGACATTATTCTCTTTCATAGCAAGTTTCGAATTTGATAGAAAGAAATTCTTGTTCTCAGTGAACTTCTTATCCAACTAGTAAGACAGAAATAACATTCAGAGCATATTCAGTGAGAAGATCATATAGATTAAGCTCCTGAAGCTGGTATTGATAAATAAAACATTACCATGATTCAGATTGTCCCTAGATTCATATTTTTTTGCTGTTGGAACAATATACTTTTTGGGTGCTAATAATAAGGATAATACTACTACCTCTACTACACTACCGCTACCACTACTACAACTAATAATAATAACAATAACAATAACAATAAATAAGGCTTTCCATTTATCAGTGCCCTTGTGTGATAGGCACTGAACTAGGTATTTCCTATCCATGTATATGCATTTACTTATTTAATCCACCCAACAACCCTGCAAGGTAGATAATAATAGCCCTATTTGTAAGATATGGAAACTGAATCTCTGACAACAGGGTTATATGCAGTCAATATACATATAGCTGTTTTCTGGTCATGCATACTCCATTGAGCACTGTATTTTTATTCCTTTTCTCCACTGACACTGCCAAATAAAAACCACGTTATTTCCCTATTCTGTATTCCCTTTCCAAGAAAAACTTATATTCCTTACTCAGCAGAAAGCCAAGCATTGGACTCTGAACACTCTGGGTGTTCAATCCATATTGGTAACTGAATGACTGACTTCGTTGTTCAGATTTGGCTCTATGAGAGCCATAGTTAAGCAGCACTGTTGGTGCCCAGATGTCTTATGGAGTTTTGTATGAACCAGTGCTCTTGATTTTTTATTTACATCCTTCCTACTCTCCACAGCACTGAGGCATCATTCCATGGGGGTCTTGGCCAGGAGACAAATCTGGGAGACAGACAACCATGCTGCACAGTTATTGTTCCCCTCTGCTCTGATTCCAGGGCTTTCTCACTGGGTCAGGCTCATCACTCTCGCCTGGCTCCTTCTTCCCTGGGGAAGTCCTCCCCTAGGAGGCTCCTCAGGCTCACATGCTCCACCAGTTCACAGGCTGTGTCCAACGGAACTTAATCCCAGTTTGTGTTCAAGCTGGATGGAAACAATACATTAGCTGGTTTCAGTGTGTAGAAATGCCCTAGACTACAGTCAAGTATCGTGAGCCAGAAAGTGAAGTGCAGAACCAGAAGACCAGGTCAGGCTGTAGCACCTTGCCAGTTTGCAGGTACAACAAGATTCAAACCCAGCAAGTCCTGGCTTAGCAAAGCCAGGGGCCAGATTCAAGTCTGCAGTCAGAGGTGGAGGCCAAGACCTTAGCTGGATAGAAAAAGTCATAGGAGTTTCTTGACCAGTCCAACCTGGAGGACAATTATTGAACCAATGAAACTTGAAACCTTCAGAGGATATAATTACAGTAATTTTCAAAAAGTTTTCTCCATATGACTCTTTATTTATATGAATTCTTTCAAAGAAACATTATTTCTAATAAAATTGAGAGGCTGGTTGGCATGCTACAGAGGGAATACATGCCAGATAGCCTGGGTTCAAATCCCAGCTCCGCCACTTACCTCACCTGTGTGACCTTGGACAAGTTTCTTCACTTCTCCATGCCTTCGTTTTCAGCTACCTTAAAATGGGAGTATTAACGGTAACTACCTCAGAGCACTGTTGTGGTGATTAAATGAATAAACACACAGGAAGTTCATAAAACACTGCCTGGTAAATGCTCAGTAAATGTTGGCTTATTGTTATCATAGTAGATGAATACTGAGTGGCTCTGGTTGAAAGAGGGCTGAGGATGGGCATCCCAGAGCCCACACCCTCACTTGGCACACTTTGAAAATCATTGCTTCAGTACAACTTCCCATTCAGTCCAAGAGTGTCCTCTACAGCATCTGACCTCTTCTGCACACCTTCAATGATGAGGACCTCGTTACCTTAAAAATCTGTTACCAGCTCTAATTATTCCAAACATCAAAGTCTTCCCTTTATTGACTTAAAGTCTACCACCCAGTGGTATGGGAGGTGCCACTGATCCAAAAGGCAATAGGGTATGGCGGAAAGCAGGTGCCCTTTAGTCAGATCTAGAATCTTATCTCTTCAACTTCTTAGCTGTGTAACCTTGGGGAAGTCACTTAACTTCTCTGAGCCTCTTTTCTCTCATCTGGAAAACAGTGATAATAACATCATTGAAGGCACAGGCTTGCTGTTGTGGATGGAATTGTGTCCCCCCGAACATCATATGTTGAAGTCCTAACCCCCAATGTGACTGTATGTGAAGATAGGGTGTTTAGGAGGTAATTAAGGTGTGATGAGGTCATAAGTGTGGGATTCTAATCTGATAGGACTGTGGCCTTAAAAGAAGAGGAAGAAAGACATTCTCTCTTTCTCTCCCTCTCCCTCCCCCTCCCTTTCTCCCTCTCTTCCTCTCCTTCACCCTCCCTCCCTCTTTCTCTCTCTTCCTCCCTCCATCTCCCTTTCCCCCTTCCTCTCACTCTACCTCTCTCTCCCTCTCTCTCTTCACAGACATACACTGAGGGAAGTCCAAGAGAGGACACAGCAAGAAGGCATCTGTCTGACAAGAAGAAAGCTCTCACCAACAACCAAATCAGCCAGCACCTTGATCTTGGACTTGCCAGCCTCCAGAACTGTGAGAAAATAAAATTCTGTTGTTTAAGCCACCCAGTTATGGAAGTGCTGGCTAATACAGGTGCTGTGAGGATTAAACGAGATAATATGTGTAAAGTGCCTGATACAAATGGGTAGAACTCAAAAAGTGGAATTATTTTTATTCTAAATTCTTAGTTCTGCTCTAAATGGCTCTGTAGGACAAATAAAATCCTTCCTCCACATGAAATTGGTCAGATAATTAAAGATAGATGGTATGGAGGACCCACCACAGCAGTTTGCCAGACATATCCAGTATTTGCCACTTAATTTAGACTAATTACATGTGCCTGTCGCCGTGGCTACACCATAAGCTCCCTGAGGGCAGAGACCAGGTTTTAGTATTTCTGTAGTTCATTGCCTAGAATATCGTGGATGCTAGCTGTAAACGTAGGGGAGATGAATGAATGAACATCCCATCACATCTATTAGCGGGCCTGTGGAAGCTTCCTGGCCACAGAGACCTTGCTCCTCACACACAGAAGGCTGGGAACCATCTGCCCTTACCTGGGGCTCTTTAGCTGACATCAAGCTTGCTGCTCCTCAGCCACAGAGAACACTGTGGCACTGAGCAGAAAACACTCAGCCGAAATTGTCAGGCTTCTTTAACAACTGAGCTTATGAGCTTCCCGCACATGATGACCCCACATTAGCAACTTTGATCACTTATTGGGAGACATCACATGCTCCTACTCAGAACATGTCCTCTGTCAAAAGAGGCGATCCCAAACAATGGGAAAGGACTATGTTAGTTCGATGCTAACTTCGCCAGGCAGGTCTTGTCAGATTTATCATCTTAATCCATTACTTTGAGTGAAATGGCTGCAGCTGTTTTTTGCAGAACTGTCTTAGAGCTGATGGGCAGCACATTAGGAATAATTGTACTAAATGATTTTCTAAATCTTTCAGAAGAACGGGAGTCAACTGGGACACATCATTATTTGTGCGCATGTGTGTAGTTAAATTATTCTTCTTTGTGTGAAGTGAAGTTAGCTTTGGAACAGTAGGTAATGAAGTTTTGGCCAACCGGGCTTAGTAACCCAATACAAATCCTTTAATAATAGAACTTGGCGTTATAAAGCAGACCTTTCACAACGCTTGAGAAAAATTTCCCCCGAACACAACAGGCAGAAGGGAAGGAGAGAGAAAGAGAGAGAGAGAATTAGAACAGCAACAGCAATTTGACAAGAAAAGCCATCTAATGCCTAGAAGAAGAGATAGGATGTATGACCTAGACACGAGAATGTTTCTCTCCAATAGTAAGGAGTGGATTTTCCCAGAGCCATTCAAATTCTTCTGCCCAGTTCCCCATGTGATCTATGACAAATGTGGGAGTAGAATAACAATAATATAAATAAGAACAGCAACAGCTAGCATTCCTCAAAAGCTTACTATAGGCCAAGCACTTTACCAAAGTTAGCTCATTTAATCCTTACAATATACTTGTGAGAGATGTACTGCCATCCCCAACGTATAGACAGGGAAACTGAGGCTCAGGGGTCTTATGTGAAGGGTCCGAGGTCAAACAGGTTAAGGTGCAGAGCCCTGATTTCAACCCATGTTTGACGGACTAAAGAGAAGCAGCGCGTTACATTGCCTCTCACCCCCTCCACTGATCAGGCTGACGCCAGCTAGAGTTCTTGTCTGTCTTCCTTCAATCCTGTCAGTGATTTTATAAACTCTGATCATGTCCTTCCTTTCTTTGCTTTTAAAATATGCAGTCTCTTCAGTCTGAAATCTGTCTGCATAATGCTGGGCCCATCCCTTTGACCATTTCTGTTAAGTGTGTGGCTGCGTGGGTGTGGGTAGGTGGGTGTCTCCTGGGAGACAACAGGAGTCGGGGAGGGAGGGAAGATTGGGGATAAAACAAGGCTGTTCAGAGGCAGGCCTGGAAGCATAGCTTTATGGCTGGCTGCTGCTCTGCACTTCTCTTTCTGTTAGACAACCTTCAACCTACAGACACCCAAAGCCCCAAGGGCCTGCAACAGGGAAAAGCAGAGGCTGAAACGGCCTGGGAGCACCTGCTACCTGCTCTGCCGTAGGGGAGATTGGGAGTCAGGGCAGATTCTGAGGCTTCCTGGAGCCCTCGCAGGTAAGAGCCCTCCCTTCAGAAGAGAGCTTATTCCACTGAAGGATGCTGGCTCCTCCTGCAGGCCTGTCCTAGGAATGATCCCTCTTTTGGGTTCTGCCTCAGTCTGTTCTTCCCATCTGGGATTAAAGATCCACCCTGGAGCAGTCACCTTCACCCTCCCACTTTTGTCCTCCTCCAAGAGGTCGGGGGAAGAATCATGGAGGAGAGGGCCTTCCCCCCTTCTGCTCCTGGCCAATTACCCTGAGCCTAAGCAGCAACCCTGCGGGAGGGAGGTTTGATGAACTATTCATCACACTCCTAAATAATTCATTTCCCTTTGAGAGCAAGCAGCCCACAGGAGCTGTAAGGTTTTCTTAAGTTGACACCTTTTGGGAGGTGAAAAATCAAGCAAAAGCCCCCTTTTAGAGAAACGACAGTTGCTCTCTATGACGTGTCCTGCATCTCTTTTCCCACTTTACAGGGCTCCTCTGCCCTGTCCCATTCCTTGCCTTTGGTCTCCTATTGTTTTCGTTGCTTTTTGTTATTCAAACAACTCCACTTTATAGGATCTCTTGCGAAGACTCTCCTACCATTATCCCCTTTTCCTCTGCCCCTTGAGCTTCCAGCATGTGAAAATGGAACTGCATTTAAATTGAGGGTACAGGAGCAAGGAGTGGGCACAAGCCTTTGCGGGGTGGGGGAAACTGGCTGTGTCAAATACGTGTCCAGAGCATTTCAGGGAGTTCAGGATCCCCCCTTTGTTCTGACTTTGGCATGCCTGGCACTGCTCCACTACTTGTCATTCTGCAAACATCTTCTCTCTCTTTCCCTGACTTTTAGCAAAACCTCCACAGAGCTCTTCTCTGGGCCAGCTAGGACCAAACACATTGTATGAGGCTGCTCTTCTCCTATCCCCAGCCACCCACACACACCACAGAGGCCGTTTTATATACAGGAAGCAGGCTACAGGGGATTGTGAGGGTGGAAGATCACAGGCTGAGACTAATTACCTTCTCTGGTATGGACCCTGCCTCCTCCTGCTGGCCTCACAGCTCTGGGGCTCTGACTGCACCCCCAGCAACAATGGCACCCCTCCCCATCTGCTGTACTCCAGAGGAGACTGAGCAGAGCAGTTCTGTGCAGGAGCCCCCATGCCTCCCACCCACCCTGACCTTTGCCTAGTATTTTTCTCTTTTCTCCTAACTGCACATCTTATAGAAAACACAACAGATTTGGAGCAAGAGTTAATAAAAGGACTGAGGGGGAAAAATTAAAAGAACACATGCCCCCAAATAGTTTAGCTTTCAAACTCACCCTGCTTCAACAAAATGTCACAAAAGAAAATAAATACAAGTAGAAATTTCGCTTACTTAACAAGCAGAAATCCTCATTGATCAGGGTGAGCAAGCAAGCAGCTTGAGGTATGCCTCCCTTTAAGCAAATACAATGAGCAAATCCAGGTTTCTCAAACACTTTCCCTTTAGAGCTAGTTGCTCTATTTTATTTCAAAAATGTTTAAACGTGCTTCCATTTGTCAGCAATGCTTCTGTTTTTTAAGACCAGGATTGCTTTAATAAGAAAAGTTGGTTGATATAAAAGAATTTTCATAAAGCTAAATATCTAAAAGCACTTAAGAGTACAGAGTATAGTGAGGTAGCCCAGGACACGGAGTGTGGCTTGGGGCGTGCTATGAGCTGATCTAGAAAGTTTCAAGCATTTGAAGTCTACCACCACCTCAGGGCAACAACTATGCTCCCCCTTCAAGGTGAGGAGAAAACCTCACAACAGCAAAGAGGGATGAATGGAGGGTTGAATAATCAAGAGAGTCCCTGCAATGTTTAATTTTATGTGTCAACTTGACTGGGCCATGGAGTGCCCAGATATTTGGTCAAATATTTATTCTGGGTATGTCTATGAGGTGTATTTGGTGACCTTAACATTTGAATCTGTAGACTGAATCAAGCAGATTGCCCTCCCTAATGCGGGCGAGTCTCAGCCAATCAGTTGAAAGTCTGAATAGAACAAAAAGGCTGACCCTCCATTAAGAAGGGGAAACTCCTCCTGCCCGACTGCTGAGACATAGTTCTTTTCCTGCCTTCAGACTTGAACGGAAACATCAGCTATCCGAGTGTCTGGAGCTTACCAGCTTTTGGACTGGAATCTACACAATCAGCTCTCCTGGTGCTCAGGCCTTCAGACTTGAACTACATCATTGGCTCTCCTAGGTCTCTAGCTAACAGACTACAGATCTTGGGACTTCTCAGCCTCCACATCATGTGAGCCAACTCCTTACAATAAATCTGTTTCTCTTTCCTGCTCCTCTCTCTCTCTCCCTCTCTCTGTCTCTGTCTCTCTGTCTCTCTGTGTCTCTCTCTCTCTTCCCGCCCCCTTACTTTCTATTGGTTCTGTTTCTCTGGAGAACTTTGACTAATCCAGTTTCTATATTTTAGATCAGTGGTTTCCAAACTTTTGTGATCCCAACCCCTACAGGTAAAAGTTTTTTAGTATGTTCCCCAATAGGTGGATATTTATTTGTAGATTATAAATATATACACAAGTGTGTAAGTGTGCATGTGAGTGTGTGTGTTTGAGAGAGAGAAAGGGAGAGAGAGAGAAAGATATGAGGAGAACAGGAGGAGAGAGATACTAATCTATGAGAAGCAGTATGCACAGTGGTTAAGAGACAGACTTTGACACCAAACTGCCTGGAATCAAATCTTGACTCTGCTAGTTACCAGCTGTGTGATCATGGACAAGTTACCCACCTTCTCTTTACCTCAGTTACATCATCCATAACATGGAGATACTAATAATGTTATCAGACTATTATTATTAACCAATGAGTTTTGTGAGGATTAGATGATTCAATATACGTCAAGTTCTTCCACATGGAAAGGGCCACATAAATGTTGTTATGATGATTACATTACAGAGATTACAAAACTAGGAAATTTTAACAGAGAAGATTAAGTAAATATAAAGAAAAACTTTAACATTACATTTCCTTATGTTTCTTGACAGACCACTGATCAAGATCACGTGTGAGCAAACTACAGCCCACGGGCCAAATCCAGCCCACTGCCTGTTTTTACACAGCCTAGGAGCTAAGAATGTCTTTTACATTTTAAAATGGTTGGAGAAAATCACAAGAAAAATAATATTTTGTGACACATGAAAATTGTATAAAATTCAAATTTCGGGTCCGTAAATGAAATGTTAATGGAACACAGCCACGCTCAGGAATTTATGTGTTGTCTGTGGCTGCTTTCCTGCAGTGGCGGAGCTGAGACAGACTGTCTAGCTTGAAAAGTCTAAAATACTATCTGGACCTTAATGCAGAAAAGTTTGCCAAACTCTGTCTAGATCACTGTTTCTCAGTGTCAAAATCACCACCTGAATCATGTAATCGAATTGGAGATTTCCAGGTCCTGCCCTAAATGTATTGAATATGTAATGGAGCCTAACAATATTCATTTTTCTAAATCCCCTTTAGAACTCCAGCTCTATCCAGGCCCAGGTTTTAAACATCACCTAAATTCTAATGACACCTAAATCTTTATCTCCAGCTGAGAATTTCCTCTTAAGTTCTAGACTCATATATCCCAGAGCCTATTTCACATTTCCACACAGATAACGAATTGACACCTGGACTTAGCTATCCCAACTGGACTTTTGATTTTCTACCTCACATGCTCTGCCAAAGTTTTCCACCCTCAGTCTTCCCGATCTTAGTTAATGGCACTGCCAGTTACTTAGGCCAAAAACCTAGGAATCTTTCTTGCTTACTCTTTCCTTGATCTTTCATGTTCCATCAGTCAGAAGTCCTGTTGATTCTGCCTCCAACCTATAAGGAATCCAATCACTTCCAACCATGTCCACTAACACCACCCTCATCCAAGACATTGCCATGGCTCACCTGGACTACCACAACTGCCCTCTGACTATTCTGGCTGCTTCCACTTGTTAAATTTAAACTTAGTTTAAATTTAAAAGTTAAAAAAATTACTTTTTAATATTTAAAAAGGTAAACTCATGATTCTCATAGACAAACATATGTCAAAGATTTGGGTCATTTCATCAATTAATACAAGAACCAATAAGATTTTAAATCTTGTCCAAAGATCATTTGAGAAGCTAGATATTTATAGGTAATGGTAGGATATGACTTATAGGTTAGATACAAAACTAGTTAATAGCCAACAAGACCATAACTATAAACTTTGGGATTATCTGTTACAATAGGAATGGCAAAAAAACCCACAAAACCTCATTTGCTTCTCTACTGGGCAACAATCTACAAGATAACCTCTGCCTCAAAAGGTTGTAAAATATCCTAGACAATAGAAAGTCAAGCCCAGCACTGCACTGGAAGAAGGCTCAGTAACCTATTTTGCCTAATTCCAAGTTTGGGTTAATTATTCTCACACACCCTTGTCCTTCTCTGTATAGGCTATTATTCCATACAACAGCCTGAATGATCATTTTAAAGCATAAACAGGTTCACAAAACCAAAATATGAACTCCTGACTATAGTCTACAGAGCTCTATGTGACTTGACCCCTGCCTAGATTTCCGGCCTCAAATCCTACCACTCTGTCATTCATGCACTATGTTTTGGCTACACAGGCCACACTTCCAGTTCCTAGAACACACTAAGCTCATTCCCACATTAGGGCCTTGGCAATTACTCCTCCTTCAACTTGAAACCATCTTCATCAGCTCTTCCCTTGGTTGTCTCCTTCTCATCATTCAGGACTTAGCTCAAGTATCATCTCAGAAGACCTGTGTTACCTACCTCTTCACTCTGTCTTTCACATCACCCACTTTTATTTCCTTCATAGCAATTGTCACTGTTTATTTTTGTTTGTTTGCCTATGTTTATTTATTTCTCTCCCTGCCATAAAAAGTAAATGGTATGAAAGGCAGGGGCTCTGTTCTGGTCACAGATATGTCCCCAACAGCTAGCATAGTACTTGACACATAACAGATACTCAATAAATATTTCTTCAATTCACTGATCTGGAATGCATTCTGAGTTCTAGCTCTGTCTCTGTCACTAACTGGCAACTTTGGCTTTGGGCAAGTCCTTTTATCTCTCTTGAACCTCAGCTTTCTAGAAGATGATGTTGTGGAACTAAATTATCTGTGAGGTACTTACCAGCTTTATAATGCAATCAACGATTTTAGAAGTTGATGTATATTACAGCCACTTTCTAAAAGCAGTGGAGAATAGAGTGGCATCATCATCACCACCATCACCATCATCATCTACCACACAGTAAGCATTTATTCATGCCCACTCTCTGCCAGGCTCTGTGGTAGATGTGGAGAATACAGCAATTGCTGGGAAAAAAAATACCCTCCTTCATTGGGATGGTAATCTAATTTAATTAGGGAAATATTCCAAATACATGCAAAGCAAAGTAATAATATAAAGTACTATGCTAAGTGCCAAATGAGTAGTAGTAATAATAATAAACAATTTTGATAGCAGCTAAAATTTACTGAGAGCTTACTATGTACCAGGGATTATTCCAAAAATTTCACATATATTAAGTTATATAAGGCTCACAACAAACCTATTGTGAGAAAAGTACTATTTTTAAAAGCCCTAAGGAAGAAGTACTAGTATTACTCTGTCTATTCATCCAAGTACGTGCTACCAGAATGCAGAAGAAAATCTCACTGAGGACTAAGTGCAGGCAGTCTGAAGAAAACAGGAGCGGAGCTGAGCTGAGCCTCAAAGGAAGAATGGGATTTACAAAACCGAAGAGGAAGAAAGAGCCCATTCCAAAAAGAAAAAACGACTTCGCCAACACATTGAAGAGGAAATGCAGTTTCAGGGCACAAGGAATTGAGTGATTTCACTGGAGTAGAATTGCCTGGTAAAACTACTGAGAGGCAAGTTGGGGAAAGAAGGTGGCAAACTGAATTGTGGAGGGCTGTGAATGCCATGCTAGGGAGCGTGGCCCTGTTCCTGCAGAAATTGAGGACTCATTGACATCCTTTTGAAAGTAGAGTTTCATGTTCAAAATTACCATCTAAGAAGATTAATGTGGCAATTAAGAGGCCATCACTAAAATCCAGGTGTGAAGTGATAAAGGTTTGTATTAGGGTGGTTACAATAGGAGAGAAAGAAATTGAGGCTGGAAAAGAAATTAGAAGAAAAATTAACTGTAACTGGTGTCTGGCTTGATGTTAAAGGAAAAGATGGAGATGACAAAGATGACATCAGTTTTCCAGTTTGGGTATTTTTGACAGAAACAGGAAAGTCTTGAAGAGTGGGAGATAAAAATGAAAAGTTATAGAAAGACTTTAAGGCACATTTATAAATAACTGAACTATCCCCCTGAGAAGACCTACAGTAATGTAAATGTCAAGTTAACTCTGACTTAAATGCAACAGAATAAGGAAAATAGTGACTGCATTATCAGGTGATCGTGAGACATTAAATGGTAACTTTGCTGAAACCATTTAGAAAGGCAGAAAAGCCCCAATTGGTGAAGGGTTTATATTTTCCGCTTAGCTGAAAATTGTGAAAACTATCTTAACTAAGCAGAGCACATTGGTAGACGAAGATATTCTATTAATACGTGGTATGGTGGATATCTTCCACTTACCCCTCTAGAGCCACTCTCCAGCCTTCACCCTGCTCTCTGCTTTCGGAAGATGACCTATATGGACCTTATCAATTGTCTCCTTTCACCTTAGGCTTTTGGATGGTCTTGGCCAGTGTGGTCTCCAATAGAAGAGCAGAAGGAGGGAAAAAGTAAGGTCTGGGTCTTTAATCCTCTGGCTATCTCCCTGCAAGATTGCTTTGGCCTGTGTCCGTAATCCAAAGGTCACTGTTCCTCTCAAGATAGTCCCCTTTACACAACTCTCCCCTTCCAAGTTCAGATAACTGCTCCCTCTCTTCATTCCGTAGGCCCAGGAGTGGTAACGTCTTCACTGATACCATCGTTAGAGTACTACACAATCCCTTGCAGTTTCCCTACACCTACACCCCTATAAATAATCCCTTGATAAATAAGTCTTCCATGAATTATGCTAATTTTCCACTTTATTTCAGTTGAGATCTTACTGATACAGTAATTATTTCTTAAGTGGCCCTAAGAAACAGACTTTCAAAGTGAGATTCTGAGATTGGTTTGGTCATATTCAGGAGTACCAGGATAACCTCCTTGCTGGGGAAAAATAGGAAGAAGATAATCCATGGCATACAGTGGCATCATAATCACTCATATTATCACTTATCATAGCATGGAATGAAGTGCAGGTAGAGAGCAATGTCTTGGGAAATCAAATGGCCATAGCAATTAGTCCATGAGGTCCTGGACAACATTTCCTTCATCAAGACATTATGACAAACATTGGTGAGGGAGAGAACCAACAACCTCAAAGAGTTTTGAGGTGGCTGTCTTGTGTAGGTCATAGATGATGGTAGTGGATGCTATCGTAGAATGGTTCATCCTGTTCTCAATGGGAATAATGGGATCCTGAAGTGCTAATAGCAAGGTAGTGTCATTTAACAATCAGTGACATGGTAGGTGCAATTACCACAATAAGACCCAAGCACCAAATGGCAATCAGTGTGTTAACCTGTACAGATGTCTGGTGACGGTTAATTGATCACGGAAGTCTAAAAATGAAATACATGAAAACTACCAAGGTGCTGCTTGGCATATACAGGCAGAAAAAACCTTAGTTTACTAAGCAGAAACTTAAGTCATTGTAGTGGCAATTCATGGCCTTTTATCCAATTCCCAAACTTAAGCCAATTCCCAGACTGCTGAGGCCAGAAGAGTAAACTGAATCATCTCTAAGCCTTCCCCAGAAGCACGTATGGCCAAATACTAGGGAAATAAAAATACCCAGGTCTTTTGGGGATTATTAGATATAGACTCTAATCTTACACTTATCCCCAGAAACCAAAATGCCACTGTGTTCCACCTGTCAGAACAGGCGCTTTCAGAAGTCAGGTGGTAGATCGAGTCTTGGCCTGAGTCTAACAATTCATCCAACAGGACAAAAGCCCCATTATGTGTCTATTCTCCCAATCTCAGATTAGTGGAAATGGGAGTAGCATAGTTAGTAATTGGAAGATTTGCCTCTTTTGTTCCTTTGCCCACACAGTAAGGGCTACTATGGTAGGATGAGCCAAATGCAAACTCCTGGAACTGCCTCTCCCCCACCATGATAGGAAACCAAATGACATACTGCATCCCTGGGGAAATAGCAAAGACTAGTGCCACCATAAAAGACATGAAAGACACAGGGATGGTGATTTTTACCACAACCCCACTCAGCGTGCCTATTTTGGTGGTGTAAAAGCTGAGGTAGGTCTTGGTGAATGATAGTAAATATAAACTTAACCACATGGTGATGTCAATCACAACTGTGGTTCCAGATATGGTATCTTTACTAGATAAAATTGAAATACTCCCTGGCACCTGGTACGCAGCTATTGACCTGGAAAATGCTTCCGTTTCCATCTCAATCAGTAAGGAAAATTAAAGCAGTTTGAATTTACATGGTAGGGACAATAGTATATCTTCACTACCACACCCTACAGCTTTGTCAATTCTTCTGTTCTCTGCCATAACATAGTCCAGAGGCCCCTTAACGTGATACTGTTCCATTACTTGATAACGGATGGCTAGCGACCTGATGAGCAAGAGGTAGCAAGAATCCTATATGTCTCCATTAGATATACGTATGCCAGAGGGTAGAAGATAAACTCTGCAAAAGTTCAGGGGCCTGCCACATTGATGATGTTTTTAGAATGTTCAGCGTTCTGGGATATGTCAGGATGTCCTTTCCAAAGTAAGAAACAAGTTCCTATACCTGGTACTGCCCACCCTGAAGAAAGAGGCACAACGCTTGGCAGGCTTCTTTGGATTTCAGAGGAAAATATATTCTACACTTGGGTGTGCTGTTCCAACATGTTTACCAGGTAACCCCTAAGACTACTCTCTGGCTTCTGGCTAGGTTTGGCCAGTGGGGAGACCAGAAAGGGGATGGGAAGGAAGGAGGAAGGTGAGGTAAGTTTATTTAGTCCCTCGGCTTCCTCCCTGCAAGGTTGCCTTTGTCTGACTGTGCCTCTAGAGAAGGACAACTGCCCCCCCTCATATCGGCCTCCTCAACATGAGTCTCTCCTTCTGGGTACCAGTAACTGCTCCCTCCTCTTGTCCCTTCAACTTAGAGATAGTAACAGCAACCTTTGATATTACCATGCTACTCTTTGTGGAGTATATACCTACCCTTATACCTACACCTCTGTAAATGGTCCATTTATGAATAGACCCTCTTCAAATTATCCTAATTTAAGGGTATCATGTGTTTCCTATTAGTACATACTGACTAACAAAATTGGAAAGTGTTTTACAAATGTCTAGTCTAGATGTCATGGTTAAGAGCTTGGGTTCTAGGGTCAAACTAACCAATGTTTAAATCACAGGTCCACCGTTTACTAACCTGTATGACTGTGGGTAATTTTTTTTTAACCTCTGGAACCTCAGTTTCATCTGCAAAATGGAAGTGATACCACTCTTTCCTCCACAGAGTTGTTGTGAGTATTGAAAGAGACAATACACGTAAAGTGCCTGGCACAGAGCCCAGCATGACATAAGCATTCAATAATATTCTTCTCATTCTTTTTATAGCTCATAGCATTCACAGAGGTAGGAAGTACAGTTTGAAAGTTCATTAATTAGGGTCCTGTTTACAGTTTTATTGTTAACTCTAATTGCTTGTTTGAAATAGTCTCCTGACTTCATTAAAGTAATTATTGCCTGTCAGTAAATGATGGGTTTAAATTTCAGCACATATGCTAGAATTTCACGCATCTTGCACTTCACAGCAGGAACCCAGTCTTAGTCAACACTTTCTTGCTCTGACATCTGCACTCAATACATAGGGTCTTACTTAAGCAGAGACATAATTATCCTTCAAAATAAAAGTGTAAACAGGATTGTGTATCTCAGATTTGTTAATTTACTCCCTTATTGTGAACATTCTAGTTATATTATCTATATCGGACTGTCAGCATTACAGCAAATCATCAAGTCGTGGTGCAAAATAAGGAATAGAACTCCAAGAAACTGAGGCGGGGTTGGGGGTAAAGGAAAGGATCCAGGCAGAGGAGCTTGCCAGCCCTGGGAAATTATCCAGGATCCTAAGTTCAGGATGAAGTTTGGAGCCAAGAGTCAAGGGCTTAGGTCTTAGAAGCCTTAGAAGGATCATGCAAGCAGGAGTCGGGGTATATATCCAATTTTTAAGGAATATCTATTCAATACCTACTATGTGTAAGAATTCATAATAGACAGTGAGTTAGGCAGGGACATTGGACATAGAAAATAAAGACAAGACAGGAGTCTGAAGTCCAAAGTCTAAGCAAACATCCTGAATCAAGACACTTGCAGGAAAAGACAAGAGTTCAAGTAACCAGACAAGCAACTGGGGCAGGCGACATGGAGTGCTAACAACAAAGGCCTTGGTAACTGAAGCCAAGCCTTCCTTTCTAATCAAGTAACTTCTCCTATACTTCCTCCCCTGGACTGGCCACCTTCAAGCTCATAAATGAAAGGATCCTAACAGTTGCAGGGCACTGGAGGGAAGAATGAAGTTAAAATGAGAGAGGTAAATAAATTCTAGTACACATACATAAAATGCATGAGTATAAAAAGTCCATGTTATAAGTTCTCCGTCCTGCCATAAGCCCAATAGTTATGTTTCTTGTCTGGTTTCATTTTCCATACTATATTATTCATAGACTAGAATACTCTAAGTCTGATAAAAATCAGATAACTTTCTCAACACCAATAAACGGAAGAGAAAAATATATGCAGTGGGTTTATGAGGCTGCAAAGGGAAATTCCGGACAACATGTCTATAAAACTAGGGGTAAGATTCCATTCAAGATAGAGGAAAACAGACATAGACTGTGGATGAGAGAATAACAGCAACAAAAGACAACAGAAAATGAAACAGACATAAAAGGAGGTGAGCTTTGAGTTAAGGTGTAACCACTCAGTTCAACGTTCTATCCCAGGAAGACCTAGGTTATGTAGGGAGAGGCGATGGGAAGAGATTCAAAGAGGCAGCCAGATCCTAAAACAAGGTTTCATAATGTTACAAGCTAATGATTGGCTTTCTGAAAATTCCAATACACAAAATTGTGAAATTGCCCAACCATAGTGAGGTTCTATTATCTGAATTGCAAAAGAATTTTACTTTTTCTCAAAGATAAAGTCTTCCCCAAATATACTTATCTAATCATGTGCATCTAAATGTTTGACAAAAATAAACAATGTACTTATATTTGCCTATGAATGATAGCCATGTATTTTACATTATATATGACTTTCAAAATAAGTTTGCCCTTAAATATACAATTCCATCATGTATCCTTGAAGAGCCAAGGGTTGACACATGACTTAGGTTGGGTTCCCCCAGAAGCTGACCCTGAGACAAGAGTGTGATACCAGTGGTGTATTTGGGTGGTGATCCCAGGAAGCACTGGTAGGGAAATAGGGAAGTATTGCAGGGAACAGAAGGAAGCCAATATAAAGTGATTCCTGAGCAGGTCATCATTGTGGGTAACTGAGGCTCAATCCCACTAGGGACCTCTGCAAGATAGTGTAGAACGCACCTCAGAGTCATCCCAACAGAGGGGAAGGGAGCTGGGGTATTTACCTACCAATTCCCATCAGTTCTTGGTTGAGGGCTGATTCACTGGTTGGAGGAGATGTGTCAACTCCCCAGCATAGGTCATGCGGGCTCCAGACACCAGAAAAAGCACATAGCCAAGTGCTTGGTGCTTCCATTTCAAAGCTGTCAGGTGGGTGTGCACAGAAATGGTGAGTGCCCAGGAGATATGAGCGGGGCACATCTTTCAGTGTAGCTGCAACACACATACAGCTTCTTCAGCTAGCTGAAGGATGAAGGAATGTGTTAAATGGCATTTCAAGGCATCTTCCAACTGTATAATTCTTTGATTATATAAAGAAAATATCCAAGATTGTTATAATTACTATAAGATATAAATACACATTGATATAGACTAAATGTTTGTGTCTCCCCAAATTCTTATGTTGAAACCTAACCCCCAAGGTCATGGTATTAGTAGGTGGGGCATTTGAGAGGTGATTAGGTCATGAGGCTGGAGCCCTCATGAAGGGGATTAGCACTCTTATAAAAGACACCTGAGAGAGCTCCCTCACCTCTTCTGCCATGTGAAGTTACAGCAAAAAAATGGCCATCTGTGAACGAGGAAGAGAGCTCTCAAGAAACACTGAATCTGCGAGCACCTTGATCTTGGACTTCTCAGCCTCTAGAACTGTGAGAAATGTTTCCAGTTTAAGCCACTGAGTCTATGATATTTTTATTATAGTAACCCAAAGGGACCAAGACACACACACACACACACACTGATGACAGAACTTGGAATTAATGTAAGTTTCAAGAAGGCACTGCTACAACCCCTTGTTTACCCTGTGCCCAGTACTATGTCTGACAGAGAAGACTTTCCGATTAATCAATATTTTTTGAACAAATGAAAAAGCAGAGAATCATAATCGAAAAAGTAATCAATTCAGTTCATGCTCACACTTGACTAGTCATCTACAACCTTTTGTTTATTTGAACAGAAGTCTCTTTTCTGGCAGAGATCAGCTAATAGTCTATAAAATCACAATTTTCAGTGAGGGAAAGAGTTCTTCTTTAAGCCAGCAAATGACTTTGTATTACAATAGCATGACAGACAATTCTTAATTAATTTGCTAATAGCTCTTCCCTGCGTATGGTCATTAACTCTAGTTGAATCTTTCGCCATAACACAATGTGTGTGTATATCTATGCCACGTACTGAAATATTTGCATACATATAAATAAACAGGAGACCATGCAAATGGGTTGATTTTATCTGTATCAATTTTCTTTTATGGTACACTCCCAAGTTTTGACAATTGGTTTAGCACAATTTAGCTGAAAGTACTTAAAATATTCTTGAATGTGAGGAAGTAACATAATGCCTTTCCACAAACTGCAGAAAGAAAGTTCACAAGAAAATCAGGGCAATTTTGCACAGCAACTTGTGTATTTACATATCAACAATCCATTTAATGAAGAGCACCAAAAATAGCAGATCAAGTAAGTCCAGAAGCTGCAAACACAACACATCCTGCTAAATTCAAAACAATAGCAGTTGAGCAAGCCTGGTCTGTGTTCTAATATTGGAAAAATCCAATGTTTGTTTTTTAGAAAATCCTGGCTTGCCTTTGTTGAACTAGGAGGAACTGTATGCTGATCACATAGGATGTGGTCCTTATCTCCCAATCTCAGCCATCCTAGTGAACTCACTTCTCTTCTGAAGTCCTGTCCTGGTCCTGACAGTGAGTCAATTAGTCATCAGGGACTGAGTCCTCACTGTGAACTGAACGCTGAACTAAATAAACATTATTGAGGGGAGACAAAAGAAACAAGGCCCAGTCTGCCCTTGAAGAGTTACAACCTGCTTGCTTATATAGGACACAAATTTTGAAATAATTATAACCCTTAAAAATGCTTACAAAGCAACATTAAGCAGTGCCAATTAAGAGAGGGGAGAGGAAGAGTGAAAGGGATTGTGGTTGAAATCTAAAAACCTATAAAGTGGGTAGATGGGAAAATAAATACTTATTGACAAACCTTAAAATAGTTGTACTAGCAAAGTGGCTGCAAATCAGTTGCCTCAGATGGAAGCAGTCTGCAGACTATTTGGCCAGCCTAGTGGGTTTTAAAAATGTGTATTTCAATGCCTACAGGTTCTATCACGCCCTATTGACATCACCTCTGATAGTTTCACACATTTACTGGAACATTGGAATTTGGAATTTGCTATCCCTGAATTAGAGGCGCACCTTTAACACTTGGAAAAATGTTTAGGATCTTGCTACTCAAAGTGTGGTCTATGGACCAGCAAAACAGCATCACCTGGAAGCTTGTTAGAATCTCAGGCTCCACCCCAGACCTGCTGAAGCAGAATCTGAGTTTTAACAAGATCTTCAGTTGATTCACATGCACACTAAAATTTGAGAACCACCAGTTTAGGACACGAAAGAAAGCTCTACTTCAGCCAAAAGTAATTGAAAGTAGGGACTGTGCTGCCCACCAAGTCATAGTACAGGGTAAAGATAAAACCAGCTTCAAAAACATCGAGATCATATGAACTAAATACAAACAAAGCACATCCTTGAAAGCAGTAGTTCTTAAGTGTGAGTATTCATCAGAATTACCTGAAGTGCTTACAGATTCTCTGGCCCTACTCTGCAAGGAATTTGGATTGAGGAGATGTGAGATGGAGCCTTTCAAACAAGCACACACAGGTGATGCTGTGTGCTGTAGATTGAATCATGTCCCCCACAATTCATATGTTGTGGCCCTAACACCCAGTGTGACTGTATTTGGAGATAGGACCTTTAGGAGGCAATTACAATTTAATGAGATCATAAGGTGAGGCGCTAATCCGATGGAATTAGTGGCCTCATAAAAAGAGGAAGAGGGAGAGATCAACCTCTCTCTCCATACATGCTCAGAGGAGAGGCCACGTGAGGATAAAGTAGACATGTACAAGCCAAGAAGAGAATCCTCACCAGAGCCCAATCATGCTAGAATCCTGATTTCAGACTTCCAACCTCTAGAACTGTGAGAAAATAAATGTCTGTGGTTTAAGCTGCTGAGTCTATGGTATTTTGTTATAGCAGCCTGAGCTGATGCAAGTGGTCCCCAGACCTCACTTTGCCCTGGATCTTCTTATAGCCTGGTCTCCCAAGGACTATGGGCTGCTCCTTGGTATTTTCTGCCCCAGGGCCTCTGAAGACATCAGCAAAAGAGCCCAGGAAAGTGTACCTCCATACTCCTCAAATAAGAGGAGGGGTGGGAGAGTATCATGGGTCACTTGTTACTCTCAGATTGGGGTGGCCCAAGCAGCCTGGGCAAGGCACTGTGATGCTGAATATGGGATAGGGTTCCCACAGGCAAAGAGAAAGGGGAAGGAGAATCCAGGCCAGCCTATCTCCATTCTTCCACATGCTGCTGTCAAGTCGGCAGGCATTTGGTCTCACTTGCCACTCCAGATCCCTTCCCTGACATGACCTCCAATTCTCATCTCCAACATAATTGCTATGGAGGTCGAATTCACTGCTGAGCTTAGGCAACTATAGGGCCTAGGTAGTTTTGTTGTTGGTTTGCCCTGGGCTTCCTGCCTTTTTGCAACCTCAACTCAAGTATACAAATTCTAAGTACAAACCCTGGGTCTCTCCCACCACCTCCCGTCAAGCCGCTGCATTTCAGTGCTCCCCAACTCTCCCCTGCACCCCAGTCATGATGTCTCCCCATATTTCTCATTTCCATAGCAACAGAAGAGGTCACATCTGTTGAGGTCACATCTGTTGGGGTTGGGGCAAGTGGATCAGGGAAGTCTGGGACTGTAGGGATGAGCAAGACTTCCACAGGCAGAGATGGAGGCAAAGAATTTCCCAGTAAGAGCAAAGACACAAATACTTTAGAACATTGATTTTCAAACTTTATTATACATCAGTGTCACCTGGAAAGCTGGTTAGAATGCAGATTTGGGGGCTCCTATTCTGATTCACTAGGTCTGAGGTGGGGCCCAGGAATCTGCACTTCAACCAGCATTTCAGCTGATTCAGATGCAGATGATCAGAGCATCACACTTGGAGACTATTTGAATCTACTGTTTCAGTGGCACCATCCTTCTTCCACAGATGTGACATTATACCACTGAGTTCTGGTTTAAACGGCAGAAATGAGCTCTTTCCCTGTGATGGACAAGGGTGAATGAAAAGCCCTCTAAAATATTTTTTAAATAAATGATGGAAACTGCTAGGGGAGAGACCTGAGGTGGAGTTACGGACACTGCAGCCATTTATTCCAGACTTCCAACTTCTTTCCTAACATCTAAAAGCAAAACCTTCCATTAATTTCCCACAGGTGACCTGTTAATTTGCACCCCCTGGAGCAGCTCTTTAAGTTGCTTTTCCTATCTGAATCTTTACTTTGCCACAGGCCAGAAAACCTCCTCATTGCCACTAGATCTTTGTTTTAAGAAATATGATCATGGTTCTTAAAATCTTTATGATAATAGTTCTCAAATTGCTGGGTACACTGTTTGGGAGCTTTTTAAAATGCAGATTCTTGGGCCTGACATCTCCCTCCCCCCGCACACAAGTGAGCACATACACACACAATTTTAATTCTGTAAATTTAGGGTAGGGCCCAGGAATACCCATTGTAACAAGCTACCCAAGTAATTCTGATACAAACTCTGGATAGACCCTGCTCATAAATGCACGCAGGATCTATCCCAGGAACAACTTGCATTGTTCACTGGGGCCTTCAAGAGACACTACTCAATTCCTAGGACTTTGAAGACCTGCCGTAGATGCATAGAGATGTTTAGGGCCTGACAGTCTTCCTGAGTTCAGGAAATCCCACACATTTGCCATTTCCTGAGCAGGGGAGCAAAATGATAAAGACACTGAAAATGATTATTTGAGCAAGTATATGTTAGCACAACCAGAGAGCTGATGGAATTAGAGACTCAGAAGAACTAAGCAGAAGATGAGGAGCTATAGAAATAAAAGCAATAGGTCTCCTAATATATTACCTTAGTTTCGATGTCTTGTTTGTTTCTTTTTTGGCTTTTGTTTTGTCTGCTGCCTTCAAGAACTTTTGGAATCCTAAAAAATATGGCAGGAGAGAAATAACCAAAAGCCTTCCTTAGAAAAGGAATGGCTAGATCTCATGGATCAGCTGCTTTGAGAGAATCCAGGCCCAGGGTCTGAAACCATGCCCCATTCTCCTGCTATACTTTTAAGTCAGAGGGCAAAAGTTTTCAAGAAAGCAAAGCAAAAAGAAAGGACAAGCAAGGAGCACAGCAGAAAAATACATTTGGTGCCTAGGGGATTGGCAGAGGGGCTTGTGGGGAGAAACAGATGAGGATTTAGAGCAGGGCATTTTTTTTTAATTGAGTAAGGAAATAATTCCACAGTGTTAAGTGCCACATCACACCAGAGACTGAACAGAGCAGCCTGGCCCAATAACGCATGCCATATGGTGAGTTAGAAGCCAAGTGTGCCTGGCGCCCCCAGCTTAGAGAAAAGGCTACCTTTCAGGAGCTGATAATTTTGCAGACCACCTGGGGTTCTTTCCCTGCAGCATCCCCTGGGACCTGAAACTGCATTACTTCCCCCAGCAAGGGCTGGTGGCTGTGTCAAGCATAGGTAGATTTTTCAAAGTACGTGTTTCAGTGCAGCCAACAATGAGGTAGTCAGCATACTTACAAGGAAGAGTTTGCACTGAGTTTAGTCTTTGAGCCAGTAAAGCCACTTTATCAGAAATCTTCATTAATAAAACCTAATTTCAGGAACATTCATAATGCTCCCACTGATGTCCCTCATTGCAACTGTCTTGGATTTCCTAGTATTACACTTCAACAGATGAGGTACAGAACCTTGCTCTGTACTTATCCTTCTATTCACACACACACACACGTAATACTCAGACCCCATTCTAAAACTCCTCTGTCTTGTGTGTTATTAAGTCAGGCACAGAGGGGAGTGATTGCTAATCTGATAACTGAGACCAGCCTAATGTATTAATGGGCACTAACGGCCTAATGATCACACACAAATATGTCAAATAAGTACCGTAGTGGTTAGGAATCAAACAGAGGTGGGTACTGATGCCAGCCCTATCATCTATTAGCTGCCTGACCTGGAGTGAGTCATTTACTACTGTGTGCCTCTATTTCTCATCTGCGAACCAGGGAAATAATAGTATAGCTTTCACAGGGATTTTGCCACTATTAAATGAGATGATGTATATATAGCATTAAGCACAGAACCCATCATAGAGCAAATGTCCAATAATTTTCAGCCATTTTGATATCGCTGCTGTTGTCACTCCTCTCTAGCGCTGTTGGCATTTCATCAGGGAAGTTCTAGAGAGACATTAGCAATGGTAGTTCTTGGTATTAGAGAAAGGCAGTTGAGCTTGGGACCTTGTTTATTCCAGTACATCCAGGACAGAACTCATCAGACATCCTGGATCTTTCCTCACTGGTGGCTTGGACCATACATCTCAGTGTTTCCATCTCCTGGCCACAAAATGGGATTATACTGGGGCCAAATGGTCTCCTCCATATGAAAGGAGAGGAAAGGCGCCGGAAGAAAACACAAGGTAGGACTGCTGTGGTCCTTTGTATTGCTCAGTGTGCTATTTTTGGCACTCTGTCCTCACAGTATGTCTCTGTTTTTCATTCCTTGCCAGAACCAAATTCCAATTAGGGGTTCATCAACAGTAGGAATTCTGCTGCAGAGAATAAAATAATTGTGACATGTTTGTTTTAAAGCTGATTTTTACTTAATAAACCATCTGTTGAGGATAAACTGGTGCCATACAAAAAATTCTTTTGTAGATTAATCAGAAAGTTTAAAGGTCCAAAGCAAATATCTATGTTTAGACAACCCTTATACTAATGGTAGAGTATACATTTTTAACACGTCAGACTACATACACAGCAGCGGATTGGGTGTCTAATTAAACTTCCACTCTGGGCAGTCAGGAAATGCCCTAAACCTCATCTATCAAAGTGATTAGCTGGGGACGGCTAGTGCAATACAAGACATCCACACGGGCAACGTGAATAAACAAAACAAGCAAACTATAAACATACAGGAACCAAAACTAAAGAGGGAATCAGAAGGGATCTATTTTTTAGAGAGAAGGCATTGCACCCTTAAGGTAAAGTGATCAATGGCCTTTTCAGGCAAAGCTGGATGTCACAAGGTGGGACACAGAGGCCTAAGCAGTGTGCTAAACAATTCTTCACTCTCTGAAGCTTGCATTTATCCCACCACCTCCATTCTAATTTTGGATTAAGTTGATCATAATTAAATTAATTTGGTCAATTAAATAACAGTAATGAGAAAGGCGGTAATGACACAGATTTAGTTTTACCATAACCAGGAACCGTTGCCACTATAGCCATGGCACCTAGGATCCTGGGGTAATAAATGCAAATAAAATCAGAGAACAGAGACTGACCTGGAAGAATCTATGACAATATTCTCAGACGCATGGCAAACCCCACATCATAAATGTCAATGTCTGCACTTCAAGACTGTTTCAAAGAGAGAGGTTTTCACTAAGTTTTTATAAGCCCCACTTCTCCAGTCCCCTTTCACTAAATATGCCCCCCTCCCAGATACAACAGGCATATGACCAAGGGGTAGTAGTGGAGGAAAGATCACAGGAGATAGTATAAATCAGTTGGTGTTACAACTTTCAATTTTTGCCCTTAGTTATCTCTGATACTATCTTTTCCAATGTCTTATCGCATCCACTGATTTTCATACTAGGCCATGCCAGGACTCCTTTTCACCCATGCCAAACCTCACCTCAATTCTAGATTCTTATGTACCATATTGGAGAAACAATGTTTCTTGTCTTTTCCCACCTCTACCCTTATTTACAGGGAGCCTATAACTGGGTCCAAGTCATGGGTGTGTGACAGAGGTATTTTGCTCAATTAGACGGAGAATAAAGAAAAAAAGGGAAGCCATAGGTGGATGACCATTCAAAGCCTTTCTGACTTTCTGATTATCAGAATCCTGGCAGAAAATGGGAGTGGAAGCAAAGTTTAAAAGGTTTCTGAATGTCCCCTCCTGGTTCACTGTTAATTCTATCTTAGACTTTTCTATGAATAATACTATTATTATTATTCATAGCAATAGCATTATTAATATGAGTTATTATTTTGGTTATGTAGTGGTGGCCTTTGGAGAGATCACACCTAGGCTTCTGCTTTCTAACTTATCAGCAAAAAAGGAATGGTGGATATTCCCGGGAATGGAAGAAAGGATGCTGATGTGGGCTTTCTATTGTCCATCAAGTAGGCCTCAGTGTGAGACCTGACCGAAAAATAAAAAGTAGTGCCCTGAATTCCACGCATCTCATCAGGTATCTTGTAGGCCATACCCTGCCACCCAGGCTCAAAAGCAAATGCCAACTGAAAATCTGAGCCAATGCTTATTTTGTCCAATTAAAGAGCACACAATGTCAGCAGCCAGTTCTACCTTGCACTTTTCACTGTCACTACACTTTAGACACTCATTAAAATATCTATAAATGCCATGGATGGTCATCCGTTGTGAGCTGGCTGAGGGTTGTTTCGTTAGCCGCAATTCTCCCAATACGGCTTTCCCTCCTGGGCTTTCAGCACAGACATAAACAAAAGCAAGACCCAACTGCAGCTGTACCACCACTAGTCCTCCAACAATGGGAAACCAATGCACAGTTGGTGGAGGCTTAATCTCTAGCTTTAGCAACCCTCTGTGTGCCCCCAATTACCATGACCCCCAATTAGTCAGAGGCTCAGCTACCCAGGAAAGGGAAGCACATTAAGGCAGCTCCTCTTAGAGGCTCTCCCTGCATTGTGATCTCTGCGAGTTCATGATCACACACGAATCCAGGGACTGCATTTTTTTTTTCCCAAGGCCCAAAAAGAGACAGTGGTATCCATCAGGAACCCAGAAGCTATTAATCTCAGGACTTCCCTTTCAGCCTGAAGAATGCTCCCTTCACTGGTTCCTGTTATTAATGTATAGAGTGGATTCAAAGCACACTGCTTCCGTGCCAAAATTTCACTTTTGGATTTCTTTATCTTTCCCAGCCTTCTCTGTGCCTCACAGCAGATGGTTTGGTTTGGGGGGGTGAAAGCAAGGAGTCAGAGAGGGAGAAGAATGAAGAAAGAAAGAAAAATCAATGTTTTTTGTAGCTAGAGCCTGCCTTATGACACATAACGAGCTCCCTCTAGCCTGTACCAAAATCTGAAATTTCAAACAGCATTCATCCTTTTGACTTCATTTCAATTTGACAAAGATGTAACAGGCACCTACTTAAAGTAAGGTACTGTGCTAGATTACACAGGATGTGGTCTCCAGGCTTTAAGAAGATTATGGTATAGAGGGAAAATTAGACAAAACTAACTAGGAAATACAAGAGAATGGAATGGTTACTCTAGCAGAAACACAAGAAAATAAAACATATGGGAACATAGACATCTCATGGAGAGCACAAAAGTCTCCTCCAGGATTTCAGAGCATTGCTAAGTGACAGAGTGCTAAGAAGCATGAGAGGAAGCACCAATACAGTGTTCCTATACTACTTCTTGAGCTCCTCCTCCACATTCTAAGGCTTTAAAACATGTCAAATGTGGTTTCCGGCCTGGCCTTACATATGAGTAGAGTAGGCACTGGTCTCTATCATATGATTTGAGGAACAAAGAACACTTCCTCGCCTCATAGTCCATCTCTGGCCAGAAAACTATATAAACTGAAGTAGCCAGCCTGGACCTTTTTCTTCCTGATGCCTCCCAGCTTCCATATTCCTCCAGAATAGGTCAAATAGATAACTATCACTGCCCACAATGCCAGAAGGGTCCTGGTGAAAGCTGAGGGTGCCAGGCATCTGCGGTGGAGCTGAGAAGGAGGTTCAGGGGAAAGAAAAAGGATGGACAGCACTGCTCAGGTCGGACCCTGTTAAATCACCTCTGTGGAGAGCTGGTTAAGAGGCAGCCTTAGCTTTGACTCCTGACTTTGTCACTTAATCTTGGACAAGTTACTTAACCTTTCTGTATATCAATTTCCTCACCTGTGCAACAGTGATAACGATGCCCACTTCATAGGAACATTACAGGGCTTAAATGAGATAATGCTTGTATGGTGCTGGAAGATAGTGCATGCTTAATAAAGACTTCACAGCTCTGCTTACATCTGGCCCTGACAGTGAAGAGATACGTTAATGAGGAAAAATATTTATTGCTGTGCACCTCATTGAGACTCCGCAACAAAGGGGAGGGCTATAAAGGGGAGAAATACAAGGTTGTCTATTAGAGCACAGAGGTTGAATTAAAAAACTTCAAGAGGAGAATTCCAGTAGGAGGCTGGGCCTGTGGGGCAGAGAGAAGCCTGAGCGAGAGTAGTCGAAGTGCATCTGACAAAAAGAGGCCTCATGAGAGTATTCAGAGCTGACTCAGGAGCCAGTGAGGTGTGCCCCCTTCCCCTGGGTGTTTGTCAGAGAGGGGCACTGAGAATGCAGCTTTCAAGAATTAGGTCAAAAGTGAACAGGAATCAAAGGGAAGTTGTATGTGGGTGTATGTGTGTGTATATACATACATATACACACACACACATATATATTTATACACACACACACACACACATATATATATATGTAGGGGGAGGCTGAGGTTGCAGAAATGGAGCCTGTGGTTGCAGGCTCTAGTGATCATTTCGAGACTCGCATGCAGATGGAAAAGTAAGAAGGCTGGGGAGGGTGAGGGGGTGGGATGCTATATTTGTCCATAGCAGAAGGCAGCAACTGTCTTCCCTACTGTCCCCTTTAACAACTCCTTTGATTTTCTTTCTTTCTTTTTTTTTTTGTAATGTCATCTCTTGGTTAGTTGGGATCACGGTGTTAGTGTCTTTATATAGAGGTTTCATGCAACCTCACACCTTTGAATTCTCAAATGGAATGACTTGGGTGGCAGAATCTGTGTAATGGTCACCATAAAATTCAAAACAAAAGGTTGCAACTAGAAGCTTCAGGCAAGAGAGTCTTTTGAAGCAAACAAACAAAACTCCACAGGGATGAATACAGAAAGTGAGCTGATCTGCAACAGATAAGAAAAATAGAACAGCTCCTGTGGGGTGGAGCCTCAGTGTGCAGACTCTGAAGGTGCTTGTATGGGCTGCAGCCTCTCTCCTCCCAAGTCCCCCAATCCTCTATCAACTTCCTTTCTCTTTCCTCCTTGGAGTTTTGTGTCTTGAGTAGTCGGTATTGCGGTGTTAGATCACGAAGCGTCATGCCCCAAACTTCTGACCTTTTGTCACCAACAAAAGGACACCAACAGCAAAGCCAAAGCCAAAAGTGTGCAGGGGATAACTCTGCCAGCATCTACCCAAAATTGGGTAGAAGGGCCACACTGCACCAGCTGCTCTGGGGAAGAGGGATTCAGATCTAAGGAAGGAGGCAAGACAGGAATTTCTGGCCACAAGGTATAATAATGCCTTTGGATGAAACCTGAATTTGCTGGCTCTGGAAAGGATCCTTTGGTTTCAGAAGGAGAGAATCTAGGGAATAGAGGCCTCACTTAAATTACAGAAACATCTCTCCTATTTTCCAGGAGAGCAGAATAGAAAACATTTGCTCTGCCACCTGGCTTCTCTTTCTTCTGTACTGATCACTTTATGTTCATAGTCTCTCTCATAATTGAAGCTTTACAATATGTACAGAATATAAACCCAAAGCCATTTCAATATCTAGATTATCCTTTTGTCATGCACGTTAAAAAGATTCCATATCTTTTTGCTAAATCATTTTGAGATATTGTTTCATCAAGATAAAACCCTAATCATTTAGTTGTGCTGTAGCCTAATTTTTGCTTGTTTTGTGGCTCTCGCAAGATATTCAAACGATCATATGTTGAGATGTGGCAAGGAAGATGCCACAGTCCAGTCACCCAGAAAGAAGCAGGGAAGAGACAGGCAACAAGACAAAAGGAGCATAAAGAGTAAGGACAGAATGTGGTGGGAGGGATGAAAGGGGGAGAGAAGAGATTTATTCAGGGAGATAAGCTTTAGCAGATCCATGCACTACGTTCCCTAAGCCGGCAGGGTCAATTTAGAATTGATCTGGGAGACAGAAAGTTTGAATGCATTCTATACTTGTTTCTGCTCCCCACCAGCACACTATATTCTGATGATTGGTCTTTTGGCACAAGACTAGAAAATGCATAACTGTGAAGACAGAAAGCATTGCACATATTAAACAGTGGTTGGTGCAACACACATTTAGCGTAGCTCACAGTGATCTGCATTTGCTCCATTTCAACCCACTGGACTGCTAGATAATGGGAATTGGAGCCTGAATGTCTAGGCTGGGGCAGAATACACCCCCTGGAATTTTTTTTTCTGATTCTGTATTTATCAAGCTCCCTGACTGATGTGAAAATCCATACAGCAGAGACGGCATCAACATTATTTTTTTCTTCCAAAGAAAAATACTCTTTTTTTCAGGTAGTTCATCCTCTAGACTGCAGACTGAACACATTTTTTTTTAGGTCTAAGCATTAATTAGAGAGATAAAGAAATGTATCTCCCTTTGTTCAGAAGGAGAATTCTATCGAGCCTTTGACAATGAAGCTGCTTAAGGGACAGCCTGAGTTGCTGTTTCTGCACAGAGCTTCTGTAGAAGAAAGATAAAGAGCTCACTCGTGGAGGACTCTGGCTTTGTGCCATCCTCTTGCTGCTTCTTCAGGACTCCAGTGAGAAGTAGAGTCCTAAAAGTAAATAAAAGGTCCATGAAGGCCAAGATAAAGCCTGTGACTTGAAGCCACAAACCAGAATGCTCTATTGGGGCACCTAATTGCCTCAGAAAGTCTTTGTGAGTTTTGCTCCCATTTTGGGCCCTGCTGCTCTGTCCTAGCATCAGCTGACAGATTATGGTGAGCTCACAAAGAGATAGGCCACTGAGGAGCCCAGCCAAGATGGGTTTCTCATAGGCACAGAAGGCTCCTTGAAGTCGTACTACTAGTTTATCAGGGGCCTCTGGGGGAGGGGAGAGGTCCATTTTGCCCATCCTCAGACGGTTTGCCTTAAAAAGTGTCCTTAGTAACAGGGGAGAAGTTATAAACAGCAGCACCCTCAAGGCCACCTCCACTGGGGATTGAATGCAGGGCATGGGGAACACTGAATATCTCCTAACAATGTGCCCAGTGCCTACCCCATGCAGCTCCCTGACTGTACTCTTGTGTCCTTTTCTAGAATAGATTGGCCAGTCCACTCTACTACAGTCCTTGTTGCCCTTAGGCCATTCTAACACCTCTTACTGGACCCCACCAGTCAAAACTTTGGGTTTTTTTCTTTCTTGGGGGGCATTTAAGAAAAGCAGTTAATTGAGGTATAATATATAAAGGATAATGCATAAATGATAAGTGTCCAGCACAGTGAATTTTCAAAAACTAAACGTGTATGTAACTGACACCTAGATCAAAAACTAAAACACTGCTAGCATCCTAAAAGCTCCCCAGTTCCCTTTCAGTCACTGTCACCCAAGGCTAACAGCTATGCTGACTTCTACCAGCGTAGATTAATTTCATCTGTTTTTGCATTTTATATAAATTTGAGCCCTACAGTATGCATTCTTGTGTCTAGTTTCTTTTGCTCACTATTATGTTTTAGTGGTTCAATAATTGCTCACTATTCTGCTTAGTGTTCACTCAGATGGTTGAATCTAGTTTTAGAATGTTCCTTCTCATTTCTTTTAGTTGTCTATTCATCCAAAGTAATACGAATTTCTTTATCCATTCTACCACTGAGGGGAATTTGGGTAGTTTCCCTACTTTTCACTGTCACAAATATGGTTGCTATGAACATTCTAGCACAAGTATTTTGAGGAGCATATGCCTGTTCTCATGGACTTTAGCTTTCCCATCTCTGCCAAGCTCCAAGTTCTGCCTGATTCCAAATCTCACTAGATTCAGCTGATAGGACTGATTAACTGCTGTGATTTTTAATGCCAACTGCGGCAAACAGATCTTAGGGTGTCCCCCACATTCACGCCCTGCATAATCCTCTCCCATTGCATGTGGGCAAGACCTGTGATATGCTTATAAATAATAGAAGATGGCAAAGGCTGTCACTCTTATGATTAGGCTATATTTATAGTTATATTGCAATGAGGATAAGATGTCACTCCTGTGATTCACACACACACGTGTGTTGTAAAAGGGACTATGTAGAGGGCCACGTGACAAGAAACTGCAGACAGCTCTAGTTGCTAAAAGTGGCCTCTGGTTCACAGCCAGCAAGAAGACGAAAAGCTGAGTTCCATAGCTGCAAGATTAAGTCTACCAACAAACGGAATGATCTTAGAAATGGATACTTCCCCAGTCAGCATTTCAGATGAGAACACAGCTGGGTGATACTTTGATTGCAGCCTTGTGAGACACTGTGCAGAAGACCTACCTAAGCCATGCCCAAACTTCTGACCTACAGAAACTGTGAGATAATAAAGGGGAGCGGTTTTAAGTCACTAACTCTGTGATAATTTGTTACACAGTGTAATAGTTTCCTATTGCTGCTGGAGCATATCGCCACAAACTTAGTGACTTAAAACAATACATATTTATTATCTTACAATTCTCGAGGTCAGGGATTCTAAAATCAAGGTGCCACCAGGCCTGCATGCCTTCTGAAGGCTCCAGGGGAAAATAAGTTTCCTTGCTTTTTCTAGCTTCCAGAGGCCACTTGCATTCCTTGGCTCATGGCCCCTTCCTCCATCTTCAAGTCTTTGACTGTCTCTCTGACCTTTGCTTTTATCATCAGGCCTCCTTCTCTGGCCCTGACCTTCCCACTTTCCTCTCATCAGGACCCCTGTGATTCCACTGGGCCTACCCAGACAGCCCAGAATTATCTTCTCATCTCAAGATCCTTAATTTAACCACACCTGCAAAGTCCCTTTTGCCATGTAAGGTGACATGTTCACAGATTCTGGGGATAAGGATGTGAATATCTCTGGGAGGCCGTTATTCTGCTGACCACTTACTGCAATAGAAAACTAAAGCCGAGTGTCAGGGGAATCATTATTTTCCAAAATGCTGTTCATCCCATTACATCAATTAATAGGGTTATAAGAAACATCCAAGCCGCACCAAGTCCTCCCCTAAAGCCCCTGTTATCTCTCAAAGTTCATATATTATTTCAACAAATCACTCAACACCTTCTATGATTTCATTCTGGAGGATCACTGATAGAACAGAAACACATACTATAGGGGAAAAAAGCCTCTCTCTTTTCCCAGTTTTCATGAAGTGGGGATGAGTACTTACATGGGAACATACTTGAGAAAGATTCTATCTTTCTGTAGGCCAATGCTTTTTGAGTTAGACGAGATAGAAGTATGTGCTGACTATTCTTAATACACAGCAACCAAGATGTACAAATTAAAACTAAGTGTAGCTGCAATACAGACCCCAAATATCTGTGTTTCAAAGAAGATAGTTTATTTCTCCATTACGTGAAAGTCTGAAGATAGGCAATCTTAAAATTGCATTGTGGCTCTGCTCCACCAAGTCCTCAGGGACCTCACAATCATCCAGGAATTGAATGAGGAGGGGAGGAAGAAGAAAGGGAATAAAGAGAACACGTCAGTTTTCTTTTAAGAAAGGTTCCCCCCAACTGCCACAAAATTCTCCTGTCATCCCATTGGCCTTATACGACCACATCCAACAACAATGAAGTAGTTCTTTTTGTGGATGGTCACAAGCCAAACAAGAAATTGGTGATTCTGTTAATGTGAAAGAAGGGTGGAATGGAAATTGGGGGTAACTGCCTCTATAGAAAAGCCAAGGATATGGTTTGAATCTGACAACTTCAAGTAACCACATTGTAAGCCTATGGCTTTCTAGACACCATTATTGTTATAAAAGACTGGCTAAGTTCAATCCTGGAAACTAGAGCATACACATATGCTTCTTGAGTGTTTGAGAAACATCCTAAAATCTTCTGTTCCCTCCCCTTATATCACATTAGCCTCTAAGTTCTTTTGATTTTATCTTCTTCATATTAATTTCTTTGTTCTCCATTGCCAGTACCATAATAAAACCTCATCATCTCCAATCTGGATTATTGCAACAACCTGTAGAAGGTTAGCAGAGACCTTGCTTCCTAGCCATCCTCCACAACATACCACATACCCAGCATATTATCCATATTGGTCGCTTGATTGAATTTATACAAACTCATTCATTACACTGCTCAGAAATATCTTGCCATGTTTGAATCTGATGAAGAGTTCCCAAATGGGCCACGTCAGACAGAACCATCACAGGCCAAGTCTTCTAGCAGGAGGCAAACTTCCAAGTTGTCACTGTGTACCATACACTTCTTATCTCTTCTCTTCCATCCAGGGCTCTTTCCTTTGTTCCATTAAGGTAATCACATCTGGATCCCTCTGAACAGAGTTAAGACTTTCCTACTCCTCCTAGTGAAGTCTATGACCACATCCCTAAAGTTCATTATCCCTAAAATCAAACCTTGGCTTTTAAGTGTACAATAAGAATTACTTATTTGTCTTCCTCAGGAGCCTTCTTTTTGGACTGGCAGAACCTCACCACCAGTTAGTGGCGGAAAACGGAAAATGATGTCAGATGGAAATCCGGATCTACACAAAGGAATAAAGAACACTAGAAATGGTATCTATATGGATAAATATATGGGATTTTTTTCTTATTTCTAAAATCTCTTCAAAAGACAATGGCTGGCTGTTTAAGCAAAAATAATAAAGTAGTGTGAGGTTTATAACATGTGTAAAAATAAAATGTATGACAATGAAAGCACAAAGGTAAGGATGGGAGAAATGGAAGTAAACTATTGTAAAGTCCTTATGCCATACATGAAGTGGTATATACCACTTGATGGTAGACTGTGATTAGTTAAGGATGTTTACTATACACCCTGAAGCAAACACTAAGATAAAACAAAGAGTTACAGCTAATAAGCTAACAAAGAAAAAAAACAGAATTGTATTCAGTTAATCCAAAATAATGTAGGAAAAGAGGAAAAGGGAACAGAAAACAGATAAGACAAATAGCAAGATGATAGATTTAAACCTAACCATATCAATATTCACATTATGTGTAAATGATCTAAATACCCGAATTAAAAGGCCAAGATTGTCAGATTGAATAGAAAAGCAAGACCCAACAATATGCTACCTATAAGAAACACATTTCATATCTAAACACATAAATAGGTTAAAAGTAAAAGGACAGAAAATATATATCATGTTAACATTAATCAAAAGAAAGCTGAGTGCCCATATTAATATCAGAAAAATTAGATTTCAGAATATTATCAGGAATAAAGAAAGTCATTTCATAATGATAAAGGGGTCAATTCAGCAAGATGACATAACAATCCCAAACATTTATTAACTTAATTACAGAGCTTCAGTACACATATAACAAAGACTGAAAGAGCTACAAGGAGGAAATAGATAAATCCACAATTGTAGCTGGAGATTTCAACATCTGTCTCTCAACAACTGATATAATAAGTAGGCAGAAAATCAAGATATAAAATATTTTAACAGCATTGCCAGCCAACTTTACCTAAGTGATATTTATAGAGCACTCCACTCAACAGCAGAATACAAATTATTTTCAGGTGCACATAAGACATTTACCAAGACAACCATATTATGGGGCCATAAAACAAGTCTTGATAAATTTCAACAGATTCAAGTCATAAAATTATATTCCCTGTCCAGAATGGAATTAAATTATAAATAAGTAACAGAAAAGTATCTGGAAAATTCTTTAATATTTGGAAAGTAAATAACACACATCTATATAACCTAGGGTCAAAGAAGAGTTCAAAAGGGAAATTAGAAAGTATTTTGAACCAAATGAACATGAAAACACAACCTATCCAAGTTTAGGGGTTACCACCACATCAGTACTTGGAGGGAAATTTATAGCACTAAATGCCTATGTTAGAAAAAAGAAAGATCTCAAATCAATGACCTCTGCTTCTACCTTAAGAAACTAGAAGAAGAACAAATAAAACCCAAATTAAGGAAAAGAAAGAAAAAAATTAGAGCAGGGAGGACAGGGAGGGAGGAGTGACAAAGGGGCATGAGGAAACTTTTGGAGGTATTGGATATGCTCATCACCTTGATTGTGGTGATGGTTTCACAAGTATAAGCATGTGTCAAAACTTCTCAGATAGTACACTTTAAATACGTGCAGTCGTATTATGTATGTCAACTGCACCTCAATAAAGTGGTTTTAAAAACACAATCCAGATAGAATAGTAAATGTTATTTCTGTTTCCAGTTGGCAGTTGATTTCTTTAAGTACCTATCCAATTCCTTGGGTCTCTTCCCTGCTCAAGAATGCTCCACCACAAAAGGGAAGAGGATGGAAATATAGCTGGCTATTTGCCAAATGGATATAATAAAATCTGACCCTGATAACTTCACAGGATTCTGTGAAGATCGAAATTGATAACAAACAGAAGTCATTACAAAGGTAGAAAGTGTTATAAAAATGCAAGGGCTTATCTCTCTAGTTTCAGGTTTCCTGGTGAAGTGGATAATAGGACTAACTAGAGCCAAATTTGGAAGTGGATAAAGCTTGTCTTTGATCCTCTGTCCCCTGGCCCTGATGCCCTCATGCTGTGACTCCCAAAGCCAGGGAAGGCCTAAACAGGGCCTCATCCTGCAACTCTTTCTCCTTTGCTCTCTGTTAAACACCTATCAAGCTTTCTGTGTCCTCTGGAGATCATGCTTTCAACTAAATGACAGTGAATGCTAAATAAGCAATTCGGATAAATGACTTTCTTAAAAGCTATTTACTAATACCTTATCTGGGACTCTTAGTGGCTTACTATGCCTTAACACTGGCTAAACACTAATTTCAACAGAATCCTCTGACTGGCTCTTACTAGTGGGTGGCATTTGGAGGTAGATGGCCCCTCACTCAGTTTATCCTTTCAGAAACTAAACACTTCTTGGAAATCCCTTCCGTTGAGTTTACAATGCTGCTGTTTTTCTGCTCTAGTTACTTTATTATAAGCCAGGGATCTATTACATGAGCATTCCTAGAACTCCTATCAATTTCCTCCCTCTCCCCCAACCCTTGTGTGCACACCTTTAAAAATGATAAGAAAACAAAGCAGCTCCGATCAGCAACAGCATTGCAATGTACAATTTTATCCCTTATATATCACTTCAGGATTATAATTAAATCATTAAAATGCATTGCTAATCTTTAAATCTGGCCTCATTAGCATGAGTGTGCTCTATAATTACTAAATACACAATGAATGCTTGTGACTTTAACAGACTTTTGGACTAGTAGGCCTATCTAAATGCCACTCCCTACATGGTGGCCCAAGAGGTCCGGAGGAGCTTTCTCCGATTTTGCTGTGTATGCCAGGCCAGTGGTGTTAGTTTTACTTTTTTGTGGGGGGGAATAGGTAATATGTTCATACAGGTCACTATCAGACCTCCAACAAGCTCTCTTAACCAGTTCTTTTAAAACTATATCTAGTCTGAGATAGTCTATCTCCATCTTTTGAAATAAAGCATAAAATATTGACAGGATCAGTCTTCTGGAGTCTTTTCGAGAAAATTATCATAAGAGAATCTAGTCAATTGGCAACTTCACCTGCCTAAATGTCCTTGAATCTTTTTCTTACCCAAACAGTTTTTGGCTACTGCAGTGACTGCCTCATTGCATTGAAGGTGGGTTTTTTTTCATCCATTAACCTTTAGTTTGTCATTGTTATTCTAGGATGTGGCCATATGTGGACAACCAAGGACTTTTTTTTTGAGAGATGTGCAATGTACTGTACACTGCTCAGCACCATTGCCAAAGTAGGTGTCCACACTCTCACTCGGCTAGCCATGGCTCACTCTTCCCCTGTGTTACTCTGCACTGCACATTCCATGATAGTATTTTTTCTTATTATTAATTTAGGAGGTGGAGGTGGATTCCTCCTGACATTTTTACTCTTCCCTTCCCCTCATTCAAGCAAGTAGCTGCTCTGTGCTTATGTCCCGAAAGAGGCAAGTGGCAGAGTAGAAAACAGAACTAGCCGGCCAATCATTCTGGTTTTTAAGTTCCCAAAGCTGAAGCCCTTAGGAGAAGGGGATTCTCAGGTAAAGACAAAATGTCTTAGCCTGAAATATGAAGGGAAACAGGTTTTCCCCTAGCTGGGGGAAGTAAGAATAAGAGAGAGGGGCGCTCTCTACCCCACTTTCTAATCCCTCCTGCAGGGCAACAGCAAGACGCCAGAGAATGAGATCTGTGGGTTTTCAAAATAGAAGAGTCCAGAGCCCCCAACTTTCAGATTGCAGGCCAAAGAGACAGGAAGACCCCACAGAAGAGAAGGCAACACAGACCACCAGGGAAAGGTGGAGATGGATGAGAGGATGCAGGGCAAGTGCACCCCTAGTAAGAACTTATCCTTCCTCCTCGCCTCCTTGCCACTACCTGGGCATCCTCTGCAGCTGAGTCCTTTGTAGCTCAGAAAGGCTTTGCTGTTCCAAGTAGCAATCTAGCCTGCCAGTGTAGTTTTACTGTGAATGCTCACCATCAGGACCTCAAAAAATTGAAGTGTGCTTTTCTGTCTCTAGACTAGATGGACTTGCTACTGGTGCTCCTCAATCCAAGGGACAAGAAGAAATAAATAGCCCAATTTCCTGGCAGGAAGGGCCAGAAAAGGCAGAGATGGACTACAGGGTATGGACAAAATATCTTAATGAGTCAGTTCATCTTAAATCTCTTTCTTTGGTATAAAATCTTCATTTTTGAGTCTTGTTTTTTAAATATATAATTTATGTGGGAATTTAGTACTGGATATCTTTTAATTTCCAAAAGGTGATTGAAAAGCACATTGTATAATGAAAATAGGAGATGATTTGGTTTACATTAAAATGAAAGGATGCAATTTTGTGCAGCACCTACAGGAAGTAAAATTGGGATTGGGGCATGGTGTATCTGGTCCCATGCAAGGATTAGGATTTCTGCACTGAAATAAAAATACGTAGAGCTTTATGTAAATATAATATGAACCTCGTGATCTCAGTGGAAATTTTTGTTCTAAACTGGTCTCATAAATTCTAGCAGACACAGATAATCTAGAAATGTTGGAAATCTACAGAAAAAAAATCTACTTGAAGTTTCTCACTAAATTTTAAAGAAACATTTTCCAGCAATTACTATATTTTATTTTTATATACTATACTATGGTTATATTTTCCAACATTTTAAATTGGCTTTTAGAAGTTTGAATTCATATAGCATTAAGGTATTTATCTAAAAGCCTCTAAGAAAATAAAATTCTACAACAGGAATGTATACAGTTAAATAAGGATACTGGTAGTATATACCAAGTAAAATCTGAATTGTGAGCCATGAATCAAAAGAGGGTTTGGGGCAAAACCTTCAGAATTTATATTTACAGGTATTGTTTTTGTTAATCATATGGAATTCTAATATTCTAGCTATCATCTGTATCCTCACTAGGAAAATTAAAGATAATGAATGTTACCACATTAAAATAATACTAATTGGAAAAATCATTTTATAAACTCCAAACATCGCTTAACAGTACATAGCATGATATATGTAATTGTGAAAGGAATGTTGCAATGTTATAAAAAGGAGAAGAGAGTGTAGCTTAGAAAAGAGAGCAAGAAATTAAGTAGTTTTAAGATAAGGACAGAATTCAGTACAGTTAAAATAATATTTGAGGGGCCAGCCCCATGGCTGAGTGGTTAAGTTCACATGCTCTGCTTCAGTGGCCCAAGGTTTCGCTGGTTTGGATCCTGGGCGTGGACATGGCACCGCTCATCAGGCCATGCTGAGGCGGAGTCCCACATAGCACAACCAGAAGGACCTACAACTAGAATATACAACTATGAAAAGAAAAGTGGCAACAGATGTTAGCTCAGGTGCCAATCTTTAAAAATAATAATAATACTGAGGCTAGCCCCCAGGGTACAGTGGTTAAGTTTGCATGTTCCACTTTGGCAGCCTGGGGTTCACCAGTTTAGATCCTGGGTGCGGACATGGCACCGCTTGGCAAGACATATTTGTATATACATGTATTTGTATATACATATATTTGTATCTACATATAAAGTAGAGGAAGATGGGCATGGATGTTACCTCAGGGCCAGTCTTCCTCAGCAAAAAAAAAAAAAAAAAAAGAGGAGGGTTGGCAGCAGATGTGAGCTCAGGGCTAATCTTCTTCAAAAACAATAATAATAATAATAATATTTGAAAATGTAAAGTTTCTATATTACTAGAAATTAAATAATAGGAGTCAGAATTAGTTTATTCAGTCAGAAATCATGGACATGAATCATGTACCATTATATATGAAACAGAACCTTGTAAACTGAGCATCTGAAATTTTCCATCATCTTCAGGTAGACAGGTAGGTGGACCCTCCTCTCTCCTTTAAATCCATCTCCACCAGGAAAACAGAAGTAGAGACCTTCACTTTCTAAAAACTAAGAAGTATCAGTTGGTAAAAGTCAAGGCCTTCACACTGAAAGCAAACAAATAATTGAATGAAACTATCACACAAATTCCTATTTAACCACATAGAATGAGGAGCTAAGAGTGATTTTAGAATGAAGAAATCTGACTGCATATTCTTAGTGGGATGCAACTAAGAACAAAAGGAACTGTACTGAAAAACTTGAACTTTATTCAATACCTTTATTGATTGTTTTAGTACTATATCGTTATTTTGGAAATCTTCCTGTTTTACCAGATTAAGCAAATAAGTAACTATATTTATTGTGTTAGGAATCAAAAATTTAGGAAGGAATTCTGTACTATTAGAAAAGCATTGGAAATACCAATATGAAACAAGAGAAAGCGAAAATCTTTTCTAGTTCTGTTCATTGAAATGACCCAAGAGCAATGAAACCCCCACAGTGCCCCCTAGTGCTCAGATTCTGGTCTCTGATGATATTTTTCCACTAAAAGGAGCCACACTCCTTGGAGAAATGAGTGATTCTATGTCTGGGCCAGAAAGGCACAAGATGAGCCTGGAAAAAACTTGTTGCGCCAGAAAGCAACAAAGCTTTCAATGATTAGTGGGTCATGTGAGAACAACATAGGAGCAAATTTAAAAGAGACTCTCACTGTCACAAAGTGACAATTTTGTGTGTCAATCATACCTCAATAAAGTGATTTTAAAGAAAGGGAGAGAATAATGACTATAGTTGACTAAATATATGAGAAACCATACTTCCGTAATGATACACAAAGAAAAAATAACAAATGATTCTAAAAGAAGGTGACTAGAATAGAATGTATTTTATGGAGTCTTATTTCTCATTCATGAGGCATTATTGATTAGTGTATAGCATCAATGGAGAATATAGAAATTAGAATGGTAAATACATAAGTTAGAGGGCATTTTCTGACTCCAGGGGAATATCAACATGGCCCATAAACTGTGGTCTCAAATAAGACAAAGCCCAGTGAAATATCTAGAACTCAATTGGGTATAAATTTAAGTACTCTTAAGATTTATCTGGTCCTACAAATATGAATGAATGTAAAAAGTATTAACATATCTCAGGATTCCATCAATTTCCAAGTTCTTTAGAATGAGGAGAAACACATTAAAATATCATAAGGTTTTATCAACCAGGATGGAAGCTGCAAACTTACTACATAATGTATAAAACTTTAATCCAGGGAAGTAGGCTAAGTAGCTGATCACTCACCTCCTAAGGTTAGGGAGTCACTCACAGAACAACCATAAATAGGGTTCAAGAGATTCTTTGGGGGTCATGAATGAGAATCCTGTCATCCTCCAGGCCTCAATCTCTGCTGGTAAATATCCTCATTTATTTGGTATGGTAACTCTTCTTTAGGTGGGATGATATAGAATTAGGTATAGAGATATTTAAAAGAACTAACCCATTGTATTTATTTTCGTGTGTGTTAAGAAGAAATCTGTGCATATTCGATATTTTATACATTTGGGATACATGAAAAAATTTGCCCTCTTAGTGACAGCCTTGTAAATCTAATTTGAAATGTGCAATTAATTTGGAGGTGTGATTTAAAAGTGAAATCTTATTAAGTTATTTTCAGTATTGAGACATCTAAGACCCTTAGGTTTGTCATTTTTATAAATTTACTTAATTTTTAAGAAAATTTTAGTTCCCAGGCAGATTTGTTTGGTAGATCAGACAGCTAAAATACTAAAAAGGGACATGCTCGAGGTGACGCAGCTGTTCACACTACTTCCTGCACAGATGCATAGACTGTCAGCCCACAGCAGATGCCCCTCTATTCTGTCCCCAGACAGTCCCATCCACACAATGGGGCCTCACTAAGAGAAATCCTGCTTGGACAGCAAGCTGCCTCCTCCAGCCCCCGTTCACTTTACCCTGACCAGAACCCTATGGCCTCTAAGCCTTCCTCCCTAAGTACAGGCCTTGAGTCATGTACTAGCTCAGCATCCTATTTAAAGTACACATGGTTGGGGGGGAGGGTTATAACTGAATAAATTAAAAATGGTAGAATTATACCGAGATTTTCCAATATAGCATCTTTTCAGTGTGTATGTGCTACCCTCTTTGTGCTGCTTATAATGCAAGGAAGCTGCTACAAATGTGATATAGGGCACGACTGGAGTTGAAGGACCTTCACCTACCTGCAAATTGATTTTATTGACTGTTTCCAGGAGTGGAATACTCCCATGTCTTAGTTGTAGTGTGCCTTTTTTCTGGCTGCCCTAAGGCTTTCCTCTGCAGTAAGGATGAAGCTATTACCATTGTTTTAAAAACTGCTCCAGGAATACATTCTTCCCTGTGGAATTCCTTTCAACATGAACTCAGACCAAGGTTTTTGTTTTACGGGACAAAATTTCCAACATGTACTTAAAGCCATAAAAATCAAATTTCAAACATATATTCTTTACCACCCTCAAAGCTCTGGCAAAGCAGAAGCAAAACAAAATCTGGGACATCGAGCAAGGATTAAGTACATTTTGCCACGAAATAGGCCTTACGTGGCCTAAGGCCTTTCAAATTATGATGAACCTGTGAGCTGCAAGCCACAACTCAGCCTGCACGCAACTGTCCTGCAGCTAGTAGTGCAGTGCACTCCCTCAAATGTTGAAGGAGACATTGCCGTCTTATAGCCAAGGGTGAATGCCTACATTTCCTTTCACAATGTATGCAGGCTGCCGGACCAACACTGGCCTCCACACCAAGATATCCATGCTAGGTATATATATACACACACACTGGGGGTTAGGTTTCACCATAGGAACTTTAGAGGAGACACATTCAGTCTATAGCACGCCTAGACAGCTGTGTGGACTCCAGACCACCTACTAGAAACGTACATCTAATTGCAAGCCTGCCCCACCTGTGAATCAGAAAACCAAGGACTCAAGCCACAAGCCCATAAAAACAGAGAAAATCTAACTCCTCTACAAAGCTCAGACACAATTTAAGATCTCAAAGCCCAGATAGGATCCCCTAGGTTTCCAAAGCCTGTAGCATCTTTAGCCTAGAAGGGAAAAGGGGGTCATTCTTGGCATCCACGACTTACTGAGGTGAAGACTACAATGAAATCTCAAAAAAATGCGTGGGCAGATAACCTCAGGATTAATTATATGAACTGGGAAACAACTGAGCTAATTAATAGCAACTGGAGTCTTAACCATATTCACCTTGCTTACCACTGTAGTTTGCCATCATCCAAAAGCAAGGGCCTCCTTTTCTGCCTCAGAGCTTGTGCATCTCCCTGGAGCGTCTCTAATGGTGATGGTGAGCAAGTATAATCCTTGGAGAAGCATATTCATAGCCAAATTAACGTACAGGTAAAAATGTGTGGACTCACAATCCACAGAGGATAGAACATGAGAAGAAATTAATTCCTCCACCAAAAGGCATTGTCCCGTGTCAGTAATTAGAAGGGAAAAAATGTCAGCAAAAATGATAGATCTCTAATATTTCACTAGGAAAACATGGTGACCCCCCTTTCAAATGATGTTATCAGCACTTCTTTTAAATAGCCTTTTGGAAGTTTGGCAGTTATGACAATTTCTTACACCTGATGAATGTCACAAGTTCTCACCATCTACATCTGAGGATGACAAAGATCCTCATACTCTGCTATCATAAGAGAATTCTTGGGAAAGGGTCTTAGGTTATACTCACATATAAAAGACAGTCTGCGATTTTGATGTGAGGATCAAGGGTGTGGCATGCCTCAGCCTCCGGCTCGTGAGTACTTCTCGACTTCCTTCCTGTAATACACTTCTTATAAACAGCAAAGACTTAATCAAAAATTCTCAGTCTGCACTTTTTTTTCCACAACTTAAAGAAAATTAAGAAAGCTACATTTTATGCACACCTGAGTTTGGGACCGAGCGTCATTGATGCTGCAGGTGCACGTGAACAGAATTTCTAAAGATGGGAGGGTGGGGCAATTCCTACTGGCAGCTTCCATGAGAACCAGGCTACCAAGTCTAAAGAAAGCAAGGTAGGAAGGAAGAGCCAAGACAGGAACCCAAGGATGTCTGAAAACACAGATGCTCACAGAAGGCATGGTGCAGGCAGTGAGAAGGTAGGAGAGGTCTGAAAGGCTTCATTCCCTGAACCAGTGAGTCCGTTACATTTTTAAATGCTTTCTGCAGACCTAGGCAGAGAAGGCTTGAGATTTAGGGATGCTCTGGGCATGCTCTTCAAATATTTGTTTAACATTAATTTAGTTGGGGTGGGCTAAAACTGATTTTCTAATAATAATCATTTATTAATTTACTCCCACAGGCCAAAGCTATTTTTGCAATATGCTTTCTTCTTTTCTTCATTCTTGCTCTCCATTTTTTCTTTTGCAAATTTCTGAACCAAACAATTTCTTGAGAATCATATTAAAGGGCAAAGTTTAGTCAATAAATCTTTTGTTGCCATTATCAGCACTTTGCCATGTGTGATTAGGTGTCAGAATTCCAGCTGACTAGGGCTGTAAACTGAGTTTGTTTGTGGTGGTAGTGTTTGTTTGGTTTTCCTTTTTAATTTTCACTCAAGGATGTTGTCTACTTTGGAAGCAGAACCAATTTGCATGTCACTAGTTATGTGAAGTCATGTATGGAAACCTGAATAAACTGGCACTATATTGCTGGTTTATTCTAGTAATGTTTTAGGCCCCATCTAGATTGGCACATGGAAAGTTTTCCAGCTGGCTGCCTCTTAATTGGCCACCTGGCCTGGGTAAGGGGAGAATGCCCTGTGGGCTTATGGATACTATTCAGGAGCAGACATTTCATCTCCCAGATTAGCCTGGTGGAAAAAAACCCTAAATGTTCCAGCCCATTTCTGTGGTGGGAGGCAGGTTTCCATGACTGCCCCTCTGACTGGTGCCTCTCCCAGTGGACCAGGTGCTGGAGTTTGACAGTGGTATTACCATAAGCTCAGCACCTCCTCCAGTCTGCATTCTGACCGCTATACTAACAGTGGTGCTTCATGAGGCGTGGAGAGAGAGTCACTCAGGTATGGGAGCAAACGGCAGACTTGCCACGGCCCAGAGATGGAAGAGGGATAGAAGGCGGTAGATATGCATAGAGGAAGCAGGTTGCAATCGAAAGGAAGACTTCCATCCAAAGGGAAATTCATTCAGCCTAACCCATTCATCCAGGCACAGTTAGTAACTCTCACCTGTCCTCTTCACGGTGGCACTTGGGCATTTGGGTGCTCTCAGCAGGGAGAGGGGCATGAGCAGAAGATGCTGCCTTGTCCCTCCTCCCGCTCATCTCCTTAGTGATGACATTGTCTGAATGCCCCCACCCACTCACTTCTTTCACAGCCTGGAAATGTTCTCATGTCTCTGAGGGAAACAAAAATTGGATCACTCTTTAGGAAAGTTAAGGAGTTTTGTACAAAGGCCAGGAAATAGGGCATTAATCCTAGGCGGTTAAAGGAACTGTTAAAACAAGTCAGGCATTGGGTTTATTATCTGCCTAGCCTAAGACAAGAATAGTTGGGGATAGGAAATATATACATAGGAAATACAAAATGAAAGAAGGCAATATGCTAGAGAACCCAGGATACCTGCTCATAGTTACTTTTATCTGGTGTATGAATTTCCAAGTGAAATAAAGAGGAGACAATTCTAGGCAGGAAAGGGAGGGTGATTTGAACCCTTAGTTCAGTGGTTCTCAACAAGGAATGCTTTGTTCCCCTGGGGACATTTGTCAATGTCTGGAGACATTTTTGGTTGTCACGATTGGGAGTGCCACTGGCATCCAGTGAGTAGAGGCTGGTTGGCTGCTAAACACCATACAATGCCCAGGCCAGCCCCCACCACAAAGAATCAGCACAAAAATGTCAGTAGTGCCAAGGTTGAGGAGTCCTGTCCTAGAGCATTGCTTCTCAATTTTTAGCATCAGTCAGAATCCCCTGAAAGACTTGTTAAAACAGATTGCTGCCTCCCACCCGTAGAGTTTCCAACTCAGCAGTTCTGGGGTGGAGTCTGAGAATCTGCTTTTCTAACAAGCTCCCAGGTGATTCTGAGACTCCTGGTCTGGGGACTACACTTTTGAGAGCCTCTGCCCTAGTTCTCAACTCTAATTACCTTTTCAAATGTCCACTGGCTTGAAAATGTGGTTAGACCCACTTTAGCCCGGAGTACTCAGATGCTATCAATGCTCACAAAAGGAGGAAGCAAGAGGCTCCCCTTTAAGCAAAGAGACTTCCCAGAGACTTAATTAAAGTTTGAGAAAGTATCCTGGGAGGCGAGGGTGGGAGGGGGGTCAATAAAATTGATCCAAATAAATTCTTTGCACATACAAAATAAAACTCACATGCACAAAAAGAAATTTGATCAATAAATTAGTAAATTCAGAGTAAGGAGGGAGTAATTAACAGGACCATTTAAAGTGCGGAATACATTAAATACAGAATGAGTGACTCCACCGGGACCACTGAAGCAGGAAACACCGATGCGTTTGAGAGGCCTGGAAGATTAGAAACATATTTCAACAAGGAGAAAAGAGGAGAGAGAAGGGAGAGCCCAGAATGATGAAGATGCCAAGGAGGGGTAGGTATCAGAGACTTTGGAGCATCGGATTCTGAAATCCTATGAAAAGTTTAGCAAAATTGCAGCTGTGTTCTTGTGTATCCCCCAGGAACAGGAAACAAAATTTTAAGTAATCTGCTGTGAGAGCTCTCCAGGCCACACCTGGTCTTGAACAGTTAACATGTCAAGTCTCTTTATATGGGAGTAAACAAAAGGCTTATCCCAAGTCATTGGAGTAGGGGCAGACCTCACTGATGCAGAACACGCCCAGAATGATCTTGGACACCCTGGAAGTCTATAATATCTCCCGCCAGGGAAACTGAGGCTGAAGCAGACTCCATTGCCAGTTCAAGCCAGAGCTGAGGACCATAAGGCACTCGGTTGATGGAAGTCAAGTTCTGGGGCAATTTACTACTGAGGGCAAATAAAGGCCATCCTACCTCATACAGACACACACACACACTGAATACATTCTCCCCAAGAAGTGAGGCATGAAGGAAACCAAATGTTTGACTAAGTAGAGCCGTAAAGGTATAAATGGCTGCTAAGATGAGCCAGGATATATCTAAACTTTACATTAGATGTATAGTACGCTCTCAATACATGTCAGATCCCTTGCTTTGAGGTTGATTTCAGAGTCCAGTTCCCCACTTCACCCCCAAATGAGCCCTTTAGACCTGGTGGAGAAGCAGACCTTGGCCAGGAACTGCATCAGCAAGAGCCAATCTCTTTGGCTTGTCTTATCACATCCCCTGAAACCTCTATGAAAGTTAAGTAATAGCTTATCTTCCTCTAAGGGAGCTCAGTCCAGCTCTATGAATTTCACCCAAGAGTAGTGAAGGGTTGGGAAATGATTTTTGTTTTCCATGGAGCCCTGGACACCTGGGACCATTAAAAAGAATCTTCCCAAGCCTGGGGAACATAACTCTGGCACCAGGGAAGGAGCCTGGAATTCAGTTCAGCAGACCTTGTGAGGTGCCTCCGCAGTTCTCTGAGCCTCATTTTCCTCACAGGAGTATCGGGGCCCAGGCCTTAGTGGAGTGGGTGGGGAGTTGCTATGGTTAAACCTCCTTCCTCTGTTTTTTCATTTCCCTCTGCCGCTTCCCCTCAGGCCTTCCTCATTAGCTGGATTCGAAGGTTTGCAGAGCCAGACCAGCAGCTGATTCCCTCAGGCGATGTTTTAGTTCTAGTGTTTCCCCAGGCTTTGGGCATGAAAGTGCCTCCCAGAATGAAGTGGCTTGTCGCACATTTGGCTGACACCTGCCTATGAAGAAAGACGGCTGAAACCACTTTCCTAGAGCAGCCCTGAAGCAGTCAGTGCTGCCTTTAGCAGCTTTTCTTCCTAACCAGGCACAGATCCCGCTGCAGAGCCAGGGGGCGAATTCTTAGTCTAGGGAGCCCTTCCAACCTGCTGGTCAAGTCTTTGCTGTCACCATGGATGGCTTACATGGTTCTCTAAATGCGAGGTCAGTAAAAAGGCATGAAGCTGCAAACTCCCAGACTTTAAGACGGGGAAGGAGGCTTGCAGGTCACGCTGTCTACACTCTGGATTGCAACTTCCCAGACAGAGAGGCATCCCGCCTTTGAATGCCCCTACCGGGAGGAAGCTCAGCACCCCACAAGGCAGCTGCCCTTTTACTGTTGAACAGCTCTAATGCTTAAAAGGCCATACTTTTTCTCAATCCCCATCTGCCTCCCTATATTTCCTATGGAGCTACTGGAATGTGTCTGCCAATCCTGCCATCTGATGCTATTTCCACTTGTGCACTGTGTCTTTGCAACTGTACCAGATGGTTTGTGAGGGCCTGGACCATGTCTCCTGCTTCTTATGCATCCCCATAGTGTTGGCGGCCAGCTCTAAGGTTGCTGGATAGTGTTCTTAGTTGTTCTTTGAGTTTCTTCACCTGTGGTGATCGTTCCCTCCCACAGCCCCCTTCCCCTGCTCCAGCCTGTATTATGTTCATTCCAACTCCACCCCTCTGCTCACACCAGGGTCACCCTTGAGGGATAATGTAAGGTTCATGGCCATCCTTGGTGATGTCCACAGTACAGAAAATGATCTGCTTGAACTCCAATGACATCGTTCCTCCAACACACACACCACCATCACCACCATCAGTCTTTGTATCTAGGTAAATGTAAGCTCAAATTAACTTTAAGGGTATCCTCGAAGGGGGAAACAAAAATCTCAAAATGCAATATAGAACCTAAGGAGGATGAGTGAAACAGAGAAAGTGAGAACACTTTGTACTTCTTGTCGTAGGGCATTATCAGCACACCAGCAAGTGCATCGCTCTTCCTGAACCATTTGTGAATTAGCCTGAATATGCAGCAACATGGATCCCATCTCCAAAAGGCCAACTGAGTATATCCAGGGCACAGCAACACTGACCTTCTGGGTTGTCCTTTTGTATTTGCTGTCCACAAATCCAACTCCTACAACCCTTCAAACACTTTGTCCAATCTGACAGCTTCCAGGAAGTGTCCTCTCCTTTCCTGAACTCTTACTGTGCTTCTCTATGCCAACAGCTAGCTTTTGAAGGAATATTTGATTTTCTTTCTCCTCTCTTTGTTAAACATGTTTATGTTTTGTCTCCTCATGTAGACTACAGCATCTTCAAAGGCAGGGACTGTGATGGTGATATTTCTGCATGTATCACAAGGCCTGGTACAGGGAGGGGCACACAGTCAGGGCTTAATTAAGTAAGTTTTTGGTTTAGAAGCATCTAAAAAGGAAGGCTACCAGTGAGTGAGTCAGGTAGACAGTTTAAGCTAAGCTTCTTGCACTATCAAGACATTGTTTGAACATCTACTAAGTATAAACCCATCCATCTTAGTGTGATAGAACCCCTTTGGCAAAAGATGCCCAAATCCTCTCTTCTTGCAAATCAAGAACAATCTGTTTTTCACTATGTTGTTTTTCACATGCAAAATTCCACCTGGTCACATCCTGGTGGCCCCATGTCAGTGTGGTCTCTATGAGCTATTTGGTCAGCAATGGGGATGGGTTTGCCTGAACCATCCACAATCTCATACTTGGGACACAGTATTTGTGAAAATGACAGGTGAGGCTAGAGGTACAGCTTAGGGGAAATGACCAACTTCAAAAGCAAACCTTGTGCAGTTCTGGTGAAAAATCAGTCTAGTTTCTAAGGACCTTCTTAAGATGAGCAACGAAATAAGTCCAGTGTGTAAGGGAACTGGTGCATATGGTTGGCACAATAGTATAACAATTCCTGATGATACTTCATCAAGCACTAAAAGCATCTGCACATACAGAACATGGCTCCTGAGGACATGGAATGGGTGAGGCAGGCAACCATTTGTGTACTATGAATATGCCTCAAAGATTTTTGCACATCCTCTGCCTGGACTGGTCTCCCTCCACCCTCCCATTATTAGCTCCTTTTCAGTCCTCGGCCTAAATGTCACCTACTCCAAGAGGCCTATCTAGAGAAACTCTTCCACCAATATTCCTTAGTCTAGGTTTCTTTCATAACACTTCTCATGATTTGTAATTTTAAAAGTATATATATTCGCTCATATTTTGTCTCCATCTCTATATACTTATATTCTCTATACACCTAGAATATAATAAGCTCCAGCAAAGACATGGCTATGTCTGTGTCACTCACCACTGTATCCCTCATGGGACTATACACAATTAGTGCTTAAAAAATTCTTGAGATAAATGATTATGAGATGGTGGCAGAGCAGAAAACTCAAGGAATTTCAAGTCAAGTGAGCTGGGTTCCAGCTTCAGTTTAGTCTCTTACTAGCTGCGTGATGTCAGACAAATTGCTTAACTTCTCTGAGCCTCAATTTCCTCATTTTTTATATGAAACAATTAATATCACCTACTTCACAATACTGTTTGGAGGAAAAAAATAAGATAATGAATGCAAAAGTACTTGGTAAAATGTAAAGTTGTGTACAAACATGAATTAGTTTAGTATTATTTGAGGCACCCAATACACTACCTCTGCTTTCTTTGTAGGATGCCCACCACAAGCACCTGAAAACCACACTATCAGTCACACCCTTGGATTAGTGCTATCTTGAAGACATAATATAGTGAAAAGCATTGTGAACCTTTAGTGCAGGCATTTGACCTCATCATTACCTGGGCAGAGAGCAGAATCCTGAAAGGATGGGGCCCAGGATAGGCAGTCTCAGTAAGAGGAGAAATGGGAGGAGAATCTTGAAATGCCTTAAAATGCCTTGAAGTGCCTTAAGCTCAGAAGATCTTTAGAGAGTGAGGGCAGGGGAGGGGGCAAGTGCAGTGGGGTGGGGTGGGGGGGCCCTGGTGGAGCCAGGACACTGAGTTGTTAGGCAGAGAGAAGACACAGAGAAGCAGGTGGAACTGCCAGCCACAAACTTTCTCTCCTTGGCCTTGTGTATCTCAGGGAGAGTTGACTTTACAGAATCCATGTGTGTGCATTGGAGAGAGGGGAGGGAAGCCAGAGAGCAGGAAACGGATGCCAAGGGAGCTGTACTTAATCATAATAACCATTAGTATTGACTTTGGTGCCATCTTAAAGGAGCCATTTGTTATAAGAACCAATAGTCAAAACCCAAGTCAGCCAGGCTTTGTCTTATGAGCTCTAAAAATAATGGTATTTTGCTGTTCATCTGTTTTAATTTTCTAAATTCAAGTGCAATTTGAAATCAATTCAAGAATTGATTTCTTTCTTCTAAACAAAGAGACGTTAAAAAGAGAAAGGAAGGAAGGAAGAAGGAAGGACAGACAGACCGGGCTTTTCAGAGAATCATGTCATAATACCCCAAAAGCAGGAGCCCAAGGCAGTAATTATTCCCCTGAGAAGTATGAAAGCAAAAGGGGTGAGAATTATGACCACATGAACAATGTATAAAACCTCTCCAGAGCTGAGGTCAGCAAATCACTTACCTACAGCTTCAACAATGACATACAAAAGCTGGAAGAAACACAGTTAAGGTCAACTGGCTCCTGGTTTTTAAACTACCAACTCATTTTAATCAGCTCCCCATGCCATTCTGCATCTCCAGCTGGCAAACTGGCTAAGCGAAATTAGAACTGTTTGCTCTTTTTCAAGCAGCTTGAAAACAGTGGAAACAGTTGAGTGATCTTGCAATTAAGACAGTTTGGAAAAGGTCAGCAGATTCTTTTCCAGCCAGGCCTTGTGAGGATGTCTGCACCTTGGTATGATGCAAGACCATGATCCAAGGTCTGGCACTCTACAGGACCTTGGCTCTGTCAATTTCCCCATCCTCTGGGCACTGGTTTATAATAGCTAAACTCACAATAAACAGACTGATAAACTGGACTGCCAAATTATCAATAGATGATTTATAGATGATGGTAGGATGGACCTGTCCAACAATCAGAATACTTGGGCCCACTATCCTGGTCTCCAAGAAAGAAACTGAAGTCATTAAACAACTCTAAAGAAAAGAAAATAAAAATGAACTGCATCCATTTAAATCTAGGTTCACAGCTTCATGTAACTTAACCCTTTGGGCCTAGATTTTCTCGTCTGTATAAAACAGAATAATATTTACCACTTAGCATTTTTTAATGATATTTGAAAACATTTTGTGCACTGGAGAGCATGATACAAATGGAAGTGGTTATTTTTGGCAAAAAGAAGGCAGTTTGGTGCACATAGAATCTGAGAAAGTAGAACTAGAGAGTTCTGTAGGCAGTTTTACCCCGACTCCGGTGGAACTGATAAAACACTGCACTACAGAGACTGCTTTTCTAAAGACTCGGAGCCACCACATACAGTCTCTGTCCCTTGGACACATGGAGAAATCCCAGATCTCTAACTCTTCTTTTTCAAAATTCCTTACCAGACACCATAAGCTCCATCATGCTGACATCTCCTCATTGAAGCCCATGTTGATATTAATGATACTGCAGGGTATCTTCCATGAATTCCCTCTGAGATAGGTATCTTCCTTGGGATATTTCCCTGTCTGGCATTTAGACACCCCCAACCCTCCACCTCAGCAGCTGCATCTTCATGCATCTGACTTAGGGTTCCTGCTGCAAGAAATTGCACTTATCTACTCCTGGAAGATGCACGTCACCTTTCATTTCAGGGGGAATCCTTTTCTGACCTGATCCTCAAATTCTTGACATGCCCCTCTGTTGAGAACAATGAGGAATTCCCACTCAGAGCCAGGGCAAGGAGAGGTGAAATTGGGAAGGACAGTGACAACGTAGAACGGATGGTTCTAAACCACCAGAGATCTAATCAGTTCTCTGGGACAGTGAAAACCAGGCATCATTCACTATAGGAAGAGGTAGGATGTGAGGAAATAAGGGGGCCCAAAGGCAAATTTCAGAAGCAAGAGTGGTAAACCCATTGAGGACTTGCCACTGTCCTTGGAATCAAATTCAAGCTGTGTATCACGGCCCATGAGGCCCAGAGTGATCCTGACTCTGCCTGCTTCTCTGAGAAGCAGTCTTCATGTACTCACCCCCTCCCTATCACTACCCTCCATCCACACTGACCTTCTTTATATTCTTTAGACCTGCCAATTCATTCCCAGCTTGAAGTCTTCACACCGGCTGTTCTTTCTGCCTGGGACCCCCTTTTCCCACATCTTTGCCTGGGTGAGTCCTTCCCATCATTCAGGTTTCAACTCAAGTATCACTTCCTTTGGGAGGCCTTCTCTGATGGTCCTTCTACTAATGTTGTCCACTCCCTCAGCCACTGTCTCTCCCATTACCATGTTTATTTTCCTCATGGTACTTACGTGACATTATATTACTCTTTGTTGTCTGATTCTCTCTCCACAAGAGATAGGATGGAGAACCAGAATTGGTAAGATTGAAGAATTGGCAACTCAGAGCAGTTAACAGGCTACGGGGAGAGACAAATGCTGGAAGCCAGGTGAGGAATGCCTTATCTTGTGCATGTATATGAGCAGGCTGGGTCTATTTAAATGCGCTGATGTCAACATGCATGGAGTACCTACTATGTACCAGCCACTTGGCATATATTATTCCCTGCCTCATTTCCATGGAGGGAGGGGCTGTTGCTCCAATGCTTAGGAGGGAGCAGTATTAGAGTCTCACATTTGCTCCCATCCACCATAGGAAAAACGAACTTTAATTGGGCAATATTAACTAGAATGTTTAGGGTCACTTTATTGAAAGGATAATGTGGGACTGTGTCTTTTCTCTCTAGTGCTTTCTCAGATTCTAGTTGCTGTAAGCCTATTTGGGTGGGGATTCACAATTGCAAAAGAAGTCCTCCATTCTCCAGCTTCTATTCGTATGGCTAATTTTAATTGAGGATAGTCAGAAGCCCCGTTCTGTCTCATGTCTAAACCAAGTCCTCTGGTCCACCTTTAACAGAGAATCTCATTTTTTAAATATAGCCAGGGAGATGATAGAATGTGTGGACTTAGATCAATGAGGCTTTTATCCTAGCTCTGCCTCCTACTGTGTGACCTTAGATAAGTTGTTTGTTTCTTTTAAAAAAGATTGGCACCTGAGCTAACAACTTTTGCCAATCTTGTTTTTTTAATTCTTCTCCCCAAAGCACCCCAGTACATAGTTGTATATTCTAGCTGTGAGTGTCTCTGGTTGAGCTATGTGGGATGCTGCCTCAGCGTGGCTTGATGAGCAGTGCCATGTCCGCACCCAGGATCCGAACTGGAGAAACCCTGGACCACCGAAGCAGAGCGCATGAACTTCACCACTCAGCCATGGGGCCGGCCCCAGTTATTTAATATTTCTGTCCCTTAATTTTCTCCTCTATAAAATGTGAATTTTTTTTCTGCTTTATTTCCCCAAATCCCCCCGGTACATAGTTGTATATCTTAGTTGCAGGTCCTTCTAGTTGTGGCATGTGGGACGCCACCTCAATGTGGCCTTGATGAGCAGTGCCATGTCTGTGCCCAGGATCCAAACTGGTAAAACGCCAGGCCGCCGCAGCAGAGCAGGCGAACTTAACCACTCGGCCACAGGGCCAGCCCCTAAAATGAAGATATTAATAATATCCACTTCATAGGGTTGATCTAAGAATTAAGTAATACAATATAAAATATCTAGCAAGCCATTAATAAATTAATAAATTTTAATTAAAAACAATAACAAGAGGTACTAACCACTAACAAGAGGTACTAAGGATCTACATTGATCTACATCTAATTCCTTGTGTTTGTTGTCAATTAGTTAAAGCCAATCAGGGTAGACAGGTAAACAGATTAGCCTCACAAATCTCCAACACGGCCCAGAAAACTTAGGGAATAAACACAAAAAGTGTGATTGGGAACTAAAGTACTATGTTGAGAGACCAAAAGTTTTTGGTGGGCCTCACCAGCATTAGTGTTTGGAGCCTTACCTGTGGCATCATCTGGTATCCTCAAGTTTGGGTCTGGGGCCATGATTAGCAAGTATAGAGCTTGATTTTGGGTGCCTGGGGCCTTCAGGGATTTGGTCTTGTTAAAGATCAAAGCGAGCCCCAGAGCCAGGAGAAGCACACTGGGGTCCTTAGACTGCAAAGGTGGCATGATTTTTCGTGAGCTTCAGAATCTCCTGGGAAAAGGGCAAGGTCCTTACCAGACTCAGGGATGGCTTGCCTCAAAACACGTAGACCACGCGGGCCAGCATAAGCATTAGTTGATCTCTAGTATATGAGAGCAGTTAATAGACTTGGCCTTTTTTGTTTCTTTAGGGGATTCCTCCTCTGTTATATTTCTCAGCTAGGACTGCAGTCAAAGGATTTAAACCACAATAGTAGCTAGATTCTTCATGAGTTAAAGAGCAATAACGTGAAATTTGGGACTTTTAAACTGTTAATGTTGGACGTTAGGTGGCATTATATCAGAGGCTCCAAATTCTGTCTCTTGATCTTGCCTGAAATAGCATGCAGAACCAAGGAGGAAACTTTAAAGGGAAAAACCTAGGGGCCATTTGGAAAACCTCCACTCAACCTATTCAGGAGGACGTAGGCTTTTTGTTTTGTAATTAACCAGCAATAAGCGGTCCTTTTCGGATGTTTGCCAAGGGGCCTAACAACATAGGTAGTGAGGGATGGCCACTTACTCTGGCACTGCCTCTTCCCTATTCTCCATCTCCTTCTCCCATCTCTCTTCCAAGCCTCTGTTTTCTTCTTTTTTCACAGACCCCAAACTGTGAATATTCTTCAAGTATTTTGCCTTGTTTACTTTGCTCTTTTCCAGGCCATACTCAGTAAACTCATCCACTGCCAAAGCTTCAGCTGTCTTCTCCAAGCAGATGACACACCCACTGTGTTCTACCTGCAACTGTATTTCAGAACCACATTTCACATCTTCAATATGCAGTGCTGTGCTGGTAAATGTTTAAAAATTGGCTTATGGCAAGGGCGGGGAACCTCTGATTTCCAGGTTTTGCCAATTTCCGTGCTATCGATACTCCCACCATGGCCAATATCAAGCTACCATTGTGAGGTCATTGAATACAGAGTTGAGAAGAGATGTGTACAATCCGCTTTCACAAGCCACTACAGCTGGATGCCCACATCATCGTGGCTAAAGGTGAACTCCACTTGGACGTCCTACTGTCACCTCAAACTCAACATCTTCACAGATAAGCATCTCTCCACAAACTTTCTTTTCCAAATTATCTTCACTCTGTCAATGGTATCTGTTAGCAGAGACCTAGCACTTCCTAGGTTTCAAGTTTCCGTGAGGAAGCTTCCTCTAGGACAACATACATGGTCTCTCTGCCATCCCTCTTTCCCTTTACTTCAAGGTGGACATAGCTTATTGAGGAGACTGATGAAGAAACTGTTCAGTTCCTTCTATGCCAGGGCTTGGCAAACTCTAGCCCAGGAACTAAATCCAGCCTACCACCTGCTTTTTGTAACTCAAGTTTTAGGAACACAGGCACACTTGTTCCTTTACCTACTGTCTATGGCTGTTTTCACACCTCAACAGCAGAGGCAAGTAGTTGTGACAGAGACCAACTATATAGCCTGAAAAGCCTCAAATATTTAATATCTGGCCCTTTGCAGAAAACGTGGGCTGACTCCAGTTCTGGGGCTTTCTCTTTCAGATATGCCTGCCCTAAGATGGTGTTTTGGGATGCTCTCAGCCAAGTGGGAATCTTACAGGATGAGCCAAGTTCCCGCAAGGGAAGACTACAGTTGTCCTGGTGGACCAATTACTCTATGGGGAAATCCACATAATTCACAAGGTACTCACATTTTGATACCTATTAATTTATTTTGTCTTATTTCCTAGTTGGTTCTGAGCTCAGGAGCGGAACAAAGAGGTATTATTTATTGCCCCCCTAAAACCCAATAGTACTGCCTATTTTCTGATTCTCCAACTTAGAAATCTTGATGTCCTCTTAATTCTTCACCTCTTCATGTATAGTATCCTAGAATATCTGCCTTTAAAGTATCTCACAGATCCTGTCCTTATTCAGGCTCTTGTCATCTCACATATCTGGACTACTTCAATAGCCCCCTTCTCTACCCCTTGTAATCTTCACTTGGTCTTTCTGCCTCCAATCTCTCCTCCCTCAACTAGCACTGCACTAGGCACTGGAGGTAGAGATGAGTAAGTAACTGTCCCACAGAGAGTTTACAATCTGTTGAGGGAGAAAGACAAGTAAACCTGCAATTGCAGCACAGTGTGAGAAATACTGTGTAAGGATAGTATTAATATTAGCAGGAGTATGCTATTGTCAGATCAATCCTCCTGTAACACAACTTTTATCATGCTGCTTAAGAATGTACAATGGTCACCTACTGTCTTCTAAATATAAGCATATTTCTGTGCAAAAAATGGAAAAGTAGATTGTTTGGGGAGGAATTTTTTGCTGTTTCTTAGAACTTAAATTCTCTTTGAGAACAGGGATACATTGATAATGGAAGGATCGTTTTAGTGTTCCTTTTTATGGGTGGGGGCCAATTTGGGGCAATGTATACATTGTTAAATTCTCTCTAAAGAGGGTGTTCTAATATAGCCATGTATAATACAAGATGAGAAATAGAAACCATGAGGGAGCTTTCTGTCCTAGTTTAGTAAATTTAATTGAAGTAACTCCCTGTATAGAGCAATTTCAGAAGCTTAGAAGAGGGGGCACACATGAAAGAGATATTCACAAAAGTTTTAAGGGCCTAAACTCCCATCTCACTGGGCCTAGGTGGGAAGGATTGTAAAGGTAGATTCACAGAGATGCAGAAGTAGGATTTCTCAGGCTCTTCACTGAGCTCTTTCATTAAAAGAAAGAGTAACACTCCTGGGTGACCACAGGCTGGACTACTAACCCTTGAGTAAACAAAGCAACAAGTTGTGGTGTAGTAGTGGTTTTCCCTATAGCCAAAGGAGAGCTCAAGCTGTTATCTCCATCTTCTCTAAGTCCACAATACAGAAGCTCTTCTTAAGGCTGAAAGTCAAAACAGCCTCCAAGAAGCTAATCCATCTACCATGTTAGAAGGTGCAACTTCTGGTGGAAGGATTATATACATAAATAGACTAAGAAAACTGCTTTTCCTCTTGTCTCTTAAACTAAGTCTTCCTCCTCAAGCATTTAATGGGAGGGGCCCTTATTATTTATAAGGCCCAAGAGGATCATGGTTGAGCCCATGGTAAAGAAGTCTAGCAAGGATGATTAAGGCCAGCTCTGATCTAGACTTTAGAAGGTGGGGCCAACTTTATTTGGTTTTGCTATTCTGTGCCACAATTTGCAAGAGTAGTGATGACACTGAAGGCCAACACTAAGGTTGGGCCCTAGAAAAAAAGAATCAAAGAGTCTACTTGGTTGGCTCCTGTTCTAGGTTATGTGCATGAAGGAAAAAAGAAATACTTTCAAATATAAGGTCTGGCTTAACAAACCAGGGTAGGAGCTTACAAAAGGGTTACAAGAGCCTAACCAAGGGTGATGTCAGCATCATGGCTGCATGAGTTGCTCCCTTTGTATCTCTTATCTAAGTTACAACCAGTAGGACATCCATGGACCAACAGATGACTGTCTGCATAGCACATCAGAACTCCTGAGAGATCCATACATCTATATATCTGAAGGTGGGTGGACTGGACCTTCAGATATATAGAGGTGGTAGAACAAGGAGAGCAGCAGCAGCAGCACCTGAGACCAGAGGCTCCAGGAACAGCAGCCATAACTGAGAACAAAGGCTCCAGGAACTGAGGTAACACCCATCAACAAAGGCTCCAGGAACCAATGCAGCCCACACTCCCAGAGGCTCCAGGAACTACTGCAGTGCCCATGACCAAAGCCTCCAGTAACCACAGCAGTGCCTGTGACTCAGCTCCCTCCCCCTCTCCTGGCAGCAGTGCCTCTAATCCCAGCCCTCCGAGCAGCAGGTGCTGCATCCAAGACCCCAGTGCCTCAGCAGCAGCAGCAGTGCCCATGTCCTGAGGTTCCAGGAATTGTGCTAGTGCCTGAGATCAGGGGTACCAGGAATTGTGGCAATGCCCATGACCCAGGTACAGTTCTCCTCATGGCAGTGATGGTGGTGCCCATGACCCTGGCCAACCTGGTAGTGGTGGTGACACCCACGAACTCTGCACCCCTGGCAGTGGTGGTTCCAGCACCCCTAGGAAACCCAGGGACAGCAGTGAAGGCAGCACACATGACAGCAGCAAGGCCACAGAGAGCCAAGTTACAGCAACAGGAGAGCCCACAACCCCAGTCTCTCCCAGCTGTAGTGGTTCCCACAACTCTAACCCCCTACCCAAGGCAGTGGAGCCTACAGACCCAACAAACTCGGACATGGTGGGGGTTCCCATGACCCAAGCTCCTGCCCCACCTTCCCTCTCCCCCTGCCACAGTGGGGAAACCCACCACCCATGCTACCCCAAAAGCAGCAAAGGTACTCCCTAACCTGGTGACCCTGGTGGTGATACCCAAGACTGCAGCAACACCATAAGCAGCAAGGCACCAGAACCTCAGAGACACAAGCAGTAAAACGAGGGCACCGCTGATACCTCTGGCAGAGGCAGTGGAGGGTAGAAAGAGCAGGCTCTCAAATAAAAGCAGAAGCAGCTCAGAATCAAAGCAAACAAAGCCTTACCTACATAAGAAAGGTGTTTGCTACTACATATGTGCTGGCAGAGAAACAACTCATCAGGCACCATGAAAAAAAAATGCAACAGCATCACAAAAAGAAAATGACAATACTCCAGAAACCAAACTTGAAGTCACAGAACATTGTGATCTAACTAATAGAGAAATCAAAATAGCTGTCATGAAAAAAACTCATTGAGCTATAGGAAAATTCAGAAAGACAGTTCAATGAGCTCAGGAATAAAATTAATAAATAAAAAGAGTACTTCACCAAAGGGATTGAAACTCTAAAAAAGAGCCAAACAGAAACTCTGTAGCTGAAGAACTCAACAAATGAGATGAATAATAAATTACAAAGCATTAGAAATAGAGCAGACCGTATGGAAGAAAGAATTAGCAAGCTTGAAGATAGAAATATAGAAATGATTCAGGTGGAAGAGGTGAGAGAACTAACATTTGTTAAAAATGGAGAAATTATATGAGAAAAATCCAACTCAATCAGGAAAAACAACATAAGGATAATAGATATCCCAGAAGGAGAAGTGAGGGAGAAGTGAGCGGAAAGCTTATTTAAAGTAATAACAGCAGAGAACTTTCCAAACCTGGGGAAAGAACTGGATATACAAGTACATGAAGTTAATAGAACATGTAATTATCTCAATGCAAAAAGACCTTCTCCAAGAGACATAATAGTAAACTATCAAAAGTCAATGACAGGGGCTAGCCTGGTGGCACAGTGGTTAAGCTTGCACATTACACTTCAGTGGCCCAGGGTTCACCAGTTCGGATCCTGGGTGTGGACCTACACACCACTTGTCAAGCCATGCTGTGGCAGGCATCCCACATATAAAGTAGAGGAAGATGGGCACAGATGTTAGCTCAAGGCCAGTCTTCCTCAGCAAAAAAAGAGGAGCATTGGCAGCAGATGTTAGCTCAGGGCTAATCTTCCACAAAAAAACAAAACAACAACAAAAAATTCAATGACAAAGAAAGAATATTAAGTGTAGCCAGAGGGGGGAAAAAAGCAATAACCTACAAAGAAACCTCCATTAGGCTATCAGCAGATTTCTCAGCAGAAACTCTATAGGCCAGGAGAGAGTGGAATGATATATTCAACATATTGAAATATAAAAACTGTCAGCCAAGAATACTCTATCTAGAAAAATTATTTTTCAAATATGAAAGAGAAATAAAGGCTTTCCCAAACAAACAAAAGCTGAGTGAGTTCATCGCCACTAGACCTGCCTTACAAGAATTCTTCAAAAAAGCTCTCCTACCTGAAACAAAAAGGCAAAGGTATACAAAGCTTTAAGCAAGGTGATAAATAGACAAATAGAATCACAAAATTGCAACTCTATATCAGAATAGGTAAGTAAACAATTATAACATAAAGGTTAAAGGGAAAGAAAGCATTAAAAATAACTATAACCACTTCTATTTGGTAATGAACTCACAATACAAAAAGGGATAATTTGTAAGAAAAAAAAAACAGAAGGAGAAGATGAAAAGGACAGAATCTGCACAGGTAAATAAAGGTAGGAGGCTATCAGCAGAAAAAGGACTATCCCATATACCGAATCTTTTATACAAACCTCACAGTAACCACAAAACAAAAATTCAGAGCAGAGTTATGAAACATAAAAAAATAGGAAACTGAGAAACACATCACAGAAAACCACCAAACTGAACACAAAGTGGCCGGATGGAATAAACAAGACCCAATGATATGCTGCCTCCAGGAGACCCATCTCAGTTCTATAGACAAACATCAGCCCAAAGTGAAGGAATGGAAGATGATACTCCAAGAAAATGGCAACCAAAAGAAAGCAGGTGTAGCCATACTTATACCAGAAAAAACAGACTTCAAGCCAAAAAAGATAACAAGAGACAAAGAGGACATTATATAATGATACAGGGGACAATCCATCAAGAAGACATAACATTTATTAATATATATGCACCTAACATAGGAGCACCAAAGTATGCAAAGCACCTATTAGCACAACTAAAGGGAGAAATTGACATTAATGCAATAATAGTAGGTGACTTCAATACCCCATTACATCAATGGATAGATCAACCAGACAGAAAGTCAACAAGGAAACATTGGCCACAAATGAAACATGAGACCAGATGGACTTAGTAGATAAACATAGAACATTCCATCCAAAAGCATCAGAATACACATTCTTCTCAAGTGCATATGGAACATTCTCAAAGATAGACCATATGTTGAGAAACAAAACAAGTCTCAATAAATTTAAGAAGATTGAAATCAAGCATCTTTTCAAACCATAATGGTATGAAACTAGAAATCCACTACAAGAAGAAAGCTAGAAAAGTCACAAATATGTGGAGACTAAAAAACATGTTACTGATCATCTATTGGATCCATGAAGAAATCAAATATACCTTAAGACAAAAGAAAATGAAAACATGGTACCAAAATCTATGGGTTCCAGCAAAAGCAGTACTAAGAGGGAAGTATATAGCAATACAGGCCTACCTTAAAAAGCAAGAAAAATCTCAAACAATCTAACACTATCTCTAAAAGAACCAGAAAAAGAAGAATAAATTAAGCCCAAAGTCAGTAGAAGGAAGGAAATAATAAAAAGCAGAGTGGAAATAAATGGAATAGAAACTAAAAAGACAATAGAAAAGATCAATGAAACTAGAGCTGGTTCTTTGAAAAGATAAACAAAATTGACAAACTCTTAGCTAGACTCACTAAGAAAAAATAGAGAAGGCTCAAATAAATAAAATCAGAAATGAAAGATGAGAAAGGACAATAGATAGCACAGACATACAAAAGTTTATAAGAGAATACTATAAAAAGCTATATACCAACAAATTGGATAACCTAGAATAAATGGATAAATTGTTAAAATCATAAAACCCCCCAAAACTGAATCAAGGAGAAATAGAGGATCTGAACAGACCAATCACTAGTAAAGAGATTGAAACAGTTCAAAAACCTCCCAAAAAACAAAAGTCCAGGGCCAGATGACTTCTCTGGTGAATTGTACCAAACATTCAAAAGAGATTTAATACCTATCCTTCTCAAACTCTTCCAAAAAATTGAAGAGGAAGGGGCACTAACTCATTTTATGAGGCCAATGTTACCCTGATACCAAAATCAGACAAGGAAAACACAAAAAAGGAAAATTACAGGCCAATATTGCTGATGAACGTAAATGTAAAAATCCCCCAACAAAATATTAGCAAATCAGATACAACAATACATACACCACAATCAACTGGGATTTATTCCAGGGATACAAGGACAATTCAACATCTGCAAATCAATCAGTGTGATACACCACAAACAAAATGAATAAACAAAATGAATTAACAAAATGAATAAAAATCACATGATCATCTCCATAGATGCAGAGAAAGCAGCTGTCAAGATTCAGCATCCATTTATGATAAAAACGCTCAATAAAATGGGTGTAAAAGGAAAGTACCTCAACATAATAAAGGCCATATACAACAAAGCCACAGCTAACATCACACTCAATTGTGAAAAACTGAAAGCTATCCCTTCAAGAACAGGAACCAGACAAGGATCCCCACTCTGACCACTCTTATTCAACATTATATTGGAAGTCCTCGCAAGAGCAATTAGGCAGAAAAAGAAATAAAATGGATCCAAATTGGAAAGGAAGAAGTAAAACTGTCACTATTTGTGGATGACATGATTTTACATGAGAGAACCTTAAAGAATCCACCAAAAAACTGTTAGAAGTAATTAATGAACACAGTAAAGTTGCAGGGTACAAAACCAACATACAAAAATCAGTTGCGTTTCTATACACTAATAACGAAGTACAGAAAAAGAACCAAGAATACAATCCCATTTACAATCACAAGAAAAAGAAAAAAATACCTATGAATAAATTTAACTAAGGAGGTGAAAGACCTGTACCCTGAAAACTGTAAGACATTGTTGAAAGAAATTGAAGAAGACACAAAGAAATGGAAAGATATTCCATGCTCATGGATTGGAAGAATTAACATAGTTAAAATGTCCATATTACCTAAAGCAATCTACAGATTCAATGCAATCCGTATCAGAATCCCAACATTTTTCACAGAAATAGAACAAAGAACCCTAAAATTTACATGGAATAATAAAAGACTCCGAATAGCCAAAGCAATATTGTGGGGAAAAAAAAAAAACTGGAGGTCCTTGAATTCAAAGTATAGTACAAAGCTATAGTAATCAAAACAGCATGGTAATGACAGAAAAACAGACACATACATCAATGGAACAGAAGTGAGAGTCCAGAAATAAACCGACACATGTATGGACAGCTAATTTTGGACAAAGAAGCTAAAAATATACAATGGAGAAAGGAAAGTCTCTTCAATAAATGGTGTTGGGAAAACTGGACAGCCACATGCAAAAACAATGAAAGTAGACGATTATCTTACACCATACACAAAGATTAGCTCAAGTTGGATTAAAGACAAATATGAGACCTGAAACCATAAAACTCCTAGAAGAAAATATAGCTAGCACACTCTTTGACATTTGTGTTAGCAGTATCTTTTTTAATGTCTCCTCAGGCAAAGGAAACAAAAGAAAAATTAAACAAATGGGATTACATCAAACTAAAAAGCTTCTCCAGGGCAAAGGAAACCATAAACAAAATGAAAAGTCAACCTACCAATTGGGAGAAGACATTTGCAAATCATATATCTGATAAGGGGTTGATACCCAAAATATGGGGCCAGCCCCATGGCCGAGTGGTTAAGTTCACATGCTCTGCTTTAGCGGCCAGCGTTCACCACTTTGGATCCTGGGGGTCAGACCTACACATCACGCACCAGGCCATGCTGTGGCAGCATCCCACATAGAGGAACAAGAATGACTTACAACTAGGATATACTACTATGTACTGGGGCTTTGAGGAGAAAAAAAAAAAAAGAGGAAGATGGGCAACAGATGTTAGCTCAGGATCAATCTCTCCTCGTAAAAGAATATATAAATAAATATCCCTGAACTTTATTTAAAAAATATCCAAAATATATAAAGAACTCATATAACTCAACAACAACAAAACAAACAACCTAATTTAAAAAAAATGGGCAGAGAGGATCTGAACAGACTTTTTTTTTTTTTTTTTGCTTTATCTCCCCAAATCCCCCCTGGTACATAGTTGTATATCTTAGTTGCAAGTCCTTCTAGTTGTGGGATGTGGGCTGCCACCTCAACGTGGCCTGACGAGCGGTGCCATGTCCACACCCAGGATTTGAACTCTGAGCCACTGCAGCAGAGCGCGCGAACTTAACCGCTCGGCCACAGGGCCGGCCCCTGAACAGACATTTTTTGAAAGAAGGTATACAGATGGTCAACAGGCACATGATAAGATGTTCAACAGTACTAATTATTAGGGAAATGCAAATCAAAACCACAATGAGATGTCACCTCACGCTCATCAGAATGGCTATTAAAAAGATAAGAAACAAAAAGTGTTGGAGAGGACGTGGAGAAAAGGGAACCTTCCTCCACCACTGGTGGGAATGTAAATTCGTGCATCTACTATGGAAAACACTATAGATTCCTCAAAAAACTGAAAATAGAAATACCATATGATCTAGCTATTCCACCTCTGGGTATTTATCCAAAATACACAAAAACACTAATTTGAAAACATATATGCACCCCTATATTCATTGCAGCATTATTTACAATAGCCAAGATATGGAAGCAACCTAAGTGTCCATTGATAGATGAATGGAAAGAAGATGTGGTGTATATACACAATGGAATACTCCTCAGCCATAAGAAAAGATAAAATCCTGCCATTTATGACAACATGGATGGATCTTGAGGGTGTTATGCAAAGTAAAATAAGTCAGACGGAGAAAGCTAAATACCATATGATTTCACTCATATGTGGAAGATAAACAAACACATAGACAAAGAGAACAGAATGGTGATTATCAGAGGGGAAGGGGGTAGGGGGAGGGTGAAAGGGGTAAAGGGGCATATTTGTACGATGACAGATGGCAACTAGACTTTTAGTGGTGAACACACTATAGTCTATACAGAAGTTGAAATATAATAACGTACACCTCAAATTTGTATAATGTTATAAACCAATGTGACCTAATTTTTTAAAGATTTTAAAAATGAGCCTAGCCAGGAGCAGGACTGCCCAACAGAGGAAGTATAGCTTCAGGGTTCAGATCACATTCTCTGAGGCCACACTACCTGGGTTCATCTTCCAGCTCTGCTTCTTACCAGCTACGTGATCTTGGGCAAACTTCTTTGCATCCCTGAGCCTCTGTTTCCTCATTTAAAAAGTGGGGAGACTAACAGTTCCAGTTTCAGAAGGCTATTTTTTGGGTTAAATGGAGTCAGTTCCATAAATGTCATAGAATAATGCACTCAATATATATTAGCTGTTATTACAAAACAATGTGCCTTCCCTGCTAGAGATATTCCTCGGCAGAAGTAGCAGGAAGAGCTGTGGCCACAGGTTTGGGACGTTCTATCCTAGGTACATAGAGACTTGAAAATCACTATGTTAGGGGCCAGCCCAGTGGCACAGCGGTTAAGTACACACATTCTGCTTCGGTGGCCCGGGGTTTGCCGGTTCGGATCCCAGGTGCGGACATGGCACCGATTGGCAAGCCATGCTGTGGTAGGCATCCCACATATAAAGTAGAGGAAGATGGGCACGGATGTTAGCTCAGGGCCAGTCTCCCTCAGTGAAAAGAGGAGGATTGGCAGCAGTTATCTCAGGGCTAATCTTCCTCAAAAAAAAAAAAAAAGAAAATCACTATGTTAGCTAAATATATCCCCTTTTTGCTCCCTTCTCCCCATCTTCTCACTTCTGTCCCTTGCTATGTTAACCCCCTGCCTTTTCCCTCCTTCATCTCTACTTATCTAACCCTTGCACAATTCCACCTCCTAAAATACCAGTGTACTTACAATCAATACTATGCAATTTAATACTTAATTGTTCTTTAATCCTTTCATAATTCCTAAATCACTCCTAAGAATTAAGATGTTAAATGTCGCTTAAAATGAAAATGTCATCTAGTTCATCGTAGGTGCTCAATAAATGATGGGCACTCTGAGAAAAGGCCAGAAAAGTATGCAAACATAGCTCAGCAACGAGGTCATTATCAGTCATTAGTAAAACACACTTGGCATTACAATTTGGTGGTTTGTAGCCCATGGGCTTCAGTGTCCGACAACCTGGATTCAAATCCCAGCTCCACTGCTTGCTAGCGGGTGTAATTTAACCTCGCTGGGCCTTGATTTCTTCATCTGTATAATGAGTATAATAAGAACAATCAATCTTATAGGCTTGTTGGGAGAATTTAATGAATTTGTATAAAGCATGTAGCAGAATGCCGGTGAGTGTAGGCTTACATTGTAATTGTTGGCTGCTAATATTACTATAAATTGCTTTATCAGATTAAGTGAGAAGAGCCTCCTAGAAATGGAACACAGAACATATATATTCTGATAGAAGGAATCACTAAAAAAGGGTCAAAGCACAGGGTCAGGCATGGAAAGTGCAAGCCCAGGGGAGGAGCCGTAGGGAGGGACCCTGGGGTCCTGTGAGGGTTCATACTATGAAAGAAGACTCCTAAATTTAGAGCGCTCAGCACAAACTTCTCCAGCTTCACTGGTTTGTCTTGGGCTGGTTCTCACAGTGACTGGAGTACCCTAGCCTGGCCCAAGCCGTACTCTAAGAAAGAGTAGAGCTAACACTGCATTTTTGAAAGACTCCCATTTGGTTTATTAAGTAATTAACTTCCTGATTGCACAGAGGACAAAGCGCTGAGGGGCCCTCAGAAGCCAATTAAAGCCTAAATGACTGGATTGCTGCAAAGAATGGGCACACAGGGAGAAGCCTTTCCCTTTCTGAGGCTACCTCCCACCAATCTACTAATTAGACTGGGGAGAGGAAGAGGAATGGCGAGGAAGCCAGACAAAGCCAACCTGAAAGAGGGGTGGGAGGTCTGGGAGCTGAAAGGAAATTAGGCAACGCTCAAGCTATCCCTTAGTGAGTGTCAAGCAGGATCCATGCAAGCACAAAGCACCATATCTGGTCCTCTGCTGGACTGGGAGCGCCAACCCTCTCCAAGGCCAGAGCCACCTTGTAATGCTCTATAATGTGGGTTATCCACAGCTACTTTGGAATCCCAAGCAGGCCTCCTTCTGAGTCTCAGAATATTCCCGAGAGGCTCAGGTCACTGGTACTCACCAGAGAGTCATTCTAATGTTAAGATGAATCAAACATAGCACAGAATATAAAGCCACCAACATGCACAGCTTGAGCTTTGTAATAAATCAGATAATTTCACTGCCCTTCCATATTATTTGAAATTGTATTTTAGATACACATTGTTTTTCCCCACCAAGCTGAAACCTCCTTGAATTGTGGTGCCATCTCTTACTCATTTCTGTTTCCTACTAGTGCCTGCACAAAGTAAGTGCTCCATACATGTTTACTGAATTGAGATATGTTTGCATCTCAAAAATGGCTAAGGATGGGAGAGGAACAGAACTGGGGAAACAGTTTCTGGTCATCTGCAGCAACATTCCTCTCTTTGTAGATTTTCTGCTCTTGACTAAAGAGTCCGGGCACACCAAAAACTATGTAGCAAGATGTCTGACAAATTACGCAAGAAACACAATGCATTGGGATCTAGATTTCCTTATGTTTCCCCGTTGTCAACAATGGTCTGAATTCTTAAAAAGTGTCTTCTAAGAAAGAAAAATAGAAGATATAGAAAGTTAATTTTTAAAATTTTTGCTTTTTTAATCAGTTGAGATTCAGCTCTAGGTTCTGTGTAACTTGAGCGGTGTTGTATAGTAGAAAGAGCATAGACTTTGAAGTGTATGGCCTTGAGCAAGTTACTTATCCTCTCTGAACCTCTGTTTCCCATCTGTAAAATGGCAGAATATTAATAGACCCTATCTCATGGGATTATTGGGACTATTCAAGTTAATGCTTCTAATACACTTAGAAAAATGCCTGAAAATGAATAAATTTTAGGAACTATTTGTATGAGGATTAAGTGAAAATAAATGAGATGAAGCATGTAGAGCAGGGATCACAGCTTGTATCTAATTAGGACTCAGACTTGTTTGAGTACAGCTGGTACAATCTTTAAACAGACCTAAAGAAAGCTATTTCTGCACAAGCTGAGGAAGCCCCTGGAGGAGAACTGCGGTACAGGAAGGAATAAGGCACATTGACCTTGACCAGGGGGTGGAGTGGGAGGGTTAAAATAGCTTAGTCATCAGGGATCCTGAATATGGTGGGGTGTGTGCCCCTGGATTTGTTTCCTAGCCCAATCCCACATGGCTTACATCTGAATAGGGAGGAATGGAACAGTAAGGATGTTAGAGTATTACTAAAAGCTGTAAGGGAGGAAAACGTGCTAAGCTAAACAACTTTGGTGGTTAGTGGAGACTGCAAGACTAAAAACAAAATGAACTGTACTTACTACCATACTCCATTTGAGAGAGTTGTTTCCCATGGGCTATGGGTTAACAATTCTAATACTACTATACATATATACTAGAATTGAACAATTAAGTAAATGGATGGCAAATAGTGGGAGCCAGGTTTCTTGCTGTTTGAATGGAAGGTTACAGATAATCAGGGAAGAGGCTAGAATGATCCAAGTGGTGATGGAGTTGGAGACATCAGTTTGAACTCGTGTTTAGGTTAATATAGGTTAATATGGTTACATGTACAAATATTTATAGATATATGTATATACATGTGTTAGTATATACACATTTATCTCCTTACTCTGTCAGCTAAGAGAGTCTAGAAGCAGTGACAACTCAATAGCAACAAGCGCATCTAGTGCCCAAATCTTGGTTTCTAACCTAATTCTTCAAAACAAGGAACCAGGGCTCCTTCAAGAAATGGCTAACTCTGGGAATGGGGCAGGAAATTAAAGAATTGCCAAAAATTAAGGAATTGCTTCAAAAAATCACACAAACACACAGATGATGATGAGGGTATATCAAAGGAAGAAAGGGATGCAGGAGTCGAATGAAAGGGTTTCCAACTGCCAAAGTAGGAAGCATTTTAGAAACAAATTAATAAAGTAATAGAGCAGTCTATACTCATTACCTGTGGCAGTTATGTTGTATATAAAGTGTCCACAAACACCGAATTAGCAAATACTGAGCGATTCCTCCTAGGGGAAATAGAAGGTTGGGTCCATGCAAGCCTCTGGTCACAACATTTTCTTTAACTGATCAATACATAACCTTGTTTTATGTGGGTTTCTGTTTAAAGGAACTTAATTAATATATACTGTTGAGTCATTCACATTGAACTCATGGACAAGAGCACTATAATTCATGCCTAAACAAAGCTTATCTAACATACGTATTTTCTCCATCATAGCCTTCTTGCACTTAGGAACACTAGACAGTACTTCAGCACTAAGCTTGGCCATTTTAAACAATGAAATCACCAATGAAAAACACAAAAATGGGAAAAACTTGACACTAAATAGAGCATGAAAAAGATACTTGTTTACAGTATGAGAGGTGAAACAAGAAAGCAGAGCATTGCCTTGATCAACCCCAGCTGGGAACATGCAATTCAGTTTACTCAAGTATTTTATTGCTGTGCACATGTCTGCAAATGAACATGAAAGTGCGACTGATTTGGGAGTTACAAATAAATTTTAGCAAGTAGGCAAATTCAAAAAAACAGAATCCGTGAATAATGAGAATTAACTATATTAGGTTATAACCCAAAGTTTAAAATAAATATCCATGAGTTCAAACTGATATAAATGATTGAATAAATGGGGAAGAAGAGACAAATCTTCTGTGCAGAAGATTCCAAATAATTTATGTAGATATTCCACCCTGAGATAGTGACTTCATTCAAAAGAGTACAGTAAGAAAAGGTGTTTAAAAAATATGAGTAACTTTACAATGGAGAAACCTGACAAACACATCTCAGCCAGGTGATCAAGTTCAACATCAACAGTGATAACTCATGTTGAGAGTAGGTACCCTTGATATAATGCGATGGGAATGGCACTTTACCTCTGCGGTCTTCCTCCCAAAAACCTATAGCCTAAGTCTAACCATGAGAAAAACATTAGACAAATCTCACTTGAGGGACATTCTACAAAATGCCTGATCAATATGCCTCAAAACCATCACAGTCATCAAAAACAAGAAGTCTTAGAAACTGTCACAGCCAAGAGGAACCCAAGGAGATATGAGTATTAAATGTAATGTGGTATCCTTGATGGAATCCTTGAACAGAAAAAGTACATTAAGAAAAACAAAGAAAATCTGAATGAAGTATAGACTTCAGTTAATAAAAAAAAAACAATGTGCTAATATTGACTCATTAACTGTGACAAATGTACCATAATAATGTGAGATATAACAATAGGGGAAACTGGGTATAAGGTATATGAGAACTCCCTGTACTATCTTCTCAACTTTTTGTAAATCTAAAAACTATTATAAAATAAAAAGATTATTCTAAAAAAGTTTTAAGTTTACCAGTTCTAATTGAGGACCCCTTCCAAAAAAAATAAAATACAAATAAGAGAGGCGCATTCTCTCTTACTATAAGACAAATTATCCAAGTGCTCTAGCACCGTGAACACTCCTGTGCTTTTTATGTCAGTGCCCCAAAGAAGAGCAACAAGGTCAGGAGGAGACTTTAGAGTTCAGCAGAGTAGGGGCAGCACCCAAGAAACAGCAGAGCGTTCAAGGGAGATAGAACAGACGAATACCTAGTTAATGTCCAGCAAAGCAGCAACTGCACACGGTAAGAGCAGACTTGTTCATTATCCCAGAGGAGATATCCATTAATTAGGGATTTCCAGAAGAATTTAAGAGACATAACAGGGGACTGGGATCTTGCAAGAAGCAGGTGGAGGAAGAGGCAGTGTTAGTGAATTATATCCTGTTATTATTAAGACTGTTGAAAACTAAGGGATCTTGGAGATTATGCATGCAGTGTCTAGCCCACAATAGGTCCTGCAAAAGTTCAGTGGCTTACCAATGTGCTGGAGTTGGCCCACTCTAGCTCACAAGAACCAATGGTTAAATTTTCAGAAATTTGTTGTTAAATGCAGTCATTATTAAAAATTATACTATGTATATCTACAATTAAACAAATTATATTAATGCCAAAGGTAATACTTAAAACACATCATTTCCTAATACTTGTACTACATTTTACCGTTATCTATGCCCTTGAGGTTATTTGCGTCTATAGTATCTGTGTGGTGGAAATACCCTATAATAGTGTGCTGCTGCGCCTTTCTTCTGACTCCTCGTTCAGCAACATCACAATTGTAGCATAACGTCAGCCATGGTGGGGAGTATTTATAACATGGGAATTTGAAAATGCTAAAAATCAAGGCTTGATTTATTATATTACTGGTTGTCTAGACTTTTAAAAAGTGATGGATAATGTGTTAATAATTCAAATTAAATTTAAAAGCATTTTGAATTATATCTGTGGCCATTACATTGTGACTAACACAAAAAATGAAGGACTTTTATTTCCAATATTTGACAACTGTTATCTGATTCAACAAAGGAATTGTTCACGTCACTGATGAATAAATGAAGTTCTGCCATGCATCTTTGTTGTTTCACTCTCATCTTACTCATCAACATAAGTGAAAATATCAACCAACATTTATGTTGGGACTACATTCATTCACCAATCTCAATCATAGATTGGCTACAGATACAAGAATTCAGCAAAAATCAAAATAGCATTCTGTGAGAATAAACTGGCTATATGGAATTTAAAATAAGGAGTACTGTATATTTTACTATGTTTTGAATTGGTGCTACCCATCCTTTATACCAGCAAGATGTAGAAATACACACACACACACGCATACATACATACACACACAACCCCCCATTTTTTTTTCTATAGAGTCTACTGTTAAACATTTACCAGCGCACCACAGGCTCCTTGTCCCTTTGCTCTGAGGAAGACTATACATATAAATATATATCAGCAGTCACTACAGTCCTGGTTCATTGCTTAGGTTTTCCCAAGTGACTAGAGGCTTCTTGGGCAATGGCTCCAGCCTGGGGAACAGAGATAAGAAAAGAAGGACTGTGTGAGGCAGCTGGGCAGAGGCTGAAGAATAATCAGGAGATACCTATGAAAACTAAAGGAATTAGGGCTGAACCTCACATGTATTAAGCAGTTCTAGCCAAGCTCAGCTCTCGCTGTCTCTCTGCTTCCCCCACCTGGACCAATTGCAAAAGCATAGCTCTTTTTGTTCATCCTCATCTTCCAAGCTAGAGTAAATGCATTCAATTTGCAAAAAGCTTCTGCCAGCAGCAGACATTGCTATATTAAGGTGGGGGGCGGGGGGAGCATTTTTTAGATGTATGTGATGAGGGCACGGAAAAAAGGTAAAATACAAGAGCAAATAATGTAGTACATTTATGTTTTGACAATACTGCTCCCTGTCAGCTTTACCATAGCTACTAGAGAGACAACTCTGTCTGTTATAAGACATGGCTCGGGGGACCTACCATCAGCATAGCTGACGCTTGCCTTTCAGAGGGGCTCTTGTCAATTCACAGAGAGTATTACAAAACCACAAATCCATAGTCCTTCCTGCTGCTTCTGCCCTAATTACTACTAAAAATTAGCAGACAGCACCCACCCTTGACACAACTGGATATCATAGTATATATGTTGCCTGCAAGAAACTTTAATTTATTTGCCCTGTTTTTGAGTATGAGAAGGAGATTTATAGTTTAATTGTGGTATTAGAACTATTGCACGTGTGTTGTATGGGGAAAGGAAAGGAAACGGGTCAAGATCATAAAGTCGTAAAATGTGAAGAGATCAAGGCAATAGGATGTTGAAGCCAGCACAAACTGGTTCACAAGACCCAACTGTACACATCTCTCCCTAATAGCACATTCAGTGACTACAAGTTGGTAGTTTGAAATCCACCTTGAATGGGAATATTTACACCACAGAAATTAGCAAACACTACAAATCAGGGCTTTCTGCCCCCCTAGAGAGCCTTTGGTAGCACATCACGAGCTCAAAGGGACCTTAGTCATCATCAAATGTTACCTCCTGGAGAATACTAAAGAGGTAGGATTGGGACACTGGGAAAAGGAAAGAAAATATCCAAAAGAGTGAATTTATGAGGAAAAGGGTTGTTGAAGAAACCCTGCCCGCTTACCATCCTCTAGGTTTTGGCCCTTGTTCTCCTTTCTCGGCCTTGCACTAGAGGGGGTGTGTGTATGTGCATGTGTGTGCATGTGCACGTGCGTGCACACACCTGCGAAGGAGACAGAGAGGGAGAGACAGAGGACCAAGATAGCAGTTGCCATAAATACTCCCCCAAGTAGAGAGTCACTCAGAGCTCAGCCTGCTCAACAAAGTACAACTTCCTCTGCCTTCGTTTCAGACCCAGAGGGACTGAAAGGTAAAGGGGTTGCAGATCCCCACCTGGTCGTCAAAACAAAACTCCAGGACAGCTCAGTGGTCTCTGGTTACAGATTAGCTACACATAATTCACCTGCTGCTCCAAATTGCTAGGCTGGACTCAAGTGGCAATTCCCAAGAAATAGAGGAATTAAATGACCAAGTTTATCCACACCCACCTCCTTGGCCCCTCTCATTTTCCCTGGGTCATTCAAATGCACACTCAGCAGGACATGCAGCACTGAGAAAATCTCCTTCATTGCCCCTGCCCCTCCTCTTCGGCTGTTAGATTCTAAAACCACTCAGGAAAGAAGCTATTAATGCTGCATCATAATCACCTAGCACTCATTGCATGCACTGCATTCGCCAATCAGGCCTGGCTCTGCACACTGACTGAAGTCTTCCTTTTCAAGCAGACTTTCAAACCACAAATATTTCGAGTGCCTACTATGTGCCGATGATATATAGATGTATTTATCTAAAATGATACATGGTCAATGAGGCATGGACCTTGCCCTTTAAGAGTTTACAATTAAAGAAGATATACGTATGTTACACTACTACAAGACAAAATAAAATTTAGTGCTGAATAGTAGCAGAGGCTCAGACGTATGTAAGTCCCTGGCATCTGGAAACATGAGGGCCAAGGGGAGTTAAGATGAAAAATATTAGCCGATGTTTACTGAGCATTACAACGTGCCAGATTCCATAGTAAACATTTTACATAAATCACCTTATTTAATCTTCACGACCACCAAGTAAAACAGGCAGCAGCATCCCCACTTTACAGCTGAAAAAAATCAAGATATAAAGAGAGTAAATAATTCGCCCCATGTCATACAGCTAGTTCAATGTTGGAATGGGGGTCTGCTATAGATTGTATCCCTCCAAAATTCATATGTTGAAACCCTAACCCCCAAGATATTAGGAGATGGGGCCTTTGGGAAATGATTAGGTCATGACGGAGGAACCCTCACTAATAGGATTAGTGCCCTTATAAAAGAGACCCCAGAGAGCTCCCTTGCCCTTTCTGCCATGTGAGAATACAAGCAGAAGTCACAGTCTGCAACCCGGAAGTGGGCATTCACCAGAACCCAACCATGCTGTCACCCTGATCTCAGACTTCTCAGCCTCCAGACCGAGCAATATATTCCTGCTGTTTATAAGCTACCCAGTCTATGGTATTTTGTTACAGCCGCCTGAATGGACTACAGCGGGGTCTATCCCAGGTCTTTCTGATTCCAAAAGCCAAGGCAGGTTTCAAGGGAGGCTAAAATGAGGAGCCATACTCTTCTACTTAAGAGTGTGGAGATCATTTTATCACTTAAAAGGCTATTAACAGAATTAATTCATTCATTCTTTCAACATATCCCAAGCACTGTTCTACAGTGTGAAGAAAACAGATAAAATTTCCTGCCTTCATGGAAGTTACATTGCAATGAAAGCTAAGTCTTCTTAGGGAGAAAACTGCTTGTACTGGGACAAACACTCTAATAAATGCTTGGAGCAGAAGGTGATAAAGCCCATCTGATAAAGATCACCAGGGACACCCCGTAGCCAAATAAAGTTAGGTTTATTAACTTGCTACAACAACGGAGGCTGCACACCAGAGAAACCATGGGGCAACTCATCAAAGGAAGTGATGGCATTATTTCGGATTGGGAGAGCAGGGTGTGGGGGAGAAAAGTGTAGGTACAATGTAAATGAAGCCATGGTTTGATGGTCTCAAAGTAGTGCAGGGCTGTGTATAAAGGGGTAAACATCAGCCCTGGGCTGAGAAGTAGACCTAGCCTCCTGTCTCCTTAGAAACTACAAAATTAAGGTAAATGTGAAATGGTGTGTCCCAAATCCCCTTATCTGAAGCTCTGCAGCTGGACTGGAAATCAAGGCTGCTTCCAAGCAAGAATCGGATGTTCCATTATTACTGATACAATTTCAAAGAGCAAAGTTCTGACAGCCTAAGATTTTAGAGAACAAGGTTTTTCAGCACTAGAAACTTATGTTAATTAAGAAAAAGAATCTGAGTTTTTATAGGTTCATGAAGGTGATCTTCCAACCCTAACAACCTGAGTGTTGGCTGACAACAAGGCCGCAAAAGGGTGAAGAGGCTCCTCTGTTCAGTATAGAGGGGAAAGAATTTAGTGTCGTCAGGACAATATGGGAGGGAGCGGTGAGGAGGGTGGGAAGGGTCACAGGGAGAGTGAGATGGAGCAAACCTGTGGAAGGGGGAGTAATATGACCCTGCCCACATATATACCGAGAAGACTCTACTGTGCTTATGGATGGTTTGAGACAGGGAAAGAGAAGTTGAGAAAGAGAGCAAGCGAGTGAGAAACAGAAGCTATGTTTCACACCAAGCAAACATAGTGTGGGACACAGACAGCATGAGTGCCCAGGAAGTACATGAAGCTCCTCTGGAAGTTAACCAGAATCTTTGGGATGTGTTTTAATTTCCACAGGCCATGAAGTAATTTCACATCTTAGATCACAAGGGCAGGGAAACTCCAAGCTGAGATAAAACATATAGGACACAGGGCAAATTAAAGAAGTGTTACTTCAACTTACAAGGAATAAATTTAGAGAACACATTCCCTCAAGAAGAAGACTCCTGGATTCAAACTCCACCTCTATTATCCATCAACTGCCAAATTCACCAATAGGCCAGGAGAAGTCAGAAGGGCCAAGAAGTAAGCAGTTGAGACAAGCAAGATATTAAGAATTTAAGAAAGCCAAGCTGGTTAAGACAGCTCTATTTCCTCAGGAAGCAGGTGGTTCCATTGGGTTCTTGTGGCCTCACTCTAAAGGTAACGGCAGGACCATCAGCTGCATCTAGCTAATAGACATCAAGTGTCTACAGTTGTGTTATGCTGGGAATGTGAAGAATGAGCTAAGGCTGCAGGCAGGCTGGACCACCTATGTGCAGTGAGACAAAGATCATCATAAGCCTGACTGTTTAACATAAAATCTTAATCTCTTGGCAACTGAAGAATATATACAACCTAAAGATGACTAGCTGAGCTATTAGAAGTCACCCAGTGAATGGAGAGTCACAGTCCTGAGTAAGGACCCACAAATGGACTGGAGTTAGACTTCAAGACTTGCTGAGACATTCCATTCTTCAGGGATATTTCATTTGTCCCCCACAGTGATTTTAGAAATTTCTTAAACCAACTTTCCAACATTTAAAAAATGGGAACTATCATGTTATAGAAAAATCAAGTTACCTCCTTCTCTTGAAGAATCAGAAGATCTAACAAGATTCGGCCATGTTTTCACATGGCAAAAGGAGGCTGGAGTGGACGGGAAATGCGTTCTCTATTGCCCTGAAGTCCCCACCACTCTTGAATGTCTCAGACCCAGCCCAGTTGCACTTATTTATATTAACTGGCATTCTCCTGGAGGAGTTTTTCATTCCTGACTGAAGTACCAACATTCACAGTACTTTGCTGAAAAAACGAGTGAATACGTCTCAGCTGTTCACTCACATACTCAACAGTGGTTTGGGGGGCTTTTTTCCAGAATATAATATTGTGCCTTGTAAGGCTGTTTTCTCTGGGCTGTGTAAAGGGAATTGCTTCCCTGCACCCCAGGCTCCCTTCTTTTTTCACCGTATGGTCGGCTTGCTGTCTTCTGTGTGGTTATCAGCATTTATGAAGAAGGACAGTGTGACCTCTGGGGCAGGAAGACCCTTAGAGTGAAGAAAGCCGTTAGCAAATCAATCCTAAAGTGATTTATTTCCAAGCAGTAGATAGTAAGGAGGCAGTGTATATTTATCATTTGGACAAGGCCCTAATAAAGATAAATTCAGAGTTTGAGTTCCTCTAAGGAAGTGGCTTTAACTTCCGACATATGCCAAAACGCACGTCACAGCTAATTAGGTGGTATTCACACATGCCTTGCAAGTGGGTATAGTTAGGCAGTGGGTAGGAATGATGCATTTATCTGCTTTTAGATGTGCCATTGATGGTCTTAAAATTCAGGGGGCTTTGAGACCAAGGAGTAATGTCAAGAGTTAAATCCAAGGAGATTCCCAAAGCCAATAATGAATGCATGCTCATTATAAAATCGATGTCAAGACTTTGTTTAGCCACAGCCTAGAGGGCAAATGAACAGAATGCCAGTCTTACATCCATGGGATGAATAAAACCATGACTGCTGAATTTCATTGTTGTTGTCTCCTGTCTGCATTTGTAGGATCTCTGTATTTACCAAAAAGAAAGTAGGGGGAGGGTTTAAAAGGCTGACTTTATTATCCAGATGATCTCAGAAACTGGTTCTTTGGGCTCTCTGCCTTGAGAATCAGGACCTGGACTAGGATAAGGAAAGTCAGGCCCCTAGGGCACAAAATTTAAGGAAGCCCTCACTCTCAGGGTCATGCAAGTGCAGAAGCAGCATGTTTGAGTGAACACCTCCTTAAATTTTGCTCCCCAGGGGCCTGGCTTGCCTCACCCTAGTCCCAACGCTGTTGGGAACATTTTCATTCTTGAACTGCGATGCTTTAAGGTCTCACCAAGGGGGTGGGAAGGCCAAAAAGTGTGGAATAAAGTCATGTACAATAACATGTGCAATAACAACACGCTGTGCAGATAATATCGTAAACCCTCGCATAGTCACAGTGAGGAAAGAGAGGGGTCAGTATAAATTAGTAGCATGTCTGAATATCCTTTTTCTCAATTTCAAACCCTAGAAATGAAATTAAGGGCTAACAAGGTAGTGTCAAGGAGATAGCCTGCAGGTGAGAAGTGAGGACCCCACCCTGAAGTCCTGTGGTTTATGATTGGTACAGTAGTTGATTGTACCAGTGGGAATAACAGAGACTAAAACTCATTTCTTCAACTAGGCTAAGAATCTCTAAAATCTTGGTAACATGATTCATTTGCTTGTGAAACCTTTTTCCATACAGAGCCCTTCGAAGGGAAACTTCAGCCCTGGCTCATTTACGACAATTTTCCAAGTAGAAAATAGTACCAGTTAGAGGTTTCATCAGGCAAGCTGGAGGAGTGAGGCAGGAAACCTCAGGTCTTCTTACTTTGCTCCATGTGACTCAGGCTAGATTACAAAACAGCCTCTGTTTTAAAACCTAGCCCGCTTCATCTCCTCTCCCTTCTTCACTCCAACCCTCAAGGCCCAGAACATGACTCCATTTGTCAGGAATGAGAAAAGAACAGGCTAAAATGGTGCCAAGCTGGGAAGAGGCATTCTCTTTCAGCTTTAATTGGAACCCAACTTGAGACTTTCCAAATGGAAGATCATTGAGTGCTTCCAGGAGGAAAAAAACCAGCCACCTCTTCAACAAAACTTATCAAACTGGCCCATGAAGCTCTGAGGGCACAAAATCACTCTTGTTAAACAGAGAGGCTCTCTGGAAATGAATTCCAAACATAGGGATTAGCATTTCCTTTGAAATGGTCACAGCACATGGAGGGGAGAAGCCCTTGATAAAATGTGGTTTCCATTTGCTGAATTCCACTTAACTCATCTCGGCTCTCTGGCAGGTTCTCCCTTAGTTTGGTTTGGGTAGGTGGGAGTGGGGTTTTCAATAGACCATTTTCAAACAAGTGATTGCACTAAGCATAGTCCAGAACCTGGCACAAGTAGTGTTGTCCTTCAAACATTTATGCTCAACATTCCGAATTAGTTGACATCACTCATTAATTACTCAAATATTTATTAAGTACCTCTAAGTGTACAAGACTCTATTCTTGATGCCAGATGGAAGCAGGGTAAGAAAGGCAGATGCCAAGGAGATCTACAGTCAGCTATGAGAGTTAACTATCTAGTAAAGAGATTAAGATACACACATGAATAGATAGTATGAAGTAGGAAAAGTTACATCCCACAAGACAAGGACAGAAAATGGGCTCAAACCTCCGTACTCAAAGTGCATTCTGCAGACCAGTGCATGGGTATCACCAAGGAGCTTGTTAGAAATGCAGAATCTCACACCCTGCTACTGACTGCCTGAGTCAGACTCTGTAGTTTAACAAGAGCCACAGGAGATTCTTAGATACATGACAGTTGGAGAAGCCCTGGACCAAAGCAGTTTGGAGGAAAGAGAAATTGCTTCTAGCCAAGGGGCTCATGAAAGGCCTGAAGAAAGAAGAAGGCAGCACATGTCAGTTTTCAACAGTGTGGCACAAACTTCTAGATGGGCACCAAACCAGGAGGGCACCAAAAATTGCCCTCTGCTTCTTTCATACATGTAGCTAGACTATATAGCCTAGCATCCTTCACAGTTACGTGTGAGTGTATGACGTAATTTATTTTCAATGGAATGTGAGAAGTGGCATGTGCCACTTCCAGGCCTACACCTTATGAGAGTGGATCTGTCTTACTCTTTCCTCTTCCTCCAGCTGGAACCTGGATGAGATGGGCCAGCTTTGACTACTCAGATGAGGATCACACCCTAGGGGATGGTGGAGCAATGACTTGTTGAATTGACAACTTATAAGGAACCTAAGTTCCTGAAAGACCATGTAAAGCAGAGCTACCGACATTCTGAAACGTTCATGACAGAACCATTGTATGAGAGAAAAAAAGCTTCTGAATGGTTAAAGCCATTCTACTGTATGGTCTCTCTCTCTCTCCCCTTCTCAAGGGCCTTATGTTTACCCTAACAAATGCAAACGTTGAAAAGGCAGATACAGACAGCTGGTGAAAAGAGTATTATTGCTGTTTGAAGGAATAGCATAAGTAGACATAGGGGTATGTGGGAATGTGCATGAAGTATTCAAGGACTCACAACAGTTAGGCTGGCTGGAGCATACAGTATATGAAGTTGTAAAGCAAATAAAATTGGAAAGTAAGTTCAAAGTTAAGACTATGGGATCTAGCATTTCAGGCCAATGGTAACAGAGAGCCATTGAAGATCTACCAAGGGAATGCACAATGTTTCGGAAAAAATTATGCTGGCGATAGTGTGTGTGAGGGGTTGAAGTGGGGAGAGAAGGGTGGCGGGAAGTCCAGTTAGGCTTTTGCAACAGTCCGGCTGAAGAATGGCAATAAGAACCTCAATGAGGCTAATTCTAGTACAATCATAGTGATGAAAGAGTCTATTCTCAATGTAGGCATTCCTCCCAAAAAATCTGATAAGAAGCTTTGAGCTCTCAGAGGCAGAACTAATGATAGAATACCTAGTGTAGGGTAAAATTAGTCACTCCAAATTCCATAGAAAAATAGTAAATCACCATAGATCTTTGAACATGGACTTGAGCAAAAAAGAAGAAAAAATTCTGATATGGGAAAAGTTTCGTAAGTGGAGAAAAGCTAACTACTATGTAGAAATGTATCCAAGTATATTTCTCTTTATTAGCTGCATTTCTAGAAGTTAAACTAAAACAGAATTTTTCTAAATTAAATATCAACTTCCCAATGAGCTTCTCTCATTTCTGAGCTGTTTTCTCTTTGACAAATTGTTCACAGTAAACAAGTAACATCTGACCTTTGGTTTCTTTGCCCCAGACTCTATTACACAGCTAAAGGCATGTAAACATTTCAATACACTCTTCACTAAAGCCAAGTAGTTTGTTTGTATTTTAAATTTAAAAGTGCTTTTGTAATTTGGCTTTTCAGAAAATTTAGATTTTGTGTATGAATTATGCTTTAAAGCATAGCTCAGCCATACTAAAAAGTAAATGAGTTTAATGATAAATATACTCCGGGTTGGTGACTGGTTAGAATTCCAGGATTATAACAGGGTCCAACTGAAGCACTCCTGAGGGTACAAGCACACAAATATTGAACTTGAAAATTACAGGCTTCAAGAGTGTAGAGAGTGCACTAAAGAAGTTGATTGAAATCAATTACCCTTCTGAAAATTGGGAGGTGTTCAGAGAACAATTAGGAAGAGTCCAATCCATATTCATTAATACAGAGTGGGTCCCCAAATGACAGAGATATCTGCTGTGATTAACAAAGAAGTTTAACAAAAAAAGAAAGCCTCACAAGAAACAGGCACAGGAAAGGCTTACAGAGTACAATGGATAGTAACATTCTTAAATTATATTAGAAAAAATCTGTAATCTAATTCATGATGAAATGTATTTATTAGTAATAGAAGCAGAATTGAGGGGCTCCAATTCAAGTATGTTACCCAACACAGAGAGGAAGTGATGAAGAGTCGTTTGTCCCTGCCCATGGCTTATTTGACAACTTGATAATATTCCATGTGGTAGCTCAGGGCCCAAAGATAGGCAGAGAAAGATGTCTTCTGCTTGTGAGGAGGCCCCTAGGCATAAAGTTCTCCCCTCCTGGGCTACCATTGTCCGGATAGTCTCAGAATTCACTTCAGGCCTCAAGAAGTAAGGAATACAGAGTTCTGGGTTCTAATCAAAGGCCCATCACCTACTTGCTGAGGGTCCCTGAGGGAATCATCAACTTCTCTGTAAAATGGTGATGATAATACTTGTCCTGCCAACCCCACAAAATAGTTTAATAATCGAATGTGACTGCGTGTGTGAAAGTTGATCATTGCTGCACAGTGCAAGGAATTTTGACTTTTGCTACTTTGTTCATAACAACAGCTTACTATGTGCCAGGCACTGTGCTAAGCACTTAATACGCATTAATGATTTAATCTTCATAACTACCCTATGGAAATGGGTTCTATTATTATCCCATTTTACAGATGAGGAAATAGCCTCAGAGAGTTTAACATACCCAACATCACACAGCTAGTAAATGGGAGAACTGGAATATGAGGTCAAGCAATTTGATTCCAGAACCCATGCTCTAAACCACTGATTCCACTACCTCCTGACATTAATATCTGACATTTGCATAATATTTCCTCTCCTCTGAGCTGTTATTCCTCTGATGAGCTCCTACTGCACTTCATAGATTACAATGTACTTTCACACCTTCTCATTTAATCAACACCGCCATACTGTGAGGTCTGAAAACCATTCCCTGTATCATGGAAGGGAAACCAGACTCAGGGGGAGTGACTTGACCAAGGCTGCACAGCCAGTAAATATTAAGTGTTCTTGCCAATACACTGAAGCTGCCTTACCAATTTGCTTTTCTGGGTACACGGAAATCAGGAAATGTTCCCTTGGCCATCTAACATGAGTATTCTATTCCCTGGAAATACCTTTTTAAAATTTTTATCTGATTAAGTTCCATAGAATTGAGGAATAGCAAGGCTCCTGAGGTGTCAGAGCACCAGACAACCATAGCTAAAAATTAGGGCGCAGGCCAAGCTCTAGTGAGGTGCCATGATGGGGACTCTGAGCATCCAAATGCATTCACCAATGATAATCCTAGAAGCAGGTCGAAAATCTAAGCCATTTTTGATAGACTGCACCACATAAGCCCTTCAGTGGTAAATCTGTAGGCAAGCATGATTCTTTAGCATACTAAGCACAGCTTGCAAAAGGACTCATCTGTGGAGATTTTAACTGCAAAGAGTAATTTGTTTGAATGCAGAATTCAGCATCAGTCAATGAATGAAGGTCAGGACTAGGTGACCTCTCTTCAGCAGATTTCAAGTCAACCCTGAATCTCACTCAGCCATCAATGTGGTCCCCATCCCCACCACCCCCTAAAGGTAAGTGAAGTATACCTGAAAGGCAGAGAAATCTTGCTTGGGGCATGCCGTCATTCTCCTTCTGGCTCTCTGCTCTCCAGATGCCCAGTGCCCTCAAGCTGCCTCCCTTTGCTGTGTACCATCTGGTATTGCCCTCCCTGCAGTACTTCATGTCTCTCACCTACACTTATCTGTTTAAGTGACCCCTTTCCTTAGGATATCACATGGGACTGCAAGTGGCTCTGAGAAATTAATTACAACTAATTTGTTAATGGCTGAAAATGAGTTTTGTTATTCAGCCCTTACGTCTATCCCAACCTAGAAAACAGGAGGCAGCATGTTACAGTCAATAAAAGCTGGCCTAAAAGTCCACCAGATTGAAGGTCAGAACAACAGGGTACTAGTTGAAGGTCTCTATGGTTGGGCAGTGTGATTTATTCTCTCGAGCATCAGTTTCCTAATTATGACCAGGACCTGTTACCCATTCGTAGATTACCAGTATTCCCCTGCATGCCTCTGCAATCTATCCCTGCCTAGCCCAGAGTGAAGAGGACTTATTTTAGATTTCTGTATGTTTTTCCTACAAAATAGGACTGGCTTTACGTATGTTTATAAATAACTCACTGCTCTCCACAAGAGCTCCCTCCTTCCTTTAATTGAACCTGACTCTATAGTTCAAAGAATTGATGGAAAGAGAATGTCCAAAGCATTCTTAGAATATTTTAACTTACAGTCCAATCTTATAGAGTTGTAAATGCCAAGATAAGAGTTTAGGACTTGATTCTCTAGGACAGTAGGAAATCATGGAAGTTTTCTGAGCAGAGGAGTAACATGAATAGGTTGTATTTGTAATACTAAATACTTAAATGATCATTCTATGTGCTAACACCCATGCCAAGGGCCTTACCTACATTGCTTAATCCTTAAAACAACTCCGCGAGCTAGCTATCTTCACCCACAGTTTACAGATAAGGAAATTGAGGCACAGATGGGTTATAGAACTTGTTTAAGGTCACACAACTTATTAAGTGGAATCTGGGATATAATCCAGGTCAGTCTGATTTCAAAGCCTATGCTCTTCACCACTGTACTGAGCAAAAGGAGACCACTTGCCTGTTGAGATTCAAACTCAGGATGCATCAGGAAGGAAACAAAATTCCCCCATCTCACCCCACCCCTGCATCCACCCCAACCTCCAGTTGCCAGATGCCAAACATTTCATATAGAGATTTATCCCTTTAACTGAGTCAGGTCTGCTTCTAGTGGCTCTTGGAGCTGCCATCAGTCAATTTCTGTTTATGAAGGAGAAGTTTTCCATGCTTTCCTAGATTAGGATCTAATAGAGTTGAGACAGAAAAAACTTTGCAGGTTCTGCAAATCTAGGAGATGAAGAAAAAGAAAGGGACAGATCGTTAAGGAGATAAAAAAAAGGGTAGGATAGGATGCCAGTGAAGATGAAGTACCAAAGATGAATTTTTATGACTTCATAATTTCCCCAATGGTTAATTTGTATATTACAAAAAAAGTTAAAAAATAAAATTAAAAATATAAATAAAGCAAGCTGAGCAATGTTCTTTCTGACACTTGGAATGAAAAGAGAATGAATATTCCTCAATATCCCAACCCATGCAAAATAATTCATTCAAAGATTCCATTTTGATACTGACAAAAACTGCCTCAACTGGCCAATAAAATGGATTTCTCAAAACTGTTGCCTCAGTCAATGGCATCTCCAGCTTTTCCGTTGTCATTTCTTCCCCCATACCTCATTCCTGCCACATATATGCCACGTTCAACTTCTGAAAAGATTAGGGCCAAGTGTAGCTTGTCTCCTGATTTTGTGTCTTTCTTTAGGAAGGCAGTGACCACTTCTGATCCCAAGTAAATTAGCAGCCAGGGGGATGTAAGGACCCTAGAGCTGCCTCACCTGTGCAGTGCAGGCCATCTCAAACAGCAAATGAGATGGCTATTAAAGACCTCAGCTGAGCACAGATTCCCACAAGGTAGGCAAATGACCAGAAAAGCTGTGTGTGTGTGTCAGAGAGAGAGAGAGAGACAAAGACAAAGACAAAGAGAGACAGCCAGAGAGATCAGAAGCATCCAAAAACTCGTATCACATTCATCAGAGAGGTGAGACCTTGATGTAGAAAAGACTTCATGGCTGTTACAATTTGCCTCAGTGGCTGGACCTTATACACTCTCTAGACTCTAACAAGGTTGTATAAAATTTCCATCTTACTATTATAAATTAAAAAATTATTTTGACCTCTTGCTATTTGTCAAGCAGGCACAGGGAGAGGCATGTGACCACAGAGATGAAGAAAACACAATCCCCAATAACCCCACCTTAGTGGCCATAGTCTACCTCACATATCTCTATTATTGGAGTCACCACTTCCTCGCAAACCAGAAGGGAAGATCCTTGAGGACACGAAATATCCTTCTCTCTCCAGTGCCTATTACAATGCCTGGTCCATTGTAGAAACTCATTACGAGTGGCAAACAAACAGGATTATAAATAAAGCAAATCCTACTTTTTCACTGACTCCAGAGACCGATGCATTTTCCTAATGGATCTTCAATGATCAATAGCTGCAAACACTTTCATTTTGACTCCTCTCAATCAATGGTCCATGATATGTTAACAAAGCATAAAATCACTAAGGAAGCACCTTCGATTTTAAGGAACGCTTTTGTACTCTAAAAAAAGAACCACCCCCACAATATAGTTGATTTTTCAGGTAGGTTTGACAAACTTGGTCTTCCTAAAGCAGGCCACCTGTAGCAGCAATATTTTCCAGCCCCTCTTCCACAAAGCTACCTCCCTGATTTAAATATACCAGCAGAGGAAAAAAATGTCCCTTCTCAGCAATTGTTGAGTGAACCCACAGCTGGTGCCTATTGTTAGGCACCAATGTAAAACAATCAGACTTTCTATCAGCTGAAAAACGAGGAAATCACACAGCCACACCTAACTGCCTCACACCTGTGCTCACAAAGGTGGAAACGGCACGAGAATCTTGTGACAATCTGGAAGATTGTCTACTTCAAGCAAAGTGACTTTCAGTGTTTCATGTAAGCCTCAAACCTCTCTACCAGCTACATATGATTCGGAATACACATATTTGTTCCTTATTCCTGGCAGTCTTTCAAGTCTAAGCTCTGCCTGATACAGGTCTTTCAGATCATAGCTGTGCGCAGAGATCCCAGGAATAGATCTACAGTGGCCAGTCTGCATATGAGCAGAAAGGACCTCACTAAGTGCAGAGGGACTTCAAGGGAGAAACTGAAACTCAACCCGTAGGCAGATTCTGTTTTCAAGTAATAATGGCAACAATTTATTGTGTGCTTACTATATGCCAGGCAGTTTTACCCACTATCTCATTTTTCACAGGTAAGGAAATTGAGGCATAGATCTGCTAAGTAACCTGTCAAAGATTGCACAGCTAATAGATATGAACTTAATTAACTCCATGTGTTTTTTAATTTATTCAACTCACTACTCTTAACACAATTAAAAATACTTATGTTAAACCAATTATCATAATTTGCTGATTTTAAATCAGCAGAGCCTTTAAATTACTATCATTTTTATTCTTTTATCTTTGCCGTAGCACTTACAGTTTGCTTTAATCAGACAAATGGCGAGTTCTGTGCTCCAAATTCTCTAGGCATGGCCGATCGTCAAGAATCATTCCAACTGTCTGCCATGCTCTTCTCCCAACTCCATCTCTACCTGTCAAAATCCTACACAGCTTCAAGATCCATCTCAAATAACCCCTCCTCTCGGAACCTTTCCTAGTCACCTAGCTAGATACAATCTCCTCTTCCTCGTATTTCTCCTTTTGGAAACTGTTATGTTCTAGCTTTTAGCAGATATTGGAGTGATTATTTTATCCTCACCTTCCACTCAACCATAAGGTTCTTAGGGGCAGAAACTGAGTCATGCTCATCTCTGAATCCTCCGCAGAGCCTAACACATTGCCTTGCAAGTACTGGATCCAAATATATGTTTATTGAATTGAGTTTTCAGTTAAGAACTACATGTACACATTGCTATGAAACAAAGAAAAACAGTGAAATATCAGGAAAAAAAGCAAAGTGGAAGAGATGTCAGAATTGTAAGAGCGTAAGAAATAAGCCAGGAGAAAATAGGTACAAGTCCCAAAAGTCTGCACGGTAAAGGCAGTTAGGAAGCGTGTGAACCATGTGTCATGAGAATGTGCCAGGATAAAAACCACAAGGTCATAAAGAGGACAGCATATAATCACTAATATCCTGATCACAGGGTCAAGAAAACAGGAGGAATCCATCACGATAGTCAAAATGACAAAACAATTTAAATTGGTAAATGGCAGAACATAAAACCAAAAAGAGTCAACTAATGGAAAGAGTTGGAAAACCATACAGAAAGTTTAACTACCTAATGCAGTATAATAAGCGGTCAGCTAGTTTAATGTCAAATTACTTCAATAGAAATCTGGGCAAAGAGTATAATTTTGGGAGACTTACCATTATTGACTCTCTCTTCCAAGCTAGGAGTAGCTTCATTTTGTAACACACTAACAATTTTTCTAATCAATGAGATTTTTTGCATCACATTAATCATCCTGTTGCTCTTTTGGACAAGCCCTCAGTGAGTAGTCAGACTCACTGAGTAGTCAGAAGACTAAAGAATCCGAGCTATTCCCAGACCTTTAAAAAAAATGCTTAGAAACCTTGCCAAAATCCTATAATAAGAGGGCGTGGTCTAGTTAGCAAGGAAGGTCCACATTTGGAACGAGGCTTTGTGAAGAACCTGATTCAGAGTTCTAGCCCCTAGCCCATTTCTTATAACTGGGATCAGCCTAAACTCTCAGTCAGTGCTTCCCATATGCCAGCTCATGGATCTGTGCCAGTCTGTGATGGAGTTTACCCCTACTGGGGATGAAATGAAAACAAAAATAAAAATAACAAAGACTAAATTTAATTATGTTTTGTTTTTATTTTTTTATTTGTCTATTTTTAAATTCTGATCTTTTTTTTTTACAGAGACTAAGTTAGTCGGATAATTTAATGTAGTCAACTAAAATGGTTGTATTTATTTCAGTAGTCTGGCCTTCCTGCTTGCTTGTTTTTAAACTGCCTTTTCTTTTTATAAAATAATACCAGTAGTTGACAGTTGACTGTGTGTGTGTGTTTTCACATGGCAAAATAAAATTCTGGCAATTTCCTATTTGTTCTCCAAAAATATCTCTATATTTGTCTATCTATATATACACACACACAGTATTTTCCTTTTTTTAACTGGCTTTGGAACCTCTGCTCAGAAAGATATTGATAACCTTAACAAGTGTATGCAAGGATTAGAGCAAACCAATTTCAGTTAACAGCCAAACTCAGCAGTCTTGTCCTGCTGGTAGTAGGTAGCCATTTTCTTCAAGTAAAAAGGACAGTTAATTTATTTAGTTTAGCTACACAATGATATTAATTTCTTGCAAGAGCCTATCTTAGGAAAATCTATGAATTAATATTGTTAAGGTAAGGAGTCTATTAATACACATTACACATAATCATTCCATTTAATGTGCAGAGCATGTAAATAGTGATTCTGAACATTCTAACGAGAAATGCATTCATATATTTACCCTTGAATCAGGCACTCCCATACTGCAGCATATTTGTGTTTATAGATTTTTTTTCCTTGGAACTCAGCCTCACAGACACTTCAGTGCAGTCTCTCACTATCCTTTTGCGGCTTCCTAGTGGAGATGACATTTGCTCAGCTAGAGAATAGACACTTTCTAGCTGAGTTGCTCATCACACTGATACCCCAAGGCCTGGCTGATTGGCTGTCACAGGACTCCAGCTGTTTAGCTGCCGTGATGTGTCTTTCATAGGAAAAGACATTTCCTGGAACATCAACAGCTTGTTAAGGACTGGGGAGTGCAGGGGAGAAAACTTGAAATTTGGAGGAACAAAGTGTTTTGAACTTGGAGGAGGTGTGAAGATGAAACAGAAAAAGGGATGATTAGGAGACTTTTCCCCAGTCTGTGTTTGAAAGACTCATTTTCACAGCTAACCTTACAATTTGTGATGAGCACCCCTCCACAGCTTAGAAGGTCAAGTGTTGGTAGGAGAAGCAGTCTGACTATTACCCACCCTAGGGATGCACAGATCATATGAGGATGTAAAACTCATCAAAGAAGCTAGAAAACTCCTCATGAAATTGTCAGCAATTTCACTTCAATCTGATTTTCTTTGTGCCTTGATTTCCTCTTCTGAAAATCAAGGGTGAAGAATACTCTCAGGCATGCTTCTAAGACCCAGAGAGCAAAAGGCTGACCAAAGATACATGGATTCTAAAGGCCCCTTTGGAAAGCCGAGTTGGTAGCCAAAGCAGGCAGAAGGGAGGGGCAAGCACAGTGCTAACGAGGCTATGCTTGCCAATTTGAAGCCCATGTGGGCCAATTAGCTCTGCTTTCTTCCACAGCCATCGACTGACACCTGAAGTCTGGCTAGTCATCTCACAGTTCTGTGCCATTGGTCACTGGGGTCACCAAGAGAGAGTATGTGGTTGGCTCAGTGAAAACTAACTAGCAGAAACATGGCTCCAGGTGTCACCTCTATGTATGAGGGGCAGCATAGCCTCTCTTCAGGGTTCCAAGTACTGTTTAATGGCCTACTGGAGTCCTTCTGCCACCTGTACTTTCCCCTCCCACAGCTCTTATCACTCTACATTGTCATTGTTGGCTTGCTTATTTGTTTCTCCCACCAAACTGTGAGCTCTTTGAGAACAGAAATTGTGTCTTACTCAACTCAGTAACCCTGGCACCTCGCACAATGTTGGCACATAGTAAGTGCTCAATAAATCTTTGACGACTGCATGATAGCATATGAAGGGCCTAGCTTCAGGCTTCCAAACCATGGTTTGACAACAAATCAGTGAGTCACCAATTTCACCATAAAATTTGAATATCCCAAAGGAAAATGCATTTATTTCACTTCAAATGTTTTAATGGATACATGTCTTTGCAAAAATAGTACCTAAGAGCCAAGGTACAGACGCAGAGGGTAACAAATTAAACAGTCTGCCAAGGTAACATCAGCCCTAAAGGTTCCTGACCAGAGTGGACTAACCCTTGCTCATTCAATTGCATATGCAACAGAAAAAACTTGTTTGAATAAAAAGATGAAATCATAATCTGAATTCACAATGGAGATATTTTGGCCCCAAATATCAGTTGGGAAAAGGCTAAGGAGGGGAAATACTCAGTAAGGTAGCTACTATTAGCAAGCCCATTTTACAGAAAGAGAAACCGAGAGTCAGAGTGTTTATATGATTTTCCCACTTACTGTTAGTGCCAGAGCCAGGAGTCAAACCCAAGTCTTGTTATTTTCCAAAATTTTGTTTGGAAAATTTTTTAAAATACAGAAAATATGAAAAAGATTGAAAATTACATACTCATCACCTACATTCTACCATTAACACTTCTCCTTATTTGTTTTTATATTTGTTTTATCCATCTATCCATCCCTATATTCATCAATAAATCCGTGTTAATTTTAGCGCATTTCAAAGTAATTGCAGACATCCATATACTCCGATTATATGCTATATGATTATAGCATTCATATCATCAGCTAGCATTTAACATTTGTTTGCAGGGTTTTTTATGTAAAATTTACTTATAATGAAATGCAAAAATCTTACATGTACATTTGCTGGGTTTTGACAAATGCATACACCTCAGCTACCCAAACCCCTATAAGATTTAGAATATTACCATTCCCCTAGAACGTTCCCTCATGCCCCTTCCCAGTCAATCCCACCTCCATCCCCAAAGTAAATCACTATTTTCATATTTTTCCACCATATTTACTTTTTCCTGTTCTAGAGTGTGTATAAATGGAATCATAAAGTATGTATTCTTTTGTGTAAGAATTCACTCATGTGATTTTGTAAATCAGTATTTTTTTCCATTTTATTATTGAGTGGTTTTGAATATACTCCAGTTTATTTATCCATTCTCCTATTAATGGACACTGTTTTCACTTTCTGCCACTATAAGCATTCATGTACAAGTCTTTGTGTGGACATATATTCTTATGTCTCTTGAGTCCAGACCTAGGAGTGGAATTTGGTGGATCATAGGGTAGGTATATTTTCAGTTTTATAAAAAATTGCTAGACCCTTTTCCCAAAGTGGTTATACCATTTTAACATTCCTATCCACAATGTCTGACAGTTCCAATTCCTCCACATCCTTACCAACACTTGGTTTTGTTGTTCTTTTAAATTTTAGTCATAGCAGTAGGTGTGTGGTAATATCTCATTGTCTAACTCAGGTTGGGTTTTTTTTTTTTTTTTTGCGGGGAAAGATTTGCCCTGAGCTAACATCTGCTGCCAATATTCCTCTTTTTTTTTTTCTCCCCAAAGTCCCAGTCCATAGTTGTATAGTTTAAAGTCCTACTACTTCTATGTAAGCCGCCACCACAGCGTGGCAACTGACAGACGGGTGATGTAGTTCCACGACTGGAAAATGAACCCGGGCCACTGAAGTGGTGAGAGCACCAAACTTTAACCACTAGGCCATCAGGGCTGGCTCTAAATCAGATATTTTTATTTCAAAATGAATGCTTTTTCAGACTTACTACACCACAGATGTATGTAGGTATATAAAAAATAAGCAGATACTCAAGTACAAGGAACAATATGGGAAGCACACTGTGTGCAAAGTGCCAGAACATCACAAAGCAGGGAGATAGAACTTCCAGTTGAGATGTTCAGTAGGGTTTCATGATAAATGATATTCATTTATTCATTCAAAAATATTAAGAACCTATTAGGTACTGAGGAGTACCTAATCAAAACTACCGAGGCTCCTGCCGTCATGGAACACAAATTCTAGTGGGATGAGGGGATACAATAAACAAACAAGTAAAACCCATTTCAGATGGTGATAAATGACACAGGGTAAAATAATATGGGGGAGGGTAGGAAGTGCTGAGAGGGGATGGTTATTTTATATGAGATGGTCAAGGCATTTGAGATAGACCTTGCAGAATGATTAGGATTCTACCTGAAGGAGATAAGTGGAGGAACTTCAGGTAGGGTGGGAGTAGACATACAGAAAGCATTGAGAAGTGGGAAAGGACCAAGACTAAGTGGAATGTGGTAGAACCCCGGTCCATCTTGGAGCACAGTGAGAGATGGAGCTAGAAAGACTAGGAAGGGACGTTTATGGAGCTTGTGCCTATTTCAGCAGGCAACAGAGAGCTATGGAATGGTTTTGAACAAGAATGTACCCAATTGTCACCTAAAACTAATATAATGTAATATGCAATTATTCCTCAATTTAAAAAAGAGTGGAACCAATTGTAACCACACTATAGGAAAATTAAATTTGTGGCATTACATTCAGTTGAGTAAACATTTTGCAGTGTCTATTATGTGCCACATAGAGAGGATTGCAGTAAGGAGAAGCTAAAGACTATGGTGGAAAGTAGGGGAACTAATGGGTTATCTTCTGTCATTGTCCAGGTTTAAGGCAAGGAACATCCTAACTAAGACTGTGGAAACGGTGATTGAAAGATGGAAAACTTACTGAGGAGGCAGAATTGAGAGACTTGGCGACTAGATATGGTGGTGGAAAGGTTGCTACTTTCTCTTCTGCTTGATATAACACATAACTACCCTCCAGTAGCAGCAAATTTGCATATTGGCAGCAGTTCACATATAGAATGAGGCCTTCCTTTTGTAGAATTGGGTCTTTTTCCATTGCCTTGGCTAGAGCACGGCCCTCTACCCTCTACTCTAGAGTGACTGTGTTTATTTGAACCTCTGTGTTTCTATGCAGTATCATAGGAATCTCAACCACTTAGGCCATGGCATCCAAGTATATAAAAAGTGCTCACTAGGATTTTTGCACATGGCTAAAAATGTGGTTATTTCCAAGAAATATCAAAAGGAAATACCAAGGAACACTACCACCACCACACAAAATTCTTTCACTGACTTTTCAAATTCCTGAAAGTTTCACCATTCAGTGAGAGAATTCAGAGGCAAAGATTCAACATTTAGGCCCTTCTGGAATCATGTGCATTGAAATTATACACAGACATTCTTGCTTGAGAGAAGTGAGAGATTAGCATGGGTTCACGTATCTGGTGACTCAATTACCCTTTTTCATGAGTAGATTGGGGCCCTCAGAGAACAGGTCTCAGGAAGCAGTTAAGTGACGATGGGTGGTGGGGACATTTAAAAAGTCTACAACAGAAAACAGGCCCAGATAGAGCTCCAACCGACGGGTGCATGAGCGCCTATGTCAGTTGCTCAAGAGTATGAATGAACGGGAGGATGGGCCACCAGAAGGTAATCTTGGCAGGATACCTTCTTCAAGATTTTACTGTCATCAGAGTGCTGGGGTATGGAAAGTCCAAAAGGGTAGGAATCACTGGTCTAACTAATTAAGCTTTATCTGCAGTAAACCAAAGCTCTGAAACTGAAAAATGCCAGTGTGATACCCGAGATTCCCAGCCTAGGACACCTCACCACGCTCTGCATACATCTCTAATATTTCCTTCTTCAGGGACCTCCACTTTCTCAAAATGCAGCACTGGGTCACTAAGGAGGGCCTCCAAGCTTATCTCTCTTTCAGCATCTGTGGCATACATGTCAGTGTACTCAGTGAATGCCTGCTACTTGGTTAAAGACACTGCAGCCTTTCAGAGCAGCAAGGGGAGGGTGGAGCTCAACTCACCAAGTGTCAAAGTAATGAACTGGGGAAGTGAAGTGAAGTGAAGCCAATGATCAGCAGCAGCAGGAGCTGCAAAGAAGCCTTCAACCAACCTTCACGCCTCTCACTTTAGCTAAAGAGCTGCTAAAGAAAAGGGACCTGTGAGGCATAGGAAAAAAGGCAGTGCCTGGACAGAGTAGGCATTGGATCAATGTATGTTGAGTGAGAAAGTCAGAAAAGGAACATGAAGCCAGGTAGGGGTGCCTGGTGACCAAAGGTAGATATTTGCTTTTTTGAGAAAAAAAATCCTATGCCTCCCCCTCCATTTTGTAGCATCTGGCTTTTCTTCTAAATGAATGGAACTGTCTTTCTTTTGTTCCTTTATAAATACTTAAGAGATGCCTCCCCCTCTGTGGTATCTGACTGTGGGAGTGTACCTGCAAGTGACTGTAGCATAACTTCTTGTAATCCAAAGAATGAACCTCATTTATATGAGAGACCCACTGATTTGGACCCCACACCTGGAATTGGTGATAACCACTGGATATTGTAAAGAAGATAATCATAGGGATACTTAATCTATTCAAGGAAATATTCAGCTAACCATTTATGGAAAACACAAGAATAATTCTAATTAAGATTTTTAAGTGGCTTTTCTAAGGACCCATATCCTGAGCAATACAACATTAAAATGCTTCATTAATTCAGGCTGGTCTCTGCTCAACATCTCCATCATTTATTCCAAATCACTAATATATCTTAGTCTAAGAAATATGGAGAGTGATTTGGCTGCACAGGTATAGCTAATGCTAAGTGCTCCCTGAAAAGCTTGGAGTTTGAGCTGAGAGTTTGAAAGTCCTAAGAGACCCTCTCAAAATGTAGAGAGTTCTCTGAATTAATCCAAGGATATTCTCATGAGTTTTTAAAAAGTAAGAATCTTCACCCACTTCAGTTAAACTCTATCACTCTGCAGACAACTTCCACTTGTTAAATACTCCTAGGGTCTGCTCTATTTTGGGAAAAACAAAAAAATTTCTTTTAGGTTTCCAGAGATGTAAAAGAATGAACCAAGTAGCTTCTAAAATGAAGTGGACATTTTACATTGTTTATATTTCTGTTTATGGGCAAATAAGCCTTTCCTAAAAACCTGCACAGAAGTCTGTAAAACATGTTCCTAGGGAGAGAAAGAGAGAGATACCGACTGAGCTCAAGGAAGAACTGGGAGTCAAGATGAAGATGTGAAGGCTAGAAATCCCAGCCCTTGCTTGCCAAAGTATACCTAGGTTGAGATTAGCAGAACCAGGGGATTCTCTGTCTTAATAAGGGTAATCCAACTCCTTATATCCCAGATGAGATTGGAAATGCTGAAATATCTGGAAGAAAAAAAGAACAGAGTCCATCTCTAAATAACCAGCAATAGCTTTAGTTCAGTAAATAAACTAAAAGATGAGCGGTCCCAGCAATCCAGGTATAACAAGGCAAATAAGAATAAAAGAATAAAACTTAATGGAATATCTTCTCCTTACTGTGGAGTATGGAGAGAGAAACTGGTAACGTGGACAGGCCCAGTGTGAATGCTAAGGAAGAGAGAACAGGCTAGAAGGACAGTCTCTGACGTTACATTTCCCTTCCAACCCAGATTGCTTTTAGCGTCTCAAAGAAAAGAGGAGTTGTACATAGGAAGAAAAGTGCTTTATTTCTTTATAATGAGACAGCAGTCAGGAGACCTATCATCTAGTCCAGCTCTGTCTCTTCCTGGCTGTGTGGCATTGGATATTTCACTAAACCTCTCACGACTCCAGTTATCTGGTATGTAAAGTAAGAGCCTTGGTTTAATTGTGTATACAATGCAATTGGGTAAAAAATCTTGAAGCTCCCTAAATATTATAAAATACATTATATGATATTATAACTGCTTTAGTATTCTGTGATTCAATGATTCCACGTACCCAAGAAATAATTTCCAGACAACGAAGATCCAGCTAAGGAGAGTATGTACATGTGTCTGCATGCCCAGAGGAGGGAGGAGGGGAACAGCAAAGGAAAGAAATAATTCATTATGAGTGCACAGAAAACCAACAAGAAGAAAATAGATGGTTTAAAAATAAATTGATGTCTAGTTGCTTTGATTTACTCTAAACAAGCCTGCAACAGGGATGGGTTGCAGCCCGAAAAGTCTGTCTTGAAAGCTCACTCAGATTTTCAACCACAAATCCTGCCTCAAAGTCATGCAAAGAAAATTCTCTTGTGAGTCTTTAAATCTCCATCAGCTGATACATGAAATCAAGGGTTAGATGAGCTACATGGTGGGGAATAAACCAACAGGACCCTATTTCTTTACCATTTACATGCCTTTTAATTGCACTTAGAGTGTAATAGGCAACTTGCTTTTCATACTCAGAAGATGGGTTGCCAAACATTTTCAGCAAAAAGCCAAACAGTAAATATTTTAGGCTTTGCAGGTCACACACTGCCTCTGTCACATATTCTTCTTTATTTTTTTGGTTTTATAATACTTTAAAAATCTGAGTACAAAAATAGGCAGTAAGCTGGATTTGACCTGCTGGCCGTAGTTTGCTGACCACTGCTCTAGAACAATTCTAAGCAATCAGGAAGTAGTGACAGGGAGAGCTCAAATCTACCAGGTAAGTGGCCAAAGTTAACTGGGCTCGGAACGGGTAAATCCAAAAGAAGGATGGAAGAATATATAAGCTAGGCAGTATACTGAGGCCCTTGGAGAACAGCCACACCATTTCTTCAAAGTATTAGTATTGATATTTATAGCTATGATTTGAACTCAAGCAGACTGACTCCAGACCCTGTAATCCCATCCACTGTGCATATTCTGGAATAGCATCTTGTGAGTGGCTTTATAGTGGCATCTCACATTTTAGATAAACAGGAGGTTTCTTACACTTTCTGTAAATCAACTCCTATTTTCTCACTGATTTACATGAAAATTTCAGATAGACCGTCAATATGTACTTGTTCTTAACAAATTGGTCTTAAGCTTCACTGCTTCCTTCCTTGTTTCCCCCAATCTTCTCTGCCAAGTACTTAATGATGTATAAACAAACACAAACACGATAGGCAACCCAATATTTACAGGACTCCTCCAGGAAATTTTTAATAGGCTGAAAGGTCCTTTCCAAAAGTGAGTGATTCCTCAACAGAAGCGACTAGAAAGTCCAGAAAGAAACCCAAATACATACGGGAATTTAGCATATGCTAAAAGTGGTATTTAAATCCATGGGGAATAGATAGTTGGATAAATAATGTTGAGATAACTAGGTAGAAATTCAGAAAAAAAGTAGAGTCCACAACTCACACTAGACCCAAATAAATTCCAGATAGATCAGAGTTTTAACATGAATAATAAAACCATTAAAAAGACTAGAAGAAAAAGTGAAATAATTTTTTAAATAATCTTGGAGTGGAGAGAAGTCCTTTCTAAGTATGATACAAAACCAGAAGCCAAGAAAGAAAAGTCCAATACAGTTGACTACATAAAAATAAACATTCCTTCATGGCAAAAACTTTGATAAGGTTAAAAAAATTGACAAACTGAGAAAATATTTGCAATTTTCATCACTGAATAGGGGCTTTCTTAATATAAGATGATCTCCTATAAACCAATTTTAAAAAACCAACAACCAAATAGAAAATGGTCAAAGGATAATAGGTAGATTATTTATAAAAAAATAAATGCCAAATTAAACATCTGATAGTTGCTCAACTTCATCCATAATAAGAAAAATGCAAATTAAAACCTCATTGAGATATTATTTTCCACCCATCAGACTAGTGCTGATGAAAAAGTTTGCTAACACACTGTGCTGGTGAGGATGTGGGGAAACAGTCACTCTCATAAATTGTTGAAGGGAGTGTAATTGGCACAACCTGTATGGAGAGTAGCTAGGCCATATCTATCAAATTTGAAACGCACTTACTTGTGGAGTTAGAAATTCCACTTTTAGAAATGTATTCTATAGATACGTTCATGTATAATAAATGACAAATGTATAAAGATGTTAATTGGAGTATTTTTGTAGTAGCTACAGATTAGAAATATTTTAAATGTTTATCAATAGGAAGCTTGTTTATAAATTATGGTAAGTCCAAACATTGGACATCTATATGTTACTGGTAGAAAATGCTCTCCAAAATATATACTTAAGTGAAAAAGCAAGGAACCTAACAGTGTTTATAATATATATTACACTACCATTTTTTTAATAACTGGGGAAAAAAAATTACATATGTATGTATGTGAAAGCAAGCAGAGTATAATGGTTAAGAGCGTGGACTCTGAAGTCAATCAGCTTTGATTTGAATCTTGGCTCTACCACTTAATAACTATGTGATTCTGTGCCTCAGTCTCCACATGCGTAAGATGGGAATAATATCTTGAGGATTAAATTAGTTAATGTTTGTAACAGTCTTAGAATAGTGCCTAACATATGGTAAGTACTATTTAAGCATTTGTTAAATAAATATGCAGAGAATATACTTGGGAGTTTACATAAGAAGTTGCATCTGGCTAAAGGATAAGAATGAAAGGAAACTTACTTTTATACCTTTTGAATATTGTACCAAATGCTTAAATAATACTTATTTTTAAAAATTAAATGATTTTTGAGTATAAATGATTTCTATTCTCCAGCATCTTAGATTACCTGACCTCATCTCCTCCCCACCTATTCTCTACTTGGGCCCATAATTTCCACTTTCCATGCCTTCTGCTATTGCTTCTTATTAATTTTAGTATCCCTTTCCTTTCCATCACCTCAGTCCCCTCATTTGTCTCAAACTTTCTATACTCATTCGTGATTTCACTACCTTCTTCCTGCTGTTGACTCCTCAGTTCACCTTTCACTAAAATGCCAGCATCACATCCTCAAAGTTTCAAATCTAGATATCCCATCACCTCAAGCTCAATGTTTCAAAGTGAGCACGTCATCCCCCTCTCATCTCAACCTCCCTACTTTTTATTTCCCAAACCAGAAACTGGATTCTTTCCTTTGACTCTTGCCTCTACTTCATCTCCTATACCCACTAACTCCGTCAATTTATCCTTTCACATCTCTCCCTTACCATTTGCTATTGCAGGCATATTTCCCTAGGCCAATGTGAATATCACATGCACAGTTTGTTAAAATGTAGATACTGAATCAGTATGTATGGTAGCCAGCCTACAAAATGGCCTCTAATGTTCCCCATCTCCAAGTATTCACTTCCTGTGTAGTATTGTCCTAAATTGTATCAGGGCTGGTCTGCATGACCAAGAAAATAGGATAGCAGTAATGGTATATCATGGCTCAGATTAGATTATACAAGACAGTGTGGCTTTTGTCTTGGTTGCTCTCCCTCTCTCTTTTTCTCTCTCTTGGATCACTCATTCTAGGGAAAGCCAGCTATCATGTTGAGTTACAAATTGAAATATCCCACCAACAGCTAATGAAAACTGAAGCCTCCTGCCAACAGCCACAGTGAGCTTGGAAGCAGGCCTTTCAGCCCCAGTCAAGCCTTCAGATGACTACCACTCCAGCCAAAATCTTGACTGCAACATCATGAAAGGCCCCAAGCCAGAACCACCCAGCTAAGCTACTCCTAGATTCTTGACCATAAAAATGTGAGAAAAGTGTTTGTCATTTTAAACTGCTGAGTTTTGAGGTACTTTGTTATGCAGCATTATGCAGCAGTAGAAAACTTATACAGTAAGTCTGGGGTAAGACATGGAAAATTCTGCATTTCTAACAAGCTCCCAGGGAACACTAACAGTTGATGCTGCAGGACCTTGCTTTAGTAGCAGGCCCTATACCATTAAAACAGCCTCTCGCCTAATCCTTATCTCAATTATCTCTCTGCTACAATCTCATTACATATCTGTTTTCCAGCGTACAATGGTTCCCTATTACCTACATGTAAAATTAAAGTCCTCAGCCTATTATCAAAAAGACAAGAGATAACAAGTGTTAGTGAGGATGTGGAGAAAAGGGAACCCTTATACACCATTGGTGGGAATGTAAAATGTTACAGCCACTATGGAAAAGAGTTCCTCAAAAAATTAAAAACCGGGGCAGGCCCCATGGCTGAATGGTTAAGTTCACACACTCCACTTCAGTGGCCCAAGGTTTCACTGGTTCGGATCCTACGCATGACATGGCACCGCTCATCAGGCCATGCTGAGGCGGTGTCCCACGTACCACAAGCAGAAAGACCTACAATTGGAATATACAACTATGTACTGGAGGGCTTCGGGGAGAAAGAAAAGAAAAAAAAAAAAAAGATTGGCTCAGATGTTAGCTCAGGTGCCAATCTTTAAAAAAAAAACATGTTGGTTAAAAAAAATTAAAAACAGAACTACCATACGATCCAGCAATCCCACTCCTGGGTATATATCCAAAGGAATTGAAATCAGTATCTTGAAGAGATATTGGTAACCCCATGTTCACTGCACCATTATTCACAATAGCCAGGATATGGAAACAACCTAAATGTCCTTTATTGGCTGAAGGGATGAAGAAAATATGATTATATATATATATATATAATTAATTAAAATATATAAATATAAATAAAATCTAGCTAGCTAGCTATAATGGAATATTATTCAGCTGTAAAAAGAAGGAAATTCTGACTTTTGCAACAACATGGATAAATCTGGAGGGCATTATGCTAAGTGAAATAAGCCAGACAGAGAAAGACAAATACTGTGTGATCTCACTTATATATGGAATCGAAAATTTTTTAAATAAAAGTATGGTTCATAGAAACAGAGAATAGAATGATGATTGCCTGGAGCTGGGGGAGAGGGAACGGGTGATATAGTTGAAGGGCGCAAATTTTCAGTTGTAAGAAGAGGAAGTTCTGAGGCTCTGACGCAGAGCGTGGTGACTGTAGTTAGTAATACGGTGTTGCATACTTGAAAGTTGCTGAGAGTAGATCTTAAGCATTCTTACTACAAAAAAAAAAGAATTAACTTTGTTAGTTATGTAAGGTGAAGGGATGTGTTAATTATCTTGATGTTGGAAGTAATTCTACAATGCATACGTATATCAAATCATCACATTGTACACTTTAAGTATATACAACTGTATTTGTCAATATTCCTCAATAAACGTAAAAAAAAGTCCCAGCCTGTCTGTCAAGATCCTTAGAATCTGGCCATATTTATGCTCTATAGTCATATTTCCCACTGCTCCCCACCAGGCACTTTCTGTTCCTGTCAACCTGATCTCCTCATCATCTTCTGCACACATCACATTTATTCCTGCTCCTTTGCTTTCTATTAGCAGTGTCTCTCATTGTTCCCTACCACCACCAATATATGTATGACTGGAACACCTTCTATCCTCCTCTGCTATTCAAACTCAACCATCAAGGCCTAACTCAGGTCCCATTTTCCCCACAAAACTTTCCCCACTTCACTATTATCTAATAGTTTTATGAGCTAGGATTTATAATATTATTTGACTATTTATTAAATAAATAATCTCAACTTCCAAGCTAGATTTTAAGCAACTTAAGGTCAAAAATAGTACATAAGTCTTAGTAGCTCCAGGGCATCTGGCATAGGACTGGACACATAAAAAGTAAGTAGGTGTCAATTGACTAAATTTGCTTGTCATTCAATGTGGCTGCATGCCTACAAGCCCTGCCAAAATTTACTCCCGGGTTTTATAGCAACAAAGAGAATGCGGGCAAAATCCACCCCCCTCTACCCTATATCCTTCCTCTATACCAAATTATTGTCTCATTTATTCATTCCACATCACTGGCAGGTAAGAAGGTAACATATTGAGAGAACAACTTTTATTATGGGCAGCAATCAAAGGGGAAATAATGTCACAGTTAATCCAAAAGCCTTTTCATTTTGGATTTGAAATCCCTTCTATGATCAGGAAGGCAGATGTGCTGTGAACTCACTAGGGTTTCCCCGAACAGTATTGAAATCATCCACAAGAACACAATGAGAAGGGAGCCGCGGGGGTAGACCTGAGAATGCAGGGGCTGATGAAAGAAGACTATCTGAGAAAGATAAATACACCATAGTTAACCCGCAAGAAAGGTAATGACAACAACTAGTAATATAGAAGTGGAGACAGAGGGAGGGATGGAGGGAGGGGCAGAGAGAGAGAGACGACCCTGAGGCCTTGCATATTCCACACACCAGACCATAAAGACCATTTTACAAAAAGATAACATGCACTACTTTTTGAGTGTTTACTGTCAGCCATTGTGCTAAGCTCTTTGCACAAATCAACTCATGTTAATCCATACAATAATCCTCTAAGATAGATGCTGCCATGGGTAGTCCCATTTCCCCAGCAAGGAAGCCAAGGCTCAGAAAGTTTACATGATTTCCCCAATACTGCACAGCTAGGAGTTGTTTGAGCTGGGATTTGAACCCAGTACTATCTGAAGCCGAAAACTATATTCTTAATCTCTGCACTCTAGATCTGGCCCTTATCCTGATTTTACTAGACTTTGCATGGAAAGATCTATAGCAAATTCAGGAAATTTTGGAAGCAGGAAAAAGTTACTATTCAGTGCTCATCCACACCCAGACTCCTGGTAACCTCCTGCCCCGTGACTTCCTTATGGCTACCCAGGCCACCACATCAGGCTGGGAAGAAATCCCAGCCTTATTCTTCCAAGGAAGTATACTCATTCTATATTTCAGGCCCTTAATTCCACAGCCTGTGGGGTGGCAATGAATGTAATGAAATAATCAAATCCTGTTACCAGGTAACTAATGGGTTACCCCTCCCAGGTAATATAAAGCATTAGCTCCATTAAAACAGAAAATCCCTAAAGAGGAAATCTAATAACAAGAATTTGGGCTCCTTGGCAGGCCCGCGGGGAAGAAGGCTTGGAGCCAAAAGACCTTTTCGTGCCTCTCCTATCATGCCGATTCTTCCTTCTGGGTTTGATGTGTGCCTTCAACACATCATTGCATGCGCTTTTCTTATTTAACAACCAGCAGTAGAACAAAATGCAGCTTCTTTAAAAAAATTCTAATGAAGTTTCCAATTCTCAATTAAAAGAAACATCTTTCCATCCATCTATTTATCCCTGCCAAGTGTTTGTGTTTTGAAGCTGGAAGTTTCATTATCTGAAATTTGCAGGCAATTACTAGGTCTAGTAACTTCCAGGATGTGAGCATTTTTTCCAACAGTCTACAGTGAAAAGTGGTTTTGAGTAAGTGTGTGTGTGCTTTAAGGAGAGGGCCCGCTTAGAAAAGAAAGGCGTGAGTGGAGGAAAGGGTAATGGGAACCATATTGGGCCATTTATTTTCTTATTTGACATTGGGAGCTCCAAAAGTATTAATGAGCAGCGCTCCATGTTTCAAGGGAAGTTTTTGGATTTATTATAGCTTGAAACAACCACTCATCCTCATTTTGGCAGAAAGGCAAACCAAAACTTGTCATAGTTTATGATGCTTGTTAACAAAGAACATCAAAAATTAATGCTCATTAGGGTGCTCATTAATATGCACGGTGCTCACCAGTTTGAATTAATTAAGTGAAGCACCACTTTAGGATAGTATTGTGGCCCAGCAGAGAGGGGAGGCTGTTCAGGTCTGAAGGCTGCTCCCTTGGGACAGCATTAGCTGCATCACAGGGAGGGGCATCTGTCAACCTCTTCCGGAAACTGTTCCTGGTGGAAAACAAGAAGCTCTTAGAGAGCAAGTGGCTGTGGCACTGCTGGGATGTCTGATTCCACACTCCGGTTTTCCTGTTCCACATCGTTATTTGGTGAAATGAATTGAATTGGGGTCAGTGGTACAATCAGATCTTAGCCAAGAAAAAAGACCCCTAAATAGAGAAGGAAGCTCAAGAGCTCAAGCTCAAAACAAAAGATTGGGGAGGGTGGAGGCGGAGAATAGTAAGAGAAGGTGACATAAAATGAGAAAGCAAATAAAAAGAAGTAGGGAACAAGGGATAAACAAGAGTGAGACAGAGATCCAGATACTGTCATATTCCAAAGCAGAAGACACACAGGTGGAGCATTACTATTTGTGTGAAGATTTATTAAGTTTTTTCTTTGTCAATTTGAGGTTTTTTGAAACTGTTCGAAAAGTGTTTAGGGGTATTTCAAAGTCACTGATTCCAGTGGGCCATTGTAGATAAAAATACTTGAGATCTGGAATTTGTAGTCAGTGCTTTTTTAGAGAATCTTGAACTTGAAACAAAGGCAGAGAGCAATGGAGAAAATGAGAGTGAGACAGGGGGAATTTGAATCCCAGCTCTGCTACTTAGTGTGTAAATGAGTGACCCTGGAGAAGCCACTTCATCTTGCTGAGCCTCAATTTCCTCATCTGCAAACTATGAGGGTGAACTAAACGAAATTGCTATTTCATTTTTGTAAGTCCAATTGTTCGGATATTGGCAATTTCATATGGTTCAACCTAATAAAAAGATTAAACATAATATATTTTAAAAATTTTTTAAACTGTAAAATGCCAAACATACTTATGATCAGTCATAACTGTTGCAACTTCAAAACTACACATATGTATAAGATTATGCTCCACTAGTAAGAGCTAAATCAGATCATACCGCTCTCGTGAACTTTGCCAAACGTCTTCCAGACTCAAAATTCAAGGTTAAGATAGCCACAGCCCAGGTCTATCACTACGAACCAATATTATTGACACTATTTAAGATAATTTTTAAATGTCCTGCCTTGCTACAATAGAAACTTAGAAAGTTATCGAAGTAATTTCCAAGTGGCTCCCAATGTGTGTGTGCATGCATGCGGGCACACATGCGCACACACATTCACACACTCACCCCTAAGCCATCCTCCTATCTCTCCCCAAATTGACCCAAAGCCTTATTGGAAAAAAATATAACAGATTTGTACAAGGAGAAATATCCATACTAGCATCACTTCAAAGTATCAATTATAGAAAGTCAAAGTACTACCTAGTAAAAAAGGCAGGCCAGCAAAGTAAGGAATTTTAGTAGAGATTAGTCAGGTTCTAGAAATCAGAGCAAGCAATGGGTCCGAGCCAAGTAGGCTAGGCAAGCTAGAGTCAGAGCTAAAGAGAACAGAGAAGGTGAGGGCAAGTAGTGGGTCAGAAGCCTCATACACAATCAATAAACCAAGAGGCCACGGATGCTTGAAGACAGAAAAAGACAGACACTGGGAGCTCTATAAAAGGAAGAAATGCAGAGGAAGACAAGTGACCAAATGTCCAGAAACCACGAGATGTAATATAGGACAAAGTATAATTCAAACAAAATAGAAATGCCAGTTTGGAGGAGGATCTGATTTAATGGGGCAAAATGCTGCCTTGTCTTTCATCTCAGGAGATTGTTATGCTTCCTGTGAAGCCAGGAATCAATTCTGGCATTGCCAGACTGGGACTTACAGGGAGATTTTTAGAATACATGGCTGGAGTGAAGAATAAGAGGGTTAAACAAAAGACCATTTCTGATGAAGGAAAGGAGGTTATTGGCGGGCAAGAGGGCTCTGTATGTAGTGAAAAGAAAGCAGCTTGCATTAAAGGAAATACACAGAAAGCCTGAACATACACATACACCTCTGCCAATCAAGCTGTGAAGATTCAGAATCTCTCTGTGGAGTAGAATATGATATTGTATTAGAATAATTTACCGTTCAACCCAGATAAGAGACGTATGGCATATTGTACTGGGCACACATCTTTAATGGAGATAATGCCGCCTCCTTTGATAGATGCATTGTATTGTGTCTGTCCAGCAGGCAATCTAGGCATTTTTTATTCCTTCCTAAGTCTGAGCTTCATTCTCAAACAAACTGACAGTAGGGAATTTCAGTAATGACTTGACACCCTGCTTTAGCCCTTTCTTGCTCTGAAAATATTTCCTTTTGGGGCTCTTTTTTCAGAGACATTTTAGTCTGAATTTACATGTGTTGGATTTCATCGTTTCTTTACTCATTGTCGCACTTCAAGATGTAGCATTCTCCAAACTTGGGATTTTGCTCACTGCATCGTCTTCCAGCTCATTAATGTAAATAATAAAGAGCCTGGTTTCTGATGCCATTCCCTTTCAGAGCCATATTAATAATTCATTTCTAGCTTGACAAAGTCCTTTCGGCAGCTGCTTTGTTCAAGGCTTTGCTCCTCACAGCGGCGATAGGTCAGTTGTCTTATGGTGAAATTGAACCGGAGGGCCTGAGAAGGACATTTGTATTCCCCACATGTGACCATGGGGGATTAATGGTGTGGGGGAAATGCACCGAGCCCACTTCTAAATCTGCCTCTGGAGATTTAGCCTCTTGTTTCCGTGTTCTTTCCAAATCTGTTCTTTTTAGCATTAATTAGGAAGACAACGAGCTCAGTGCCAAAGTGTAGGAGCTGAATCCCCAGTTACACACAGGAAATGAAAAGCCTGTTTGTCAGTCAAGATATCTTCTCTTTCTCTAGGAACAGAGAATGTAATGGTCTAGTGAGGTCAGCTCAGCGTGCATGGGGCATGCAGTGGCTTATTTAGCATCCTGTCCATAGTAGGTGCTTAGATTTCTGCTGACTTGGTTATAGTATTTGGCTGGGAAAATTGTCCCAGGGACAAGGACTGAGGGGGTAATACCCACCAAAATTATCACCACCCCCCTTTTCCATCAGATAGTCCTCTGGAATATTTAGTGAGACATTTAAGTCTAATACAGAAAATTGAAGCTTTGAAGCACCACAGACAGGAGTGTGTAAGAGAGCCAGCTCTAGACTAAAAGCCATGGGCTATGTGACACCAGGTGAAAACACTCTGGAGAGACAGCAGTGACCCTTTGCCATGTGGTGCCAATGGAGGAAGCAGTCAGTCACCTATAAAACACAATATGAGGAAGAAGCAGGGTGGGAAAAAGCTAACTGGAGCTTCGATTGATCAGAGAGCAGCATCCAGTACCAAATTCTCCATAGGGAAACCAGGCCAGAGGAAGTAATCCTGCCCTAGGAAAGCAAGGTGCACTGACTCTGAATAGAAAACTGAAAACCGGTTTAAGATGGTCATCCATGGCTTCTCAGTCAGCCCGTATCATTCTTTGTTCCCTGGGTGAATGAGAGTCCACCTATTTCATATCCAGCCTATACCACCTCTGAGTATACCATAAAATAAAATAAAATAACAAGAGATGAGACTGAAAATATGAATCACTGCAATCAAATTCCTACAAACTAGCAGAAAGAGGTGAAAGCGCTGTTCCTTGAATGATGCGTGTCTAGGGAGCATAGGTGCTAGGGGATCTAGCCCTTTAACAAGACCCTCATTTTGACACCCTCATTCCCCCAACAATCTCATCAGGACCTCTTGCACCCCTTCCCTCCAGAACATTCAGAGTCCTGCTCTCTACTAGGTGGAAGGGATAATAATATGATTAGGTAAACAAATATCTGCCAGAATGAGTTACACACCCCCCAGATAAATGTAACATCCTATGCTATGAGAGGCAGCAGAGTATAATGGTTAAGAGCATGGACTCTGGAGCCAGACTGTCTAGGTGTGCAGTCCTGGCTCTACCATTCACTCGCTGTGTGTTCTTGGGCCACTCTCTCTCTATTTCCTCATCTGTAAAATGAGGATACTAAAAGTAGTACCTACCTCATAGGGTTATTACAAGGAATAAATGTGTTAATATCTATAAGGCCCTTACATAGTGTCTACCATATAGTAAGTGCTACGGAAGTATTTGTTAAATAAACTTGGTTTATTACAATTGCTTTAGAAAGTTCTTAAAGGAGTGATCTGTAATTATGAGGTTTAAGGCACTGCAGGAAAAGTATGTTTTGGAGCACTTCTCACAGCATATTACATGGATAACCATCTACCACTAACAAGGCCCTAAGACCCTTAGAAATATATTTATCCTTGGGCTGGCCCTGTGGCCGAGTGGTTAAGTTCACGCGCTTGGCTTCAGTGGCCTGGTGTTTTGGCAGTTCGGATCCTGGGCATGGGGATGGCACCGCTCATCAGGCCATGCTGAGGCGGCGTCCCACATAGCACAACCAGAGGCACTCACAACTAGAACATACAACTATATACTGGGGGCCTTTGGGGAGAAGGGAATAAAAGGGGAATATTGGCAACAGATGTTAGCTCAGGGATAATCTTTTAAAAAAAATTAGTGTTGGGTAGCACCATTTAAAAACAAAGAAATCTATTTATCCAGATGGATTGACTGCCCATGACTCTCTACTTTCAATGATCCTTTTGCCATTCAGTTAAAACATCCAGGACACAAGCTAAAAAGCAAACGCTATGGGTTTCTATGTCTCTGCATCTCCAGACCTTTGCCTTCTGTCTGCCTTTGCAAAATGCTTTCAGCTAAACGCAAATCAGATTCAGCCCCATTAACAGCTTTGCAGACCACAGCTGAGGCTCATTGCTTGGCAACCCTCACCCTCCCACTCACTTTCCTGTTTCCTGCTGAATCAACTCATGCTCCAGCCCAGGTGTTTAAGGATGTGTCAGTAGGTCACTAACATGGGTCAATTGCTCACAGTCTGTAGGGCTGTAGAGGAAGAGAGAATGTACGTGAACTAGAGGCCAATCCTCATTTGTATAAAGTGGCCAGTCCAACAAGAAACAAAACCCAATCCTATATGAAAAGATTTCGCTTCATACATAATAAGGCTCCCAGTGGGCAGCCCAACACCTAATGGATAGCTGTAAGAAAGCTAGTGCTTCATTGTGACCTGAGCAAAGACCAGAGAATGATGAAATTGATGGGATTTTAATTCTTCTGGTTTAGTACTAAGTTGAAGAATCTTATGAGAAGCAGGAAGCTGGTGGTGCACACTAAGAACCAGAGCTTTGGAAGTATTTTACATCCACTCCTTGACAAAAACAAATGACTGGCAGAAATGGGCACAAAACTGCATTATTCACATTTCGAAGACCCTCACTTGGCAAGCATTTTGAATATAAGTCTTAGAACCAGGTCTAACCTGAAACAAATCTGAGACATCCTTTTTCATCTTTACTTTGTTTCCATCCTTTTGTCTCTCCTATTCCCAGTACCCACATATTGACTCCTGGCTTTCTAAGAGTCCTGTCCCCCCAAATTTGTCACCTCAAAGAAACCCGACTTTTCACATCACTGACCCATACGTTGGCAATGTATTCCCCTACCGCCCTCCAATTCACTCTCCTGACCTAACCTATATCCTATTCTTTTGTAATCTGTGTCCTAAAGCACTAGCAGTTTAATGAACAAAACTGTATTGAGGTAGCAAAGGCTGAAAATGAATTAGTGTGTTATCCTTATTTGGTATGGCAGAGACTGTTAGCTGTCCTCCAAAATCTATTCTCCCATTTTTTTCCTGGTACCATGACTAGACTACATTCCCTATCCTCTCTTACAATTAGATGTGATGGTGTGATTGAATTCTGACCGATGACATTTGAGAATAAGTTCTAGGCACCACCCCCAAGCCAAATCCTTTAAGAAAAGAGCTTTGTTCTCCAGGCTCATTCTTTTCTTCCATCAGCTGGATGTAGATGCCAATGAAGCCTTAGGGAATTGAGGAGCCACAAGATGGGGAAAACTGGAATCTCTAAATGACTCTGGGGAGGGGTACCATCTTGCTGACCTGAAAACTCACACAGGACCGCTATATGAGAAAGAAATAAACTATTGTGTTGAGACATTACATATTTGGATTTACTTGTTAACACAAACTAGCCTAGCCTACTCTTACTGACACCTGGAATATATGCATTTTCACAGATGTCTGCTATAGACACAATCCCCTATCTCACAGGGCTAAATCTCTAATAGCAATAAATTTCAGGTATCACTGATGGAGATTTTGGGGATAGAGCTTTTTGCAGTCCCCATCACATCATCTACAGAGACAAACCATAGATGGATTCAGCCACAGAGTATAATGGGAGAGGAAACTGCACCAAGCAAAGACCCATCAACTAGGATATGTGCTGAGGGAACCTGACCAGAATGCAGAGACTGGCCTCAACCGGGACAGTTGCGATTTCCAGAGCAGTGTCCATAGCTTCGGATAATGGTCAGAAGGAGAAGATCCAACCCAGCAACAAGACATTCTAGACAGCTTCCAACCCAGAAGTCAAGCATAGTGTCCATCATCATCATGACCTGTCTATGTCTTGCCAGTTGGTGGGATATCAAGGAATGGTCAGGGGCAGAGTCTAGGGAGAGATGATTGGCAGGAGGCAGGCAAGGTTCAGGGTGGGGACACAGCCCTACAGGGAGACAAGGCAGAATTACTGGATAAACTGTTAAGCGGGTGATTAAAGCAAAAGTCACCTAGAAAGGGGGGCCGGGGAGCACTACAATTCAGGAGTGGAATGAGTGCATAAAGCTCCCTTCTGGCTCAGTGTTTCAAGCCCTATTAAAGAGGTTTGAAGTTGCTGGTATATTTTCTGGCGTTTTGATTTAAGAATAGGCTAGGGAGTGGTCTGGGCTGTAAGTGGAGCCCTTCTATAGAGTACCAAGGCACTAGGGAAGGCAAAGGCAGGGGAAATGTGGGCGGAACCGCCAATTTAAAAATCCAGGTTCCAGCTAATGTCAGTGCTGGCCAACAAATCTCTATATTCATCAGAAAGCCATGGCTCATGTCAAATCATAGGCGAACAATTAAAAATGCATAACATCGTCTTCATTAAGTTGGTACCATTAAAGACCAGAACTATTAGCACATTTAAGCATGCATGACCAGTACCTCTCTTACTGGTTAGTGAGCAAATCCTCTTTGTCCTTGCAAGATTCCACATTAGCCAGATTCAAAGAATTATCCAACTAATATTGGCCATAGCCAGAGTTGGGACATCATCTGTAGAAATTGCTAAAAAATAGGCTTTCAGTCTCATTTTGCAATAGTGATCATTTCTGACATTGGATTGTTTGTTGTACATTTATTATCTGTCTCTCTCTGAGCCCTTTCACTGCAGCTAAAGTACTCCCTCTGATGGTCTCTAGGTTTCACTCACAGCTAACAACAGGGCATTGTTCTGTTGGATTTTTCCTCACAATGTTTCTAACAACCCCCAAAGCCAGAACCCTGACAGCACTTAGTTCAAGCTTTGATTTAGCTCTTTTGGTCCTTTTTTTGCAAAGGAAAAAAAAAAGAAACTGGTATGCTCTGTATTGTAAGTTAGAATACACACACGTACAAATATACAATATACATATAACATATGCATAATTTAGAAACTTGGCTCTCTCTGATTCTAAAAGATTTTACTTACAGAACACTTTGCAAAATTCAAACCAATTTTAAAATGCTGTCTTTCCAACCTGGAATTGGGTAACATCAGTGGTGCCTTACAGAGGAAGGGGAATTACAGTGTCCAATCACTGTCATAAGGAAGCTCGCTGCACAGTGTGATGTGGACAGTAAAAGGCCAGCCCCACCATACAAAGCCCTCCAATTCCAACCATTCATGTCAAAGAGGTTGTGAGAGCCAAGAAAAGAACCTACAGACATTAGCTCTTAAGCAGCCAGGTTTGTAAAGCCCCTGTGACCTCCTCCGCCACCCTTCCCCGCTGATCAGGACTTACTTGTCTTTCCTGTACTCCGCGCATTGTTTCTACTTTACCCCAAAGCCTGCAGTTACTGTCCCATCCCTAAGATGAGCCCCATAGCCTCTTCCTGCTTTGTTCCATAACCATAATTCACTTCACCACAGAAAATCAGTAACAAGAACCAGTGCCCTCCCTTCTGAACATCACAGCAATGCTATCAGTTTAAAATCACAGTTTTCAAACACCAGTTTACAAAATAGTGCTGGGTTGTGATGAAGTCTCACTGATTTTTTTACAAAATTTAAAAAATAAGATAGGTGTAATGAGAGTTTGCCATAAAGCTAACACGTTAATTAGAAGGACTGTCCTTTATTCTGTGATCATATCCTTCCTACTTTCATTGTGGGGGAGGGGGCATTAAAGTTCTCTTATTTTGTGAAACTATGGTGATAGTAGTTGGTGTTTGAGATTCAGCTCGTTTTTGTTTTTGTTTTTTGACTTTGCAGAAATAAAAATAAACTACCTGGGAGAGGTAAGGGATAAAGACATTAACCAGTTTGTCAAATTAGCTCCTTTAAACATACCAGGAATGAGATTAGAAGTGGGGTGGAAAGTAGAATGGATCTGTTTCCATGGGAGGAGGAAACAGAGAGGGCCAAGAAGGGCAGACTTAGCTTAACCACCACAGGTGAGGCGTTTTTTGAGAACTGCGCCCTAGAAGGCAGTGAAAGGAGAAAGAGGACCTGCAGAAGACGACCTGGGGTATACTGAAGATAAACTTTTTGATTTTATATTGAAGCCCAACTCCAACTGCAGCCCTCTCATTTCCCTAATTACAGTGACTCTCAAAACTGCACGTTGGGATACATTGCATTGACATCATTTGGAAATAAGACTCAAATTTTATTCTGATAGCAATTAAATTCCCAATTACCTGGAAGGCAAACACAGTTATGCAAATTATAGATGCAGGCTGACTAATATTAGAACTCAAATGCTTATCACTTCAGAACTAGGCATTTTGTATCTCCTTTCCTTTTTTAAAGGCTGCAGTGAAATTTAGTTTAACTGGACTTTGTGAGTTACAGGACTAAACTCCATTAATTTTCTGAATATAAAATGTTAGTTTAGCTTATCTGAAAATTGATCTTCTCCCAAGACTATCCCCCTTAATCTTTTTCTCCCTCTACTTCTTCATAAATGTATTATCTAATTCAGTCACTATATTATTTATCATCTATTATTATTTATTAATTCACTAACACTATCATATAATTCAGCAATAGAATTTTTGCCATAATGCTTTTCAGTACATTTGCATACTGAATAAAACCATATTGATTCTTAAGGATTTTTATGCTCTAGGAATGCTAGCTGCAGACAAATTTGCAAACAAATTTTTATTTGGTTTCCAAAGACATTATTTTGACATGATTTCAAATGACGCCAACAAATCAACCCAAGTTCTGCAACAAATGCCTTCTTAATGGGTTTTGCGCTATTTGTTTTAGTTGACACCATTTATTATAATTTAACAGCATTTCCTTCCTAGGAAAGTCCAAAATCAATAAAAAACGGTGACATATGTTTGTATTTATTTGGAAATACAAATGCAACCAAAGGGCTCTGTCAGTGTACGATTAATAGAGTACAAGATGTTGTGGTTTGGGGGCATCTGACTGTCTGTCTTGTAATAGGAATTTTGAAATAGCTTGGGATTTCTGCTCCTCGACTTTCAGGTTGGGATAGAATTTCACATTAACGATAAATCACCCTGGATACGTGCTTTTCTATTTCAATTTGCTGGAACGTAGCATCATTAGTTCATAAGGCGGGGAGTGGGACCACTTGTGGGATGAGGAAAACAACAAGCTGGTAATAAAATATTAAGACAAAGAAATAAACACATTTGAAATGTTATTACTGAGAGAGGTGCTGAAGCTGACATACCTGTCTTTTCTTCCAACCATCATGATGCACAGGCAGGCAATGGAAATCCCAAAGCCCAAGACTGGGCACAGAGGTTCAGCATCAAGTTCTCCTCACAACAACCCTCTGGCCTTTTTAGATAAATTCTTCTTTATATTGACAGTAGGGAAATATGATTAAGAATTCCCAGGAGAAAAAATACCCTGCGCTGGGCCTGACTGCCAACCCTTTCACAAACTCATTTTCAGGATCTGCCTGTCCGTTGACCCAGGTTCAGTCCCTTGGTTCTCTTCTTGCAGCCCAGGTACAAATGAAATTCTATCATAGAATTATAACATCTCATGGTTAGAAGGATCTTAAAAGTCATCTAGTTCAGTGGCTCCCAAAGGCTAGTCCAGAGACTAGTGCCAAAACCTAATGAAATTTTGCAGGCCTTTGAAAAATAAGGGCATTGTGGCAGAAAGCTAAATTTATTAAAGGACTTTGCTTCATTCTATTTTGGGGGTATGAAATGATGATTTTCAAAATGGTAGGGTTTTTTTCCTTAGTGTCCTCATTAGAGGGTCAACCTTCATTTCTTGTCTCAGATCTCCATGGGAAGAGAGCTCCACTAGAATAACATTCCTGCCGCCCTTACCCTCATTTATTCCTCTCCGTGGGAGGAGGAGTGAATTATTTGATTTAATAAGTTTGAAGGAAGGAACTGAGCATCTTTAACTTGGCCCCTTCTGAGTTTCTCACTTTCTGGAGCCACCTTGTCCACAGACGTTCACATCCTGTGCCAAACAGGAAAGGGACTAACTCCTACAGAGAAGATCGATAGTTGTCCAGCTGGGACAATGACTGGGTGGGTAAGCCAAGCACTGTGCAGTATTAGCACACCCACTTGGCTGCAGATCTAAAACCACAATCTCCATTTCAGCTTTATCAGTGCTAACGGTGATATTTTATCCTCCAGCTAACGCCTGTACCTATATCTCAAGTAAGAGCTGATAGCTAACACTTATAGAACACTTATTATGAACAAGGCATGGTTCACATGCTTTACACTTGAGGTAGGAATTGCTATCCCGTTGTATAGATGAGGAAACAGGCACAGAAAGTTTAAGGAATTTTCCTAAGGTCACTCAGTTAGTAAGTGGCATAGTCTATGTTTGGACCCAGGGAGACTGGCTCCAATTTCCAATGGGTTTAAGACTTACACAGAGAAAAAAAATGTTATCCATTGCCAAAAAAGTGTTATCCCAAAAACCTTATCAGGCCTCACTTGGTAAAAAAATTAAAAGCTAGAAACCTATATCAATACTTCGATTTTTTTTTGAATCTTCACTAATTAGTCATACAGATCCAGTATTCTACCAACAACTGACTTAGTCCAAGCATTCATGCACTTCAGGAATCCCCTCTCCTTCTTCCTGCCCATTATTCACTCTACATCTGTGCACCTGAAGACATATAAGAATAAGAAACACTATCAAGACTGCCCTTTCTTCGGGCTGGCCTGGTGGCGAAGCAGTTAAGTGCACACATTCCACTTCGGAGGCCCAGGGTTCTCCAGTTTAGATCCCCGGTGCAGACATGGCACTGCTTGTCAAGCCATGCTGTGGTAGGCGTCCCACATATAAAGTAGAGGAAGATGGGCATGGATGTTAGCTCAGGGCCAGTCTTCCTCAGCAAAAAGAGGAGGATTGGCAGCAGATGTTAGCTCAGGGCTAATATTCCTCAAAAAAAAAAAAAAAAAGACTGCTGTTTCTTGTTAGGACAGCTCCAATTGGTGGAAAATTCTCCTTACATCAAGCTGAAATCTACTCATAGATTTGTCATAAGTAGCCACACAGAACGAATTTAACCCTTCATGGACAAAGCAGCCCTCCATAGACATTTCTTTCACCCCTAATTAAACATCCTGAGCTCCTTATGTCATGGCTTGGAGTCCCTTCATTGCACTAGTAATCCTTTTCTGAAAGGACTCTAGTCTGATTACATCCCTTAAAAGGATGGTTTCCAAAAGGAATCTAATACTCCAGGTAAAGTCTGGTCAGTACTGATTAGAGCAGGTCCATTTCCTTGCTAGTTTGGGATTCTACACTTCTAAAACTAGCCCTTCCTTCCCTTTTCCCCCAATTTAAATGAGTGATTTTGTGAGTAACTGAATCTTCTGGAAGCACATGGCCCAGGTCCCAGGAGTCCCATCTTAACCTTTATTTTCAAATCAAACGACAGTCCAGTTCACATGTGATAAGGAGTTCAGAGAAGTCACTTACACACACATATATGTCTGATACCACGTGATACTTAGCTCCTGACCCAGGTCTGCCACCAGTCCCTAATGGTTACTGATATTTGATGCTGTCCTGATCTGACAATTGGTCTTGTCATGCCCTTTGGTTTCCCTGAAAAGGGCTCTTGTTGAATACCAGGGGAGCTTGACAGTGCCCTAAGGCCTGACTGTCACAAGCATTTTCCCTATTCAATTTGCTTTGCTGTGTGCCTTTGGCTGCATCTATAAAACACCAAAACGTCCAACTTATTCTGTCAATGAATCAGGCAATTCAATGGGTAAAGATTAGTCAAATCAGTTGTTTATCAGCATGTAGAAATACATAGTAGTCCAACTGTAAAATACTTAATAACAATGTTAAAGTAAATTTATATATGACAGATCCTTAATGAATTGTGGAGTAATTAAGATGATCAAGGATTGTTCCTAAACTTTTAAGGTTGATGTCATGAAAAGCAAACGTATCCATCTTCCCACAAAATTTCTCTTGCTGCCAGAGTTGAAGGTGAAATCTTAAGCTATAGGGAAAACTGATATGACCCAATCTGGCAGGCCTTAAATTCTTATAAAAACATGAGAAGGGGACAAAATAATTCAGAGAAAGGATATGGAAATTCAGAATTCATAAACTAGTTCTATCATTAAGTACCTGTAAGACACCTTAAAAAAAAAAAGCCAGATTCATCCATGAATCGCAAACCATTTTCTGATCATTAATACATAAATTTACATTATACCATAAGGAAATAGGATAATGATAAATTATTATTTTAAATATAACAACCCAGAGGTTATGTAGCTTGTCTAAGGATAACGAATACGACAATTAGAAACTGAAACACATAAAAGAAATTCTCAGTCCTGTCTTTTGTCAATTTATACAGACCTGCATGGCCTTGGGTGCCTCAAAAATAAATCAGTAGCTTTTTACAGTTAAGTATTTGGCTTTTTTCTAACTAGTTTATAAATGAAACCATAAGCCACATGAAAGCATTTTGACAGTGCTGTTAAGAAGGAGGTGATAGAAACCCAACCTTTAAGTAAAATGATCCCTCGTTTTAAATAAATTCACTTTACCCGAGTTCTAATTTAGATAATTGATCAAGAAGGTCATTTAATTTGCTTTTTAAAGTATCTAAGAATGTAACATAAGGAATTTTCATGCTGGAGTACTTGTGTTAAAACATACTACTTGGTGGTGAGATATAACATCACATCTATACTTTCTAGATACTGTTTAGACCCATAGAAAGAGTGAAGATGTGTGCTCAGGAAGTCAACCAGCTTAGGATGAATCCTTTTCCTGAAGAAGGGTAAAAGGAAGAGTGGCCCTGTGGCAGAAGAGAGACCCCAAAGAAAACACCTCGCCTCAAAAATAGTTATGGCATCAATGTCATCTAAGAAATGTCTTCTTGACAGCTACATCTCTGAGTATTTGTAACACATTTCATTTGGCAAGGAGGTGGGGTGCATATGGGAATACATCACCAGTGTTCTAATGTGAGACAATAGTAAAATAGGACTTGTCTTACAGTCAACACAGTTGGAATACATCTATTTGCGAAGCAAAAGACACCTACCGATAGAATGTGAGATTAAAGAAATTTGCTGTCCCAGTGCCTTTTATGTACTGAATATGAGTTCCATTCCTTAAAGGAATGCTTAGTTTAAAGCCTCGAGAAAAAAATGATTGAAGAAATTTGGGGGCAGGAGGAGAGAATCAAAATAACAGCAATAGAAAGATGCTGAACCAAACTGAATTGAAAATATACATTTTAAGAATAATTATTTTACTCTCTCAATTTGTAATTTTCACGGCTGAGCTTGCTATGGAAATTGCGCCTTTGGTTCTGTTCCAAACTAATTGCCGTTTATTATATCCTGCAGCTATTCATCATGCTTATCAGTCATGTGTATCAGTCAATAGGCACTTTTGATTTCAGTACAAGTTATATGGGAATCAAAGTTTGGGATTACCCAAAGGTTTTCCCTTTCCCACCTGGACGCCACTTACCTACAGGCAGGACAGAGACTCAGTGAGGTCAATTGTCTCACCACAAGACCCTAAGGAAGACAACTTTGGCCCGAGGCCCTACCCATCCTGCTGCTCTGGCTCTACTCACTTTTTCCTTCAACTGCCTCTTGCTCCCTGCACTCCTTGAGCTTGTGCTTCTCCCAGTTTGCTCAGGGACCTCCCCTACCCTCCTAACCTAATCACATCAATAAGCCTTTCCTCTTGAGTGTTCCCTTCCCTTGGGGTATTGCTTTCTGGTTTTCAAGATGAACACATAATATCCTATGACAGAATCCCCTAGTTAGGGGGATTTAGCATAGTTATTAAGAGTTCCAGCTCCAGAGTCATACTGCATTAGATTCCATACTGCATTAGATTAGAGTGAACTGCATTAGATTCCGCTGAGGGATTTGTAGGCACACTACTTAATGACTCTGAGACTCAATATTCACATATCTAAATGGGGATAATAATACTTACATGACATGGTTGTTGGGAGGAATAACTTAAGAAAGTGCCCGATTCTCAGTTTTGTCTTGAGTATCTGAGTTGGAGGGCAAGGTAGTCAGTTTTGAGGATATACTTTATGGTGCCTATGAGTCATCAAGGTAATGCTGCCCCTGTGTCAGTTGAAACTATTGGTTTGGAGCTCAAAATAGAGAGGTCAGACCTGGAGATAAACACATAAAAGTCATCAGCCTATGCTGATGCTGCAGAAGTGGATGGGATTGCCCAAGGGCAAGGTTTAAAGCGAGGAGTGCAGACGGTTATTGTCAGGGCTCTGAAGAATGGCAACAATTAAGAGATGATCGGAGGAAGAGGACCCAACAGGAGACACTGAGGAATGGCCATAGAGAAGAAGAACTAGTAGGGGTAGGGTGTAAGTAACCAAGAGAGGAGAGAATTTTGAAAGTGGTTTAGTCAGCAGTGTCAAATACCACAGAAGTGTCGGCTGAGATGAGGAACGATATTAGTTTATTGAATGTGACACATAGGAGTCAGTGGCTTTTGCCAGTGTTGTTCCAGTGGAGTGATAGGGGGAGAAGCATAACTCTTAGACACACATTTTGGAAGACTACAAACCTATTTTAATGCAGCTAGAAACTGGTTTCTCAGTAGACTACTAGACTATGTTTCCAATAGAAGTGATTGACAAGTGCTAAGTAGACAGTCCCAGAGATGAGAGCCTGGCAGTCCAAATTGGCTACCTCCACAGAAAACATTTAGGAAGGGAGCTTTGTTTAAGCAGATTAAGCAACATCTAATGACTCCTGGAATGTTGCTTCTTACTATGTAAAAGGAGAAGCTGGTTTGTGTACAGTGTGGTTAATAATGAATTAAAACTTTAAGTCTCTTGCTGCATACACTGATTATAATATAGGATAGGATTAAATGAGCTTGTTTGTTTTAACCTAGATTTTAGCCCACCCAAAATAGGGAGGTCCATTATGTAAACTGCAGGCTGTCAATTTGGCATAAAGCAAGTAAAAAGTGCCTTTTCTTTAATTCACCTGAATCTATTAAATAAATAGGACTGCAAGCAACACAGCTGAATCTTATAGCCTGGAGCTCTTTTCCGCAAGCGTTTATTGAGCGAACTTATGCAGGAAGCTGGGCTAAGCCTGTTGAAATGAAGAAACCATGTCTTGTGAGAAGTAGCTGGAAGAATTGGAAATATTTAACTTGGAGATGAGCCGACTCAAAGGAACATGAGCACTTCTTCAAACATGTGACACATGAGAAAAAGGACAGAAAATTGTGACCCCAGAGCCATTCCAGGACCTATTGGTGGACTCTCGATAAATATAAATTTGCACTCAATAAAGAAAAGTTCCTATTAATAATAGCTGTCCAAAGATAGACAGGCCACCTCAAGAGTTAGTAAGTTCCCCACCATGGGAAGTACCCAAGCCAAAGTTAAAAGGCCATTTGTCCCAAATGCAATAAAAACAATATAGCTGGATAAGTTTGGATTATAGTCAGTTGTATGTAAGAGAAAGAAAGCAAACAAATCATAAAATAAAACAATGACCCAAATAAATATAGAGGTGTATTTCTTTTTCATGCAAAAGAAGTTTAGAAGTAGGCAGTCCAAAGGTGCAGGGTAATTCCATGATGTCATCCCAGACCTACCTTCCTATCATTTCGTTGTATCATCCTGTCTTCTACCCTCAAAGATTCCTCATGGTCCTTTGGAGTTACAACCATCATGTCCTCAGTGTAGGCCAGGAGAAGGAAAAAAGGCAGAAAAACAAAAAGGGGCCACTCTTAAATGTGCCCACTCCCTTTTAGAATCTTTCCTGGAAGTCCCACATGAAATCTTGGCTTACATATCACTGCCTAAAAGGTAGTCTCACGGCCTTGGCTAGCTGCAAAGAAGGCAGGAAAAGAACACCTTTTATTCTGGCTCAAACAGTATCCACCTGAAAATTAGCAGTCTGTACCTAAGGAGAAAGAGGAAAAGAGATGTCGGCGTGGGCAGTAGGTATCTGTGACAAAACGGCCATCTGATGAGTTTGAGTTGAAGGAATAATATTCTTTCTAACCCTTAGATCCTGTGGGCCCATAGCAGAGTTATGTGTAAAGAGAGCTTCTTTCAACATACTCTTAATCTGGGAGACAAGACACCCCTTATATGTACCCCATCGTTTGTGTAACCAGTTCCCTGCATACAATTCCTTCTGTTTTAACCACTTAAAGTAGTTTTCTTTTTTCTAGTTGGACCTGGATTAATGTAGTTTCTGAAACTATTAATCTTATTGGTTAAAATCTCTCTTTTGAAAGTTCCTGAAGGAATAAAGCATAAAATAAGGAGGTTTTAGTGAAAATAATCAAGCAAGGAAAGATACAGAGTGCCTAGAAATATTTCCTTAGTAAGAGATGAAAGCCACAAGAGCTTTCAAGGCAGCCATGAGAACAGCTGTTCGTTCAAATACCAAATATTTATTGAGCCTGCACTATGTGCCAGGCACTGTTAGATGCTAGAGATACAGTGGTGAATAAGACAGAGACATGGATTCTGGCCCCATGGAGCTTATAGTTCATAGAAGAATGAGAGATCAAAAAAAGTTAAGAAAATTAAGAAATTAGAGTTGAGGTTGGGGATGTTAGTCCAGAAGGACTTCAATAATCTGATAATTTGTCCTTTGCCTTGATTTGCGAAAGAAATGGGGGGCATGAGGGCTATTCACAAATGTCCAGGGAACACTGACCTTGAAACTATTCCTCCCTTTTTGTGCTTTACTTTGTGATTCCTAAAAGTCAGTGTTCTTCTGTGCTCACCATTTTCTAGTCCTGCTTTCCATACTACTTCCCTTGCCTTGTACTAGGTTATGCAGCACTGTGTCAACCTATTGTAAATATTGCTACATTTGCAAGTATAATAAAAAATTCCATGCAACTTTGCCTTTCCATATTGTCTGACAAGAGACCATTATTGTTTTAAATTTGTACTTACATACTGTAATACTTGCATTTTGCATTTAATCACTGTCACATTTTAGTGACGAGAATTGGAACTGGGGACAATTGGTATTATGCATTTTGACCTGAAATAGTATCCACAGCTGGGATTCTGCCTGGATGTATATAATCTTCACTGATTCATAACTCAATGATCTTAATGCGTCTGTTGACCTTCCAGACAGTTGAGTAATCGTTGCTTTGTACCTAACTTGCTTGAGATTTAAAACCACTTCATCCAAGCAAAGGGAGGCAAGTACTGTATTTAAAGGAAATCTCCATTTTAGAGGGCTTTGACATCCTCCTCCCAGTAGCCTTTTCAATGTATCTTGACTCCTCCCATTTATGCCCCGTGTTTATCTTCCTCAGGAATAATGCACAGCTGGGGCTAGACTATCAATGTTGCTTATTATATTCTCCTGTCCTTTCTCAAGAATTTGTCTTCTTTCTCCAGGTGAATTGAAAGCAATTTAAAGACAGGACCAGGTTCTTAAATTTATTTTTGATCAATAACACCTATCCCTTCCTCCTCTTTTTGCTTCCGTTTCACTTTTGGTAAACCTGAGATTGTACCCAATCCCCCCACAACACCCAGCCTTCTTACTCCTAGGCTCTGCCAACAACTAACCTTGTGACCTTGATCAATTTGCTTAGCTTCTCAACCTGTTTTCCCATCCTTAGAATGGATTTGATACCCACCTCTTGGTGTTGTGATTAGAATGAAAAGAGAATAACCTTTTAAACAACTGTACCTGGTACAGAGCCTAGCACATAAAAGGGGTTCAGTTAGTCTACTTCTCTCCCTGATCCACACGCCACCAAATGAAACTTGTCTGTTCCGAGACCCACACCCTCAGAATCCTATCCTCTGCTAATGTGACCATTCTACTGAGTCTAGTGCATTACCCCTTCTACGTAATGTATTTATATTTTAAATGGAGTTCTCTCTACAGGAATGTCTTAAGTCTCAACTGAACTGACACCTGAGCACACTAACTAGTTCCCTTCCTGGTATCCTCTATCGTTCCCTGCTACATTCATATCCCTCATAGCACTTAGTGCAATTTGAAGTGAATTACTCCATTCCTTTACTTGTTTATTGTCTCTTTCTCCCAATAGGCTATACACTCAAAGGCAGAAACCATGTCTGCTTTAATCACCAGTAAATTCCCAGAACCCAGCAGAGTGCCCAGAACAGAGCAGACAATAAATATTTTTTTTGATGGATTGATGAATGGATGGATAGATGGAGGGGCAGATGTAATAAGTGGAAATACTAATAGAGTAAGTGGAACATTTTAGTGGAAATTTCAGGCTCATCAGAAAGATGGTAAGAGTAAGATTTGAGGGCAGACAGGTTATTTGTCACCTTAAATTGTATGGAGATAGACTTCCTTGAATAGAAAAGGTTAAGAAGAGAGTTGACTGCATGGAGCAAATGGATTTGTACAGATGGCAAGCAAGATACATGCTGAGAATTAGCAAAGAGGATGTTGTGTCTAAAGACACGGGGACTCCTAAACCATAATGCTTACCATGAAATGCTTTTCATACAAAAACACCAGAAGATGGCTGACACGTAATTCATTCTTCTATTTGCTATGTCTGCTCTGCCCAGAATTCAGCATTAAAGCCCGGCTGCTTGGACCTCCGTATTCTAGCAAGAATCCTTCGCTTCTGAAGTGAAAAATACACCACGAGCAAGCTGTCATGGCTGAGAAATCAGAAAACAAGTTAGATTTTTGAGCTGTCAGATCGAAAAGGATTTGCAAGCCCCTTCCCACCTACTCTATGCTATAAAGACGGATTTCCAGAGGTTTGAGAGAGATTTGTACTGCAGTTTCAAGGTTTACAAAATGCTACCATCCTAGGAGTTTGAATTATTCCTCCCCTGTATTTCATTCATAATGTACCTTTGCCAGCATAAAGAGTATTAAAAGGGCCTTTGAATGGTAATAAGGCCCTTAACACTTATGAGAAGCTATTTCCCTTGCGTTGCAGTTGTCATGCTGGAGGAAAATAACCAGTAACAAACTGGGTTAACCCCTTGTCTTCCAAAATCTAATGCCACTTGGTTTGTAGTTAGGGACCAGTGCCCTGAGCGATTAATTCCTGAAAAACACAAAAATTAGGATTTTCAGTAAACACTTTTATCTACTCCTTCTCTCCCCTACTCCCCTACCTCTTCCTCACTGTGAGGGAGGAAAAACTTACTCAAGAACCCCAAAATTGGAAAGCCCATCAAATTTAGGGCAAAATTCCTATGATTCAAAACATTTGGGTGAGTTCTTTCACAATTAAGAAAATATCTGAATTGCATAATATTTTTCCCCCAATCCCCCTAGTACATAGCTGTATATTTTAGTTGTGGGTCCTTCTAGCTGTGGTATGTGGGATGTCGCCTCAGTATGGCCTAATGAGCAGTGCCATGTCTGCGCCCAGGATCCAAACCTGCGAAACCCTGGGCTGCCGAAGCGGAACATGCGAACTTAACCACTCAGCCACTGAGCTGGCCCCTGAATTGCATAACATTTTAACATAAAGCTTTTTGCTTTCACACAAGGGACAGTAGAGTATAGTAGTTAAGGATATAGACTCTGGAGTCAGGAAGAGTCTCTTTTAGTCCCAGCGCTATGTATTAGCTGTGGGACCTCTGGCAAGTCAGTTAGCCTCTCTAAACCTCAGTTTTCTCAAATGTAAAATGGGAATATATCAATACCCACTTAATCGAGTTTTTGCAAGTGTTTTAAGGGATCACCAATGAAAGTATATAGCATAATCCTGGTATATTCTAAGGGTTTTGTATATGTTAGCTAAGTTACTGCTAACCTAAGGAAGTACTTCTGAGTTACTCAAGAGATAGGTTCTGAGTAGTTATTCCTACACTACTTGCTTTAACATCCTGCCTTATTAAGTAGAGACTTCTAATTGATATAGTAATATTTATTTATGAAAAAGTATTTCTAAAGTGCTTAAAATTTTCTCTTGTTGTTAACATTATTCTTCATTTGCTCTCTTTATAAATAGTATGAAAGAAAACTTCATTCAGCCAGCAATGTTAGTATCACCACAAATACCAGTTGACAGTTAACATTTTTCAAAGTACTTCTGGGCACTTAAAGTAAAAAAAAAAAAAAATGTTCTTTTCATAGTTCCTTGCTCAAATGCAAACAAGAATTGTCCTGAAAGGGGTCTGCAGGCTGCAGGTGAAAATCTGACATTCAGCCAAGACTTAATTCAGAGTCAATAAAGTAATACTCTTATGCCTAGGTAGATGTGTAAATTTTCTCCACATGATAAATAAGCAGGCTGTGATTTCTATCAAATCAATCTCAGCTTGAGTCAGTCCTTCTCTAATCAATAGATCTGGATGTGCACTGAAATATGAAGTCAATATATGCAGTGTTACATTCACTTTAAACGCCTTCATCAAAAGTCCCTAGCAATTTTTCCATTATTGCCATAAATTCAGAATACCAGGCTTATTCCTTTTTCTTTTAACTACCACTTTAAAGGAACAATAAGTTTCTGGGTCCTGAAAAAGCTCTTACTTGGATCCAGTTAGAAATCCACATAGATTCTCTGACCCAATCAATGTGGTAGCTACGATGACACTGGAACCACGCTATAAAGCAGAATTGGGTATGAGGCAATATTAGTGAAAATTGTGGTGTCTAAAAGTTATTGCTGGGATATTTGGAGTTTTTATTAGGAATTCTAAGAAGTTGGAGGCTTTTGGATAATGTGTGAATCTTAGGAAAAAGATCCACCATTTTCTGGCCAAGGTCACCGGCCTTCCACTGCTTCCCTTAACAATATCTCTTTTCATTGTATGTATGTATACAACAAAGGGCTTATCGAAGCCCTCAAGTTTTGGCAATGCAATCAGTTTGTGCAACTTGCTCAAAATTTTAAGATTGCTGGACGATCCCAGCCTGCCCATTCCTTCTTTGTGCTTCAAACAATTGTAGTCAGCACTCTTTGCTTCCTTCTAGGCTTGAATCTGTTTAGTAACTGCTCCTGACACCCTTTACTAAGGGCTATGGGATATTGTGGAGATCAATTCTTGCCATCACCCCACACCACCACCACAAAACTATGTGTGACCAGACTCTGTGTCTATTCCAAGCCTACTCAACTCAGAAGGGTTTGTCATTCATTCTGAATTAAATGATTAATCAATTGTTAACAGGTATGGTTTCAACTGTTTATCAAGACTCCTAGCTCGGGGTTCTTATATTGGGATCCATGGAGAGAATTCAGGAGCTCTGTGAATTTGGATGGGAAAAAAATATTTATTTTCACTAACCTCTAACTATAATTTAGCATTTCTTTCAACTATAAGTGTACAAGTCATAGTTAATATTAGCAGTAACTGTGAGTTTGTCACCAATAAACAAACCACAGATATTTTCTATTTTCATATCACATTACAGGTGCTATAGATGTTTCAAAATATCATTTACACTCCTTGCTACTTTAAAATTATGATAGTTATTAGACCCATCAGTAGATCTTATTACTAGGCAAAATATGCCTACTGGCTGCTTTCGTAAATAAAATTTTTATTGGAAGACAGCCATGCTAATTCATGTGCATATTGTCTGTAGCTGCTTTCCTGCTACAAATGGCAGAGTTACGTAGGTTCAACAGGCTATATGGCCCACAAAGCTGAAAATATTTATTATCTAGCCCTTTATAGAAAAGGTTTACCAAGTCCTGATTTAATACATTAATATGGAGGTGCACATACTATTACTATATCTTTAAAATAATTATTCTAACTGTATTTCAAAATAATTGGTTTCCTTTTTAATTCTATAGATTTCATTTTATTCATTTAAAAACATTATCGTGAGAAAAGTTCCATAAGCTTTACCAGACTGGCAAAGAAGTTCATGGAGAAAAAAAGGCTTAGGAACCCCTGTCTAGCTAGAGAATAAATCCAAAGTTCTATTAGTGTTCATGTAGACTTAGTTTGTGAGTACCTTTTTGCCCTCAGCAAATAGATTTAACTAGTTAACTATGGACTTTCTTCTGCTTTCCATTTTACTTGACTACTTTATTCCCCTAACATTGTTTTATTGTGTGTTGTTATATTAAATAATTCATTCAGTCAACAATTTATTTCTTGAATGCGTACTATGCACCAGGCACTGAGGATACAGCTGTAAACAAAACAGATCAGAATCCTTGCCCTCACAGAGTCTACATTCTACCTGAGGGAGATACGCAATAAAATAAGAAAAATGATAGTATGCAAAATGAAGACAAGTGCTATAAACGAAAATAAAGCAGAAAAGTTGAATGCATTTTAAATGGAAGATTAGGGAAGGCCTCACTCAGAAGGCAGCCCTTGAGCAAAGACCCGAAGAAGGTGAGGACGTGAGTCATACTAGGGACTGGGGACAGGTATCCTAGGCAGAGGAAAGAGCTAAGGCAAAGGCCCCAAGGCAAGAGTGTGTCTGGCTTCTTCTAGCAAGGAGGTCAGTGTGACTGGAATAGAATAAGTCAGACAGTGAGTAGTAGAAGATAAGATCAAGAGGTAATGAGGCCAGGGATTCTCAACCCTCTCTTGGCCTCAGAAGCACCTGGGGAACTTTAAAAATTTGCACATACCTGGGCCACACCACACATTATCCCTCCTGGAGATATGGCTTCAATTTATTTAAGGGCCCAGACATTTGTATTTTCTTTAAGTCTTCTGGGTGATTCTAACGTGTAATAATGGTTAACAACCAATAGCGTGGGGCCATAGGCCATTGTACAGACATTAGATTTTGCTTAAAGTGGGCTGAGGAGTCATTGGAGGGTTTTGATAAGAAAAGTGACATGATCTGACAGGTTTTAACAGGATCACTCAGGCTGCTCTGGGTTAGAGAGTTAAGGGGCTAATCAGAGAGACTAGTTGAGGGCTAGATAATGCCATGTGATTGCAGTAAAGGTGGTAAAAAGCGGTTAGATTCAAATTGTATTTTGAAGGATAAACTATTAAGATGGCTTTTGGACTGAGGTGGGGGGATGAGAAAAAGGAAAGAGTCGAAGACGATGCCAAAGTTTATGGCCTGAGCAACTGGAAGAATGAATGGCCATTAATTGAAATGGGCCAGACAATGGGAGGATTAGATAGTGAGGAAAACATCAGCAGTTCAGTTTGGAACATATTAAGTTTCAGATGCTTATTAGATATACAAGAGGAGATACAAACAGACAACTGGATATACAAATCTGGAGTTTAGAAGAGAAATCTGGACTATAGATATAAACTTGGGATTCAACAGCATGTACATGGCATTTAAAGCTATAAGACAGGATGGTATCACTGAGGGAGTGATTATGGATAGAAGTGAGAAGCAGTCTAGGACTCTGACATTAAGAAGTTGGGGAGATAAGAAAGAACCAGCAGAAGAAAACTGGAGCAGCCAGAGAGGAAGAAAACCAGGTGTGACGCCCCAGAAGCCAAGGGAATTATCTGCTATACGAAATAGTGCTAAAAGGTCAAATAAGATGAGAACTGAGAATTGATCTTTGCATTAGCAATGAGCTCATTGGTGACCTTGACAAGAGCAGTTTCACTGAAGTGGTAGGGAAGAGAGTCCAACTGGAATGAGATCACGAAAGAACGGGAGAAGAGCAAATGGAAACAGTGAGCAGAGACAATTCTTTTGAGGAATTTTTGCTGTAGGAGGACAGAGAAATTGACATTTAAAATAATGCAAATGATTACAGTATGTTTGAAGGCTGATGGGAATAATTCAGCAAAGACGGAAAAATTGTTGATGCAAGAGAGAAGGAGAAGAATTACTGGAGCAATTCTATACATTTAAGGGAGAATCAGACTGCCTGGGTTCAAATCCTGGCTCCACCCCTTTTGAGCTGTGAAACTGGAAAAATTACTTTCTCTGTGTCTCAATTTCCACATCAGAAAATGGAAGTATGATAGTACCTACCTCAAAGGTTTCTTTGGGTATTGAATTAGATATTATGTAAAGCACTTACTGGTACATAGTAGGGATTCAAAAACTGTTAGCTAGTAGTAGTAGTTGTAACTACATTCCTCTCTTAACAAAATATTGCTTAAGATTTCTTTTTCTGTAAACTTTCCTAGCCAAGTAACCCCCTCCTTATCCCAACCCCAGGTTCAGTAACTCTACTCATTCCATCAATCTCTGGGCACTTATTGGATATGCGGCTACATGGTCATGCCAACGTTTGCTTCTGTTTTCTCTTTTTATATGTCATTTCTGTGTCTACATTCCCACAAGGCCTTTCTTTCCCCAAAGGGCAAGTCCTTACTATAGGGGTTAAGAGCACAGGCTTTCAAGTCAAACTGTCTTAACTTGGCTCTCCGCTCTGTCGCTTTCTGACCGTCTAACTTTAGACAATGTTATTTAATTTCTGTATCTCCCTTTTCCATCTGTGATATAGGGATAATAGTATTACCTCCCTATAGATTACTGAAAGGATTCAATGAGTTAACATGCAAAAAGTGCTTAGAACAGCACCTGGCACATAATAAATTCACAACATTTTTTTGCTGCTATTATTATTCCTAGAAACCATAAACTATGTTTTCCAAACATCGGCACCACCTCCTACTCAGCATCGTACCATGACCACAACGCCACAATACATCCACCCTCTTCTCTAAATTAGAGCTTTATATTCAGGGGTATTTGCAGCATAGTGTCTACACGTTTACTACCCACCAGCCTGCCCACTGGGGTCATGTGTGCAAAATGTAATAAAAGCCCTCTTTTTCTCCAAGTGACCTGAAAGAATTCTATCAATGGACCATTGAGTCCCATCACAGTAGTGCAACTATAACTAAAAATTTTAAAAATAAACAAGAATGGCTATATTTATATACCCCAAATTTTTACGAATATTAATGTTTAAGTCAATTGACGGACTCTGCATAACTAACTGCTTTTCAGTCTTTAGATGCCAAAATAGACATCACTTACTCCAGGGAGACTTTATTCCTTGCTATGCAGTCCCTACCTCCCCCTGTGTTCGTGCTCATCATGACACCGATCACATTATATTAGAATCATCTAGTTACTTGTCAGTCTTCCCCTGAGCATAAGTATTGTGCCAATCTCACTCCCTGATGACTACAACAACACAACCATAGTAGGTACACAATAAATATTTGTTTATTTGTTATTATAGCTGTGTCATTCCCAGTAGCCAATTTGGTAGAATTTTTCCCTTTTCAACCAGGAACTTTGGTGTTGCGTAGGTATAATCACAGTACAAAATAAAATGTAATGATATGAGGGGGAGCCTCATGTGTAATCAGATTAGAAAGCTATCTCTACAGTGGGATTTGAAGGAAAATTATAAAACCACTATACAAAAATATCTTCTCTACCAGACCATCTATGTCAAGACTATACGTTGCCATGGGTTCACAGATTATTCAATGGTAGCAAAAAAACAGAAAGTAACATTTATTGAATGCCTACTATGTGCCAAGCATATTATATATGCTATCTCCTTTAACCCTCATGATGACTCTATGGTGTGTGTATGACTACTCACATTTTACTGATAGGAAACAAGGTCACAGAGGTTGAATAATTTGCCCAAGGGTACACAAAGAATAAATAAAGAGCCAGGATTTAAACACAGGTCTGCCTGACGCTACATTTTTGTGCTTTCTATATTCCACATTGGCCGCCAGGAGACAGATCCTAGACAATTAAGTAAGGATGGAAGCAAAATATAAAAAATAGCCTGGGAGGTGTGCTTATGGAGGGCATGGGCAAAAACGGTTTTAAGGATGAACCGTCTATTTACGTATTGTGGTAGGCAGAATAATAGTCCCCTAAAAGCATCCACGTTCTTATCCCTAGAATCTGTGAATATGTTACCTTACATGGAAAAAGGGATTTTGCAGATGTGATTAAAGTTAAGGAATTTGAGCTGGGGAGATTATCCTGGATTATCCTGGAGGACTCTGTGTAATCACAGGGGTCCTATATTAGTTTCCTGTGGCTTCTGTAACAAATTACCACAAACTGGGTGGCTTAAAGCCCCGGGAATTTATTCTCTCACAGTTCTGGAGGTTAGAAATCTGAAATCGAGGTGTCGGCAGGGACACCCTCCTTCTGGAGGCTCTGGGAAGATTCCTTCCCTGCCTTTTCCAGCTTCTGGTGGTTCTAGGTGTCCTTTGACTTGTAGCTGCACTGCTCCAATCTCTGCCTCTGTGATTCCATCGCCTCCTCCTCTTCTCTGTGTCTTCTCCTCTTCTGTCTACCTCAAATTTCCCTCTGCCTTTCTCTTATAAAGACACTTGTCATTAGATTTAGAGCCCAGCCAGATAATCCAGGATGATCTTTTGTGTCAAGATCTGGAATTATATCTTCCAAGAACCTTCTTCCAAACGATGTAACATTCACAGGCTCTGGGAATTAGAATGTGGACACATCTTTTGGATGCCAAAATTCAATCCACAGCTTCTTAAAAGTAAAGAACCTTTTCCAGTTATGGTCAGAGGGAGATGTGACCACAGAAGAATGGTCAGATAGATGCAACGTTGGTGGCTTTAAAGATAGAGGAAAGGGGCCATGAGCCGAAGAATGGAGGTGGCCTCGAGAAGCCGAAAAAGGCAAGGAAACAGGTCTTCCCCTAGAGCCTCCATAAGAAAATGCAGCCCCACCTGTGCCTTGGTTTTAGCCCAGTGAGACTCATTTGGGACTTTAGACCTCCAGATCCATAACATAATAAATTTGCATTGTTTTAAGCCACTAAGTTTGTGGGAATTTGTTACAGTAGTGAAATAAAAATTTACATCAGTACTGAGGAAAGTTAGAGCAAACGTTTGGATCAGAACAAGTGTGGAAGCCAGAGTCAAGAGGGCAGGTCATGGAATAGAAGGATGTAAATGCCAGAAGGCACAGCAGGGCAGATGGCAAGAACTAGGAAAGCCACAGGAGGAAGAAGATCAGGATAAAGAAAATAGAAGAACCGATACACATTACTAATATCCAGAAGCACCCTAGATAGTGGAGCATGAGGCCAGGGGACTGATTCCGACATAGGGATCCCAGACCCTGTAGGGAGGACACCGTTAGAAGCATGCTGTCCGGTCAGAATATGTGTGGGCAGGAGAGAGGAGCATAATCTGGCAAGCATAGCCATATAGAGTTGCCTGCAATTTTCACATTACTCACTCTTTGGGTTAAAGCATTTAAGGTCTTTCTTAAAGTTCAAGCTTCATACTAGTATCACCTACTTAACACACTCATTAAAAAGCTGTCCTACTGAGTCACCTAACAGGGTCTGAGATAAAGGCCCCAAGACCGATAAGTAAGTGCAGATAAACAACTAGGAAATGTTTACAGTATGGAGCATTAGTTAGGAACAAGTACTGAGCCTGTTACATGGTATGAATGCAACAAACTTCTGTTGAATGGATGAATGAATAGATGAGTGAATGAAAACACTTGAGACTCAGGAAGTTTTTGGGACATGATGACTTAAAGAAAGAAGGACGCACAAAAACGGCAGTGGGACTCCAAAGGCAATCTTGGCCTATGTAACCATTGTCCTGAAAGCTGGTCATGGGCAACACTTCTCTATGACTGGGTTGGTGTGTCTTTTTATAGCATTTGCCTCCTTCTTCCATAGATAACTTTATTGCTTGTAATTCCTAATTTCAAAAGTAATACCTCTCAAAGGAAAGGGAAAAATGCATGTAATCTCATCACCCCAAGATGACTATTTTGGAGCATTTACTTCTTAGTCTGATGTCTTTATCTATAACTCTGTGTCTCAGTCAGTCAACCAATCTTTCTCTCTCTCTCTCTCTTTCTCTACATATACACGTGTGTATGTGTGTAGCATTTAAAAATATGGTATCTTACTCATACTCTAATTTACTATTTTTTTAATTGTTTTTATATTTTTAAACACAGCGAATATTGTGGTTGCTTTTTCAGGTCAATACATATTCTATTACAACATGATTTTATATGACTACATAATATCTCAACCTATGAATATACACAATTCATTTAACCAATCTCCTGCTATCTTCTTTTTATAATCTTCCACCATTAAAAACAGTGGTGCAGGGGCCGGCCCAGTGGCATAGTGGTTAAGTTTGCACACTCCACTTCCACGGTCCAGACCTTGCAGGTTCGGATCCCAGGTGTGGACCTAGCACTGCTCACCAAGCCATGCTGTGGTGGCATCCCACATAAAATAGAGGAAGATTGGCACAGATGCTAGCTCGGCAACAATCTTCCTCAAGCAAAAAAAAAAAAAAAACAAGGAAGATTGGTAATAGATCTTAGCTCAGGGCCAATCTTCCTCACACACAAAAAAAACAGTGGTTCAGTGGACATTTTTATAATCACTGCTTTCCACACATCTCTAATTGTTTCCTTAAGGTAACTTCCTACAAGTGGAGTTGCACATTTTATGGATTTATTTAGATACATATTGTCATTAAATCCCATAAGGAGATATACCTATTTACATTCTGACTTCAGTATATGAAAGCTCAGTTTCCTCAAACCTTTGTCAATATAAATTTTCTTTTTTTTTTTAATTTGCCAGTGTAATGCATGGACTTAGTTTGTATCTGTCTGACTGTTAATGAAGGTAAATATTTATTTATTTATTGGCCATTTTTTGTTTCTTCCTATCTGAATTACCTTTTACGTCCTTTGTCCATTTTCTTATTTATGTTTTCATCTTTTTTAAATTAACTTGTAAGGACTGTTTAAGTAGACCAGTTATACTTAATACCTGCCGCAAACATTTTCCCATTTGTTTTTTCCTTTAATTTTTGTTTACTATGGATTTTTAACCTACAAAGGGAGCTGAATATGTTTGTTTGTTTTTGTAGCATTTACTCAATCTTTTTCTTCCCGATTTTACATCTTTGCTGTTATCCTTAGAAAGATGTTGCTACTACGAGAATATAGAAATACAATAAATACCTATAGTTTCTTTTCATTATTTTATAGCTTTATTTTTACATTTTAATTTTTAAACTATCTAGCAAGTTTTCATTGAATGGTTTGAGGTGAGGGTCTGATTTTAGTTCATTCTTAATAGATAGACATTTATGAGATGATGAATTTTCACTAGAAATTCACCGAAATAAATCCAAGAAAGAGTGTACTGACTCTCAAACTAGTGAAATAATTTTTTTCAAAACCTACATTTTCCATACCGCACCTTAGGTGTCAACAAGTAATGAATTCTGATCTGCAAACACAACCCAGTATGCCAGTATTTGCAGATGTACCCATGAGCCAACCAAATAGCAAAGCTCCTTTGCAAGCAAAAGGTCAACTTCCCAGTGTGAAGTCTCCAGTTACAGACTCACATTCGTTCTCAAATCACTCTAACACACAGAAAACAGACATATTTACTTTTCACATGATTCATGGGTGAATTTTGCTCTGAAACAAAGTCAACAACCAAATCTTTCCTCAACAAGCTGAAGCACATTCCACACTGGTCTCTGGATGAAAGGCCCTCTGGTAAACTTGGTGAGAGCAACAAGAAAAGAGGGACTTTTAGATTAGAAGAAAATGCCCCTATTTCACTACAGACAGTGTCCTTTGGACCTAAATACTCTTGGTTCTGAGTTATATTTCCTAGAAGATGTTACCAAGGCAAATGCTCAGGGAAATAGCAGCTGGAGCCATTTGAGAGTTACTAATTACAGGGCATCACAGGTACAATTTATAATCCTTCTTGACAGATGTGACCCATTATATTAAGCATTGTTGGCATGCTCTACAAGCCAGATGCAGGCTGGGAAAAGGTTGGTCTTCGAGCAGCACAGCTTCCAGCAAGCTTCGCTATTACAAATAGCTCTGTACATACGTAGGAGAAACAACTGCTGACATGATATAATAGGAAGATTTTTTTAAGACCAATTGATTTTAAAATATCTCACTCCACCCCATCAGGTATTCATATGCAAAGAAATGCCTAGAAGTTCTGTTAGATTATTAATTCTGCCTATATTATACAATACCACTGATTTCAATATTTGGATTGAAATGATTTTTCTGGGTTTGAGCCACAATGTTCCAATTAAAATATCTTAACAATCGAAAAAATTATTTCCAGTGATTTTCCTCCAGCCCATGCTGCAGCTCAGTAACATCATGCAGAGAAATGAGTGTTCAGTTCAAAGCATTTCAGGAAGAGGAAGAAAAATGTCAAAACCATCATCATCTCTCTAGGCAAAACAGGTAGCTGAGTGAGTGGCTTTTAGACTTTCAGTTGTTCCTGAAATGGCCTGAAGTTATGGCTAGAGGGTCCCTTGGCCACAAATACAGAGAACTACTGTCCTCTCCACACAAGTAATGAAAAGACTCAAAGAAGAATCATATACACCTTTAATCATTATTATTTTTCTAAGCTCTCCTTTAAAGATAAAGAAAACAAAAAGATAATTTATGTTTACAGTTCTGTGACACATAAAAAATATAATTAAAGTACTAAATCTCTCCAAAGAAATGCGATGTCCAGAATTAAATTCGGCATTTAGCTGGAAAGGAGTCCCCTTGGAGAGATCAGGTTGATATGTGAGGGATCCGTTTTGAAGTCCTGTTGCTGTTGTTGTTGTTGTTTTTCAAGGGATGGTATTTTGGTCAGCCCTACTCTGATTTCTCCTTACAACTGTCAATCAGAATGAATTTCAGGACACATTACCTGAATCCCAAGATGTAGCTACATTAACAGCCCTTGATTTTTGCTCTTTCAAATGCCATTTAGATATATGGAAGTCATTCTTTCCTATCATATTTCCAGCACCCTCTGACAAAGCAGCATTTAACATTTCTCACACAAGAGGGCTGTTTTTTGTAATGGATTTCCGAAAACGAAAAGTAACAGAGCTTGTTTATTTTTTAATCTTGTTTATTAGTTGCATAAAACTGTCGGCAGCTTATGCTAGTCTTGAACATATCAAGCTGATTTAAGACAAATTTTTCTGAACTTCATAGAGAGTGGGAAAAGGAGATAAGAAAATGGAAGACTACACAGAGGGGGCAATATTTTTTCCCTAAAGGATTTCAATCTAAATTTTTTTGGTAAAAGCATAGTTCATCTCTCTAACACACTATTGGCTCTAATAAGGATACCACAAACTCAAAAATGTCAGAGTGTAAGCTTTAAAGATTGGGTATGTTATTTACAGACTTGGGCACTGACCACATTTGCTTGCATGAATCTTGAAGAATCATTTTTGGCTCATCTCATGAAAAATCTACTGGGCAGCCATATATTTGAAAGTGCTGTCTTCTCTCCTTGTAGGATGGGAGCCCCAATCAATCTTTTGTGTTATGACCAGGTGTAAGTCATAAAACAGCAGTTATTGCAGGTTTTATGGAGCTGAGAGCTGGGACACTCATGAGGAGGATAAGTTCATAATAGCCTTAAAGAGCAAGCTATCCTTCAAGGTCCTAGGTTTCCATGGAGAGGCTGCTCCGGTGATCGGCAGCCTTACTTTTTTACCAACATTTCTTACTATTAGAAAACACTTCTACATTCACCAACTCAGCTAGATAACAAGTATTTACTGTATTTAGAGGCTTGCGTACTGAAGGCTGTCTAGTAGAAGGAGCTAGTTATTTCCTTCAACCTGTAACCTGTCAACCTCCCAGGTAGAGATGTGTGAGGGTTCAAGTATTCAAATGCCCCTCATTAACCCAGTGTGGATTTTTAACCACGGCTTTGAGCCTTCCTAAAAACTATATGTTCAGCAGCCTGCACCATACCTTTTGAGGTATTAAGTCCTTTCTTTGTCCTAAATTTGCCTTTTGCAAACATTCAAAAAAGGATCCTTAGGTATAATATAATTGAGGTGTGTTATTAAAGTGTGTGATATTAAAGTGACAAATATAAGGTGATATTAAAGCATGTCTTTAATGTCCTCTATGCCACCACCCTAAGGAGCCCAATTCTTCCCTTGGCCTACTGCCTCTAGCCCAATGCCTTAATACCACACCACTCCAAGCCACTGAATGGAAATGTGTAAAGTCTAGAACCGTTTTCATTTCCTATGGTTCAAACTGTCTATCTCCATGTATCAGTTAACAAATTTTAATGCTAGCCCATACTGGTATGATAACAGAAGGGGACTAAAGAAGTCTATAGGAAACAAGCATAGATGCACTTCATCTGGAGCCTTCTGGAAAATGTGGTGTCCCCACCTTTGTCTAATCTAATGTTACTAATGGTAGAGAGGACCAGGGCAGGTTGGAGGGATAGGCAATAGGGTAATAAGAGCAATGCATGGGGTAAGATGTAGCCTCTTAAGAGCGCCATCAAATTAGACCATGGAAGTAGTCACCCACTCAGATGTCTTTTTTGCGAGCTCTTAGAAAGCAGAGACCATTCCCTGAATTAATTAGTTAAACATATAGATTTCCCTTTGAACAACGACCACTTTATTTAACAAACGTTGACTTAGCTCCTTGCCCCATGGGCCAGGCCCTGTGCAAAGGGCTGAGGATACAGTGATAAATCAGACACAGGCCTGGTCCTCAGGTAGACTTTCTGGTGGGAGAGACAATCAATGAAGCAGAGACTCACAAGATCTTGAGGGCACCGTGTCCCTGCTGAGGAGCACCAGAAGCAAATGTTTGTGGAGGGAATGAATTTCACATGGGTGACAAGTAAGACTAAATAGCTCTGATTTGGGTAAATATATCACTTAAACCAAAAGTTAAAATTATATTACAAAATATGTAGGGAGTTGCCCTTTTGTTTGGTTTTGCCGAAGTGAGTTTTATATGTAAAGGGATTTTTTTCATGGATCCCCTGACAAACCTATGACAAATAGCCCCAAACTGCGGTAGCTGAACTTTGAATTAACCAGAAGGGCAGTGCCTCTCAGTGTTCTTGTGATCTGGAAATACTTCTTTTTCTGCATTTTCCTGTTTTGATTGAGAGAGAATTAACATACAATGAAATACACAGATTACAAGTTTTCAGTTTGATATGTCTGGACAGGGGTATACTCCCCTGTAACCACCACTCAGAACCAGATTCCCATCACCCCGAAAGTTCCCCTTGCCTCATTCCAGTCATTTCCACGTACAGAGACATTCAGAGATAATCACTGTTGTAAATTCTCCTATTACTGTGGATTAGTTTGGCCTGCTCTTGAACTTCATATGTAGGGAATCATATAGTATTTACTCTTTTGCATCTGGGTGGTCACACTGGCATTTGGGGCAGCACACTTGAAAGGATTAAAAGTCTCAAAACAACATTAAGCAAGGAAGCAATAAATACAAAACAATCCCCACTGCAGTGTTCAGTACCTCACCGTGTTTATCAAAATAGCCACAGTTATGTCTTCATGTCACTGCCCTTCAGCTCTAAATCATTTAAGTCAAACTGTTTTCTCCACAAGAAAAATCCTCCTACGTTCTAGGACACACCTGATCTTTCCTTGGTGTGGCCTGACGTACCATGCCTGTTATGTCTTCCTCAAGAGGGCTGTACTTGCCTCAACTTTCACGCAGCACATATCACTCTCAAAGTACGATCCCTCAATTTTGACATACATGCAATTTACAGAATGAGCAAAATTTCACTGTGCAACTGGGAAGGCTTCAAGGACACCACTGTACTCGAGTACACTGAGTGAGAACCGCCAGGGAGAGACGTCCGTGCCAAACGAAACAAGTGCTTCTGCCTCCCTGTGCCAGGTTTTGTTCTTCCTTCACTTTCTTACTGAGTCACTGAAGAACACTGCCCAACATAACTGGTTGCACCAGTTGGATTTTCCCTGCCCCATTCAGCCCAGATGCTGCTGTTGTTTTCCACTCTTTAATCAGAATACAGAACGCCACATGCTGAGTGCATCAGAGAGAAAACAGCAGAAAAGACAGTTCAGTAGTGGAGTTAACTGGATAGCGAAGAAAGGATGTCTTATGTCTATGACTCAAGCCTTATATATTTCCTTCCTCCAATGCTGGGAAATAGTTACGATTATCTGATATGTCGTGTATGTATAAAAGTGTAGAGCTATTATGTATATATGCTTAAATATGTACACAATAGCTAAAGACCAAAAACTGGTTCAAGATCACAATAATTCTCAGATATGTGACTGCTGTTTCCATCTATATTTTTGTCCTCAGTGGATTATTTTTTAACAAAAGCCTCTGCTTCAATTTCTATCACCCCCTTAATGGATTACTGATTAACTTTGTGGAGAAATGAGACTACTGACAGGAAAACACATTTTCAAACATTCTTTGGAAACCCAAACACTTTCATTTCTTCTGTGGTTACAATCCTCTGGGGCAGAAAGTTTCAATTTAAGCCCAGCTTAGCAATTCACTTTTTGCTCCTCTCTGCTAAATATTGGGCAATGTTAGGTTTTTAGTCTCAGTGTACACACAGGAAAAATTCAGACATCTAAGGTTAGTGTGATTAAGAAACACATTTCAGGGGCCAGCCCCGTGGCCAAGTGGTTAAGTTCACTCACTCTGCTTTGGCAGCCCAGAGTTTTGCCGATTCGGATCCTGGGCACAGACATGGCACCGCTCATCAGGCCATGCTGAGGCGGCATCCCACATGCCACAACTAGAAGGACTCACAGCTAAAAATATACAACTATGTACCAGGGGGCTTTGGGAAGAAAAAGGAAAAATAAAATCTTTAAAAAAAAAAAGAAAGAAACACATTTCCGAGTCTGGAAAGGTAAGGCGAAGAGTGGCCTTTGCCTTGAAAATTACAAAAGACAATTCTTCAAGGCAGAGTTGTCCCGGATCTTGAATTTGAGGGAAGATCTCAGAGCTAATATGGTTTTTAAATATATATTTTGTGGAGTAGCAAGTTCTTACAGATATGAGTTGCTGGACTCAGTTGTGGAAGAAAGAACCTCACGATAATCTCACCACCTCCTCAGTCCCACCCTGGGTCTGTGGAAACAAGGAGACTATCCTTTAATATATTCCACTTGTGTAGTGGAGGTCATTTAACCCATTTAGCTTGGACTAGAAGCTAAGGCCAAGATAGTTCTGAGGGTGTCCCTCCCTTGTCCCACCACCAATACCCAAAGGGAACTTCAAGCCAGGAGATCCAGGCTCACAGAAAAGAGCTGCTCAGGGGCCCAGCCCTGGTACAGAGATTCTTAGTGATGTTCTCCTACTGACCACCCCTGAATTGAGTCCCTCGTTGCAGAGTGAAGGGTGGCAGGTGTCTGGTGGCTGACTCCAGGGCTTGTCACAGGCACGCAAAATTTCCCCCTGTTCTAGGCCCAGGCAGCCTTGCTGGCATTTTTCTGAATTTGGGATGAAAGGGGAATGTAGCTGTATGCACAAATGGAAAGAAATCTGGGGGAAAACAGGAGAGAAGAAATCCCGGTGCCATTTACCATTATCTTGATAAAATGGCAGTGACACACACTCCGCCTGCCACAATTAGGGTGATAAATGCCTGTTTCTTTGAAGCTTGTTTGAAAGTCAATTATGTAGATTATTTAGAGAATACTGACAGATGGCTTTCTTCCCTAGATGAGAAAATCAAGCTGAACTTTGATATGTGCATAAAAAACACTGTCATTTCTCAAACAGAGGAGGCCTCCCTAAGAGGCCAACAAGAGGACTGGATGAAATTTTGCCATTGGCCAGTTTTGATGAACCCTACCCTTGGGTCTTTGTTTTTTCCTCATCTCCCTCTCCTCCCATCCTCAATGGAAGCTTTTCTTCTTTTCATCTTGTAGTCAAATATTGATCCTCCAACCTGTCCTCGAGGTTTTGATTAACACAAAAGATTGCCACGTAAGCAGCTTTTTGTTTGTTTTCACTAATTTGCTTTTTATTATTCACCTGCTGCAGTTAATTTTATTGTCCAACCACTGAACAGGGAAAAATGGATTGATTTGAGTAACTAAATAATTCAGGCTGCGATGTGTGGTAGAGGGTGGGGAGAGAGGAAGGGTTGGGGGAAGTCTGAGAAAGCTTGATGCAACATGGCCCTTCAGTTTCCTTCATCCTCCCCGATCTCCAGCCCAGGTCACAACCACTTTGATTAGATAGTCGGGGGTTTTATGGAGGTGGCCCCATGGGACTGCAGTAGTGATTCAGAGCAGTGAAGGTTTAGAAACTGATTGTTCAGAGAGTCTTCCTTCACCAAAAAACAATGAAAGTCACCAAATGAGATCTGTTGCTTGTTACCTTTTATTATATGAGGTAATTCATTTCACACAATTATTTCAGTCCTGAGGTGTATTTCATTGATTTTTTTTATCCCTAAAGGCACAAACCAAACTTTCCCACTGGCGTTTACTGGTGACACCAAATAGATAGGGAAGTTTTGAAGAAAGCAGGCCAGCAGAACAGAGGCAAAGATATAAAGATGTAAAATTGAACAAATCACGGCGAAAGGCAGCCTGGCTTTCTGTTAAAGGCATCACCTTCAGGATGGAGAAAAAGAGAGAAATGGTGGAAGAGGAAAGAAGAGAAAAACAAGACTGAGAGGATATTTATCTCCCCCTGTATCATCTGCCCATCCAGCCCTCTTTTCCCTCAGGAACTCAGGATGCTCAGGCTTCCTTAAACAAAACACAAATGCACAAGCTGTGAATAAAAAGATGGATAGGTTTCACAATATGAAAATCTGAAACTTTTATGTACAAAATACATCATAAACACATTAATAAACAAATGACAGGCTGGATTTTAAAACATATAACTGACAAAAGACAGAGATCCAGAATATATAATGAATTTCTACAAATCTATAAGGAAAATAATGCAACAGGAAAATGGGCAAAAGACCTGAGCAGGCATTTCATGGAAGAAGAAATTTAAATGCCCAAAACACATACAAAAATGTGTGCAACCTCAATAGTTATCAAGATAATGTAAATTAAAACAGCAAAGTACCATTCCCACTACTGGGAAAATGCAAAGTCTAACAACACCAAACATTTCAAGAAAATAGAGAAAAGAGGAATTTCATAAACCGGTGGAATTTCATATACTTTGGGACATCACATAGGAGAGCAATTTGGCAATATCTAGTCAATCTGAATATGCACATTCCCTAATGCCCACTAGATCCACTTCCAGTCATTTATCTTAGAAAAACTCTTGCACACATGAAGAAGTCGAATGTTCAAGGATGTTTGTCACAGGATTATAATAGGAAACAATCGAGGTGTTCATCAAAAGAGAAATGAATAAGTTGTGTTATAGTCATACAATATAATACAAGGCAGCAGGTAAAATGAATGATCTAGACGTGCATGTATCAACATGGATAAATATAATCCTAATGTTAAATAAAAATGCAAGTTACAGAAAGACATGTACACAGAAGTCATTTATATAAAGTTTAAAAAGCAATAATACTCTATATTATTTGTGAATACACACACAAGATACACTAACATGCGTGGGAAGCATACGCATAAACTACAGGGTACCAGAGACCTGCAAGGAGAGAGGGGAGAGCGATGCAATCAGGGAGGCTGGAATACAAAGGGGGCTACAACTCCATAACTATTTTTTGCAAAAAGGCAAGACATTGGCATTTAACTTTGGGTTAGAGTCATGGGTGTTCATTATATTGATCTTTATGTTTTTCCACTTGAAATATTTCATAATTTAAAAATAAATAAAACAAGATAAAATAATCATATTGTATCCTACCCCCCATCAAAAAGCCCACTCCAATGCACTTCTCTTATAAGCAAGTTTCTACTAAAGTGTTTAACCATTCAGCAAATGGCGCTGGAGTACCCACTTTATGCCTGTCAACTGTATTTTTAAACAAACGACACTTGCATCCTGATGAATGAATCCCTAATGCTGGCATTTCAGGTACCAGGACAGAACAGTAGTTAAGATTTGGGTACCAGCAGAAGGAGCCTTCATGGAATCTCTCAAGCACTAACCCAGATCTGAGCAGAAAAGAGAAAGGAGCGAGTAAAAGGACGGGAAAAAGCACGGTGAGGAGGGCAGGCAGTGAATGAACAAAGGAATACCTGCGAGCACTTGGAGCTTACAAAGTTGTTACTAGGTTCTAGAAGAACCATTTTCTTCCCCTGAGTGCTCCCTCTTCCTGCATTTTATAGATATATCCCAGTGCTTCAATAGTTTAGCAGTTCTGACCCACATGTTAAAACCTAGGCCTTTGGTTAGCCTTTGGGACTGCCCATGTCAACCCCAAAGCAGGATTCAGAACTACAGCACATTAAAAGAAAGGCACTCTCCAAGGTAATAGTGGGCAGTGGAGATTTTGTGGTGAGGAGGAGAAAAATTTGACACCAAAGAGCAAAGAACTAATCAAAATTGTCAATGGGCACTTCTCCCCCAAAGTTCCTCTTTGGCAACCAGCTGTCAGTTTGCCAGTTTCTTCCTCCTTCTTGCTCCTGTCTTCGTTCAAGCTTCTTCTCTCTTGTTCAGGTCAATTTAGCTCCATCCCACCTCCCAATCTTAGGCAGTAGCTAAATTGATAAGCTTTCAGCTATCTTATCAAAAGTTTCAACAAAGGTGGGTCTCTCACTAGAATGGAAAGACATTAGCAAGCATTGTCCTAAAGAGAGCATAATGAAGTACTCAAAGATACCTGAAAGGCCCTGATAAAATTAACAGATTGACCAGAAGTCAATCCTCAGTCACCTATTGCTAGTAAAGGCAAAAAAAAAAAAATTAAACAAACAAAAAGTACCCCAAACTCAATGACTTTAAAGAACAACAATTTTATTCTCATTTGCGAGTCTGTAGATTGACAGTGGTTGGATGATCTAGACTGGGTTCAGCCGAGCAGTTCTGCTTCAAGCTGCAGGTCCAGCAGGGCTTGGCTCTGCTTATGTGTATTTATTCTGTGACCCAAGCTAAAAGTATAGCTCCTCATATGGTGATGGCAAAGGCACAAGAGACACATGCATGTTTCACATTTCTGCTTACATCACATCTGTTAACATCCCACTGACAAAAGTAAGTCATATGATTGAGATCAAAGTCAAGGAGTGGGAAGATGTACTCATCCCACGGAGTTGAGAGGAGAAAGTAAATATTTTTGAACCGTAATCTAAACTAACACATCAATTGAAGTATGTCATTACTGTGCTGGAGACCTGTCTTTCATCTGTTATCTTCCTGACAAACGTTTTTTCTACTAAATCTGCCCTACTAAACATCTAGATATCTTAAAATGCTCTCTTTAGGGACTACTGAATCACATCTTTACTGTAGTGAGGGAGATAAATAGTGTTATTTGACTTGAAGAGGAATGGGTCCATGGGTAGAATGTGTAGGCGAATCGGGCCACACTGATGGGTTAGGAATCCCACGAATTACCCAGTGGATCTTCCAGTGCAAAAAGTGTTCCAAACAACACAGAGGGCCAAGGAAGGTGAGGAGAGGCACTTTTATGGAAGGAAACTGTTAACAGAGACAGTTTTAGTTCCTTGTTTTATTCATCTATTCATTTAGTCAATAAATATTTATTGAGCACTCACTTTGGGCCAGGCACTGTGCTGAGGGCACATGGTTAGCAAAACAGCTGTAATACTTAAACAACTGTGCTGTGCCATCAAAGAAAGGAACATAGTGCTGCAATAGAGAACAATGATTGTGGGTGGGGAAAGGACAACAGAGAGAGATTGGTCAGAGGAGGTCTCACTGAAGAGGGAGCATTTAGGCTGAGACCTGAAGGTTGAGAAAGATCCTGCCCTGTGAAGAAGCAGAGAAATCACATAATCAAGAGGTATAGATCAGAGTTTATTGCCTGTAACATTAAAGAGAAAAGTTAAAAGACCAAAAGGCATCGTATGATGGATGTCATTGTAATTGCTTTAGAGAAAGATGGCACAGGAAAGAAATCTATGGCACATAAAAAGAGAGGCAAAAGGGTAGAACAGGAAAAAAGTACCACAGAACAGTAGCACTTTGTCCTGTCATTACCCTCAGAATCAGAGCCTCCACTGAAATGTGCCAAAGTATATTGCACCTAGCAACAAAAGATTGATGTATTGCCCCAGCTCTGCTACTAAGGAGCTAGCAACCTTAGGTAAGTCACTTTCCCTCACAGATCCTCAGTTTTCTAATCAGCAAATAAGGAGATTACTTAAATTAGTTTTTTTCAAGTGTATCCATCACGAATCTTGTTTGCCCTGTGATGTTAGTAATTGTTACGCAAAAACGAGTGTAACACTGCATAAAGTTAAGCAGGTTTCTTGACTGCAACGCTTTTCAGAACCCTAAAGTGTACTCACATAAATTGAAAACTTCTAAAAACGAAACAGACTGTGCAGTGTGTTTCCAAACCTTAAATGATCAAGGTACCCCTTTCGCTGGTCACATTCCAGAGATTGTGTTCCTTGGAGCACAATTTGACCCTTAGGGAAATGGTGCACTGGATACTCTCCACGGTCCAGTCCAGCTCCAAAAGGGTCTGTGATGAGCACAATCACCTCAGAGGGAGACTCTGCTGGTACAGATTTTCCCTCCAAGAACACAACCCGTGTGTGTAATCATACCTCAATTAACCAAAAAGAGTTAAAGTACAATCCTAGTCCCCTTTATACCAAAAGCTACTCTTTAGCAAATACTATAATAGCAAGATTTTAGAGTATAGCATTTATGTAGGATATAGGCTATAATTAAAGAGGAAAACGAGGGGCCCGCCCATGGCATAGTGGTTGAGTTTGGCACACTCCAATTTGGCGGTCCAGGTTTGTGGGTTTGGATCCCGGGCATGGACGTACACCACTCATCAGCCATGCTGTGGCAGCAACCAACATATAAAGTGGAGGAAGATTGGCACAGATGTTAGCTCAGGGCTAATCTTCCTCAAGCAAAAAAACAAAAAAGGAAAATGATTATCAACCAGAAAATGAAGACAAGAAAACTTTTCTGCTGAAGTTTGGGAGGGATGATGTAGAAAAAAAAAATGGGTTGAAACAGACCTATGCTGAAAACCATAAGAATGGCATACTTTCCTGTTTAAAACCCTTCTTTGTTCATGTATTCTGAAATCATGCCAGAAGTTTAGGAAATAATCCATGATTAAGTGTGATTAAGAGAGATACATGGAACTAGCTAACCCTTTGTCCTCTTCAGGAGACCATCAATCACATCAATCACTTCAGGATTATTTATTATCTTTCCTCATCTTGAGCCATTTGGCCAGAAAAATGGTTAACAATTTCTTTAAGCCACTTAGAATTTACCATGTCAATGAGTGTGTCAGCTTTGTCA